>NC_054833.1:114801893-115146229 GCF_018345385.1 Vulpes lagopus | reverse complement strand
TCCCATTATTTGAATTCTTTCTACGTATTACACATGCATTACATTTAATTGTCTGCAGAGCCGGAGGACGAAGTGGTAGGAGAGGGGGCGGGTGCTCATAAAAGAGTAGCCTGGGAAAGCACGATTGATCCTGGAGAATTCAGTGATGTCCACAGAACAGGTGACGTAAAAGTATCTTAATGAAGAAGCGCCTGCACGTGGGATTCGCAGCTCGAACATGAGGCAGTCTGTTCCCGGATGGATGCTGGAGGAAAGGAGGCGGAAGGAGTTTACACACTTCTTCAAGGCCCCGTGTTTACAGGAGAAACTATGTCAGGATGGCCTGAACCGCGGAAAGCGGATTGCCATTGCCCGGCGTGATGTTCCAAAGGCCAAGTTCTGTGTAGGAGCCGTTGGCAGGGAGCAGCAGGTGGGGTGTTGGTCTCAAATGCCTCAGCAACTTTGAATGCAAGCTAAAAACTCTAGCTGGGGAGATGCTACCTCGGGACATCACAGACTATCAGAGCTGATGATTATACCCTCGCCCCACTACGTGTTCCAACAAATACTTTCCATTTATTTATCAAACATTGACTTTCGTCTGTTATGTGCCAGGCAGCAGGTCCTTTGATGCAGATACATGACCAGGATGATGCTATTAGTACTTTTAGGAAACCATGTAGTTTTAAAAAGAAAAGAACGTATTCCAATTCCCTCGTTAATACCTGTCTTTTCAGCTAGGCCCAGAGTTTGACAAGAATGGGGATTTTTTCCGATGAGTTTACCACTCAATGCACAGTACCTGGCATGCAGTAGGCGTTACATTTGGGAAGATACGCAGCTACGTGTTTCAACATATTCAAACGTAATGGAGTTCTAGGTACAAGATTTTCATGCTAATAAAGTCCACTAAGCATATAGCAAAGTAGGAGCGAAGTAGAAAAATACACAGCACTTCACAGGATCTGCTGGCTGTAAATTTGCCCTCAACCAAGTGTTGAGTATAGGAAAAGTGTCATTGGGACTGACCCCAGGATGACTGGGGACTGCGTGATTTCAGATACCGCTGTGGAAGGCAGCCCCGTAGAACCCCAAAGTAGGTAGGAAATAAACCTGAGCTTCCTCTAAATATCCACGAAGCACTTTTTCTTTGTCATGGCAGGTCATGTTCCAAAGAAGTTGAAGCCTAACTTTTTTGGAGTCACTTTGAGATGCTAAAGCAACTGTCCATGGCACTGGAAGTGTTTCGGGGCTAAGTTTGGCAGAAAAATCCTCAAATGCTGGTGGTAGCCTTGCTCACAAAAGATCATATAAAATTTGACATCTTTCTCTCTAACTTGATATGGAGTCTAGAATATCCCATTGGTCTTTCGTACTTTTTTCATTGGGCAGAAAGTGATGTTTTCCTTTGTACTTTTTCCATAAACAAATCTGACCTTGTTGGGCTGATATTGGGCAGATAGGAGTTGGGCTTTTTTTTTTTTTAATCAAAACAAACCCATGATAGGATGGTTTAACAACTGTTGTCTTTTTTATCATTACTCTTATATTCATATTTTATAAATTCTGGAATCACTCCTCCTCCCCACCTCTCCCCCTCACCCCATCGAATCAACACATCTCGTGCTGCAAGATGAAGGGTCAGGGTATGAAGTAGAGTCACTTTCACTGCTGCCTGTGTTCATCTTTGTTTCCTTCTGGAACTTGTAAGGAGCTAAGGCATCTGCTCGGAAGCCTTGGGTTTCCAAGGTTGAAGGATCACCTCAGGGGAGGGAGCCAAAGAAACTAACTGGAATGATGAATGCTCAGGGACAAAGGAATCCTTTGGGGACTCTGATTCAAAACTCCTAAATCAGCATCTTCAAAATCATTTTCATAGGGATCCCTGGGTGGCTCAGCGGTTTGGCACCTGCCTTTGGTCCAGGGCACGATCCTGGAGTCCTGGGATCGAGTCCCACGTTGGGCTCCTGGCATGGAGCCTGCTTCTCCCTCCTCCTCTGTCTCTGCCTCTCTCTCATTCTCTCTCTCTCTCTCTCTCTCTCCTCTCTCTATGTCTATCATAAATAAACAAATCTTAAAAAAAATCATTTTCATAGAATTATCTGGTCCATAAGCAAGCTTCCTGTAACACAACACTAAATACTTGCGAGAAAGTCCATTCAAACATTGAGCAGAAATATTCATTTGAAAGTTTCTTAATAGGGCAGTCTGTGACCTGCCTTTCTAGACTTTCACTTACTTGCCCCATTTCAGTTATTTCCATCTACAGCTGTCAAGTTGAATTTCCTACTTGTTTATCTTTAAGTATCTCGCCCTATCATCATTATCACTAATGCCATTACTGGCACGACTACTAATAATAACCAATATTTATTGTTCAATTAATATACGCTAATACTCTTCTAAGGGATTTATATGTGTTGTCTTATTAAATACAACAATTTGATAAATTACGTAAAGCAGAAATCCTGTCCTGTGAACTGATCAAATAAACTTATTTATTTGAAAGCTGAACATCAGTTAAAAGATAGATAATGTAGACATTTTATCTTAATTTAAATATATAAATACTTGTTCTACTTGCCAGGCTCTTCAGATGGGTCATAGTCTTTTCTTTGAGTGTGTTACCATTCATTGGAATCCACGTAGGCTTTCTTACCTTCTTACCTTACATTCTCATAGCAAACTGCCAGTAATTTATGATTTCAGTTCACTTTAAAGATTTTATTTATTTATTCACGAGAGACACACACAGAGAGGCAGAGACACAGGCAGAGGGAGAAGCAGGGTCCCTGAGGGGAGCCCAGTGTGGGACTCGATCCCGGGACCCTGGGATCACACCCTGAGCTGAAGAGAGATGCTCAACCACTGAGCCACCCAGGCATCCCGATTTCAATTCATTATTGAAGCAGAAAACGTACTTCAGAGTTCTAGGAGAGATTTTGGGTTCAGATTCTTTTTACAGACATCTCTTATCATTCATTCATCAGAGGTCTTCTCCCTTGTGGTTCAAAGTTACCTACTTTTTTTTTTTCCTAACACATTCAACATGGGAGAAAAAAAGCCTTTTCTGACAGTAATCACATTTCAGTATTTTAGAGATTATTTAATTAAATATCATGGTTACAGTAGCAGATAGAATGGTCATAACATGTTTATGGGGAGAAAAAGGAGATACTCGAATCTTGTGGAGAACTGAGCTGGTGGGAACAGAAGTGTGCTGTGTGTAATGGGTTGGTTCTACAGAGAGTACCTCATTAGCCAAATCACATGAGGTACCATGGAAATCCACCTGTCCATTTCGAGAGAGGCTGGAGAACTCGCCATCTGTCCAGGCAGTTAATAGGGAGGCCAAGATGCAAACCGAGGCCCTCTGTTTCCAGAGACCATTTACTGACCATCATAGTAAGACCAGCAACTCTCAAAATGTGCACATAAATTGAACTTTCTAGACCTTTCACAACCCAGTCTTCCTTCCCTAGTTGCTTTGAGAACTGACCCTGTTACACGTAACAATTTAGTTGTCTGTGTCAGCTTCTCATGAGGGATGGCCTTCTGTAGTCTTAAGAACATCAAAAGATTGTAAAATGCTGCTAGTATTACAAAAGTGGCTTCTCTTAATTCTCACTTGAATTATAACACTAATCCATGAAACATATCCCAAAGTGGGCAACCAAGAAGCCGTTCATGAATGAACACTCCTCCCCATTTGTGTGGTTTGCTACTTTGCAGACCTCTATGCACTGATACTCACTTTGCTCTCTAGCATTGTCCCCTTTTGTGAAAATGTGCTTCTGTAGTATGGTGCAAATGATTCATACTGATTTATATTTCACTATTTTGGGGTTAATTATAATGACTTACTCTCTCTGAGCTACTCTTTAAAAGTCTAAACTAAAGATAATGATGTCACTTAAGAGTTTCTGTGAAGACAACAGAAATTATATATATATATATATATATATATATTATATAATACTGAACACAGTACATGGCACATAATAAATGAAAAATACATGCACAGATTTTTAGTACCATCATCATTAAGGATCATATATTGCTGCTTGACAATCTAGCAGATTTTTTTTTCCTCCAAGTTATTTCTGATTTTGGTTGTCTGGTTATTTGATGGTTGTGACTCATTTCTTTAAACCAGAATGGGTTCTGATATTATCTATTATATTATGAGCTTATCCACATTTATGTCTTTTTTGGTAAGCACAACATAAAATACAAATTCAGGGGGAAAACACTAGCAATATTAAGCATTATTGACTTTTGGTTAGCCCATGTCGTGATACTTAATACTTTGGTGTACACTGACATATTAACACATTTCTACTGGATATTTTCCCTTATATAATATTTTGCTAAATTTCAGCTTTCCGTATTTCTTCTCCAGCCCTCTGGCAGGCAGCTGTGCAAGTGTTCCATGAGCAGCTTACATGTAGTTTGTGGGAGCCAAGGTCGGCAAAAAGGACCTGTTGTACAAAGAGTGGGGATCTATGCTCTAATCACTCATGGTTGCTTCTGATCACAGAAGTGCAAAGAGGCAGGCAGTCATTGTTGCAAGCCCCCACACCTCCACCCCCAAGTGAAGCAACTTTCAGGGGATTTAAAGTGCCAGCCTCTTCCCCTTACTTTCTTTTTTCTCTTTTCCATTTTGGGGACCCAGACATTAAAGACAGGATATTAAAACACTGCATATACAAGGAAAGTTAGAAAATGGCTGCATATGCCCAGGGAATGATAGAGACTCAGAAAAGATCTGTAAGACCTTACGTTTACATCTCAAATTGATCTTTGGCACAGACAGCCTATCACATACTTGCCATTGGTACTTGCCTTGAAGTAGGGGAGAGAGAAAGAGGTACAG
Source organism: Vulpes lagopus (assembly GCF_018345385.1). Taxonomy (NCBI): domain Eukaryota; kingdom Metazoa; phylum Chordata; class Mammalia; order Carnivora; family Canidae; genus Vulpes; species Vulpes lagopus. The sequence goes on along the minus strand of NC_054833.1, from coordinate 115,141,374 downwards.
AGATAATATTTTAACTAATAATGACCAAAATTTTCCCAAATTTGATGAAAGATAGGAGTGTAAACATGTAAGAATTTCAGAGGACTCCAAGTAAGATGAACTCAAGGTGTCTTCACTCACATTGAGATACATTATAATCAAACTTTTAAAAGCCAAGGACAAAAGGAATCTTGCTAACAACAAGAGAGAAGCAACTTGTCTCATACCAGAAATCCTTAATAACTAGTTGATGACCTGGACTTTATGGAGAAATAAAGATCTCAGTGAAAGTAAATATATGGAAAATTATAAAAACTAGTACTCTTATCACAATGGTTTATAACTCTACTTTTTTCCATGTAATTTAAGAAACAAATACATTTAAAAGAATCATTTATGCTTCAGGGCCCATATATATAAAAATGGAATTTTTGTGACAAGTGAAAGAGGTAGAGATAGAGCAGGAAAGGAGCAGAGTTTTTCTGTGTCACTGAGCCTTAACTGGTATAAATTCTAATTAGAGTGTTAAAACTATATGACGTTAAATGTAATCCCTATGCTAACCACAAAGAAAATAGCTATAGAATATACACAAAAGGAAATGAGAAAGGATTTTAATATTTCACTAAATAATTCAACTAAACACAAAAGAAGACAGTAATGCAGAAAATGAAAGATAAAAGAAAAACTATAAAGAATATATAAACAGCAGAATGACAGAAGTAAGCCTCTCTTTATCAGTAATTACATTAAATGTAAATGTATTAAATTCTCCTCTCAAAGGACAGATCTAACTATATCCTGTCTCCAAGAGACTCATTTTAGATCCAAAGGCATAGAAATATTGAAATAAAAAGGATGGGAAAGTTATTCCATGCAAACAGTAACCAAAAGAGGGCAAGGGTAGCTATAATAACATCAAACAAAAGTGACTTTAAATTAGAAAAAGAAAATTACACAAGACAAAGAAGAACATCATATGTTAATAAAAAGGTCAACACAGCAAGCAGATATAACAATTATAAACATTTAAGTTCCTAATAGCAGACCACCAAAATATAGGAAATATGGACAGAAATGAAGGGAGAAATACATAGTTCTACAATAATAGTTGGAGACTTTATTATTCTTTTTTAAAGATTTTATTTATTTTAGAGAGCATGAAAAGGAAGAGGGGGGAGGTGGATGGAGAGAGAAGCTGAAGCAGACTCCATGCTGAGTGTGGAGCCCAATGTGGAGCTCAAGCCCTTGACCACGAGATCATGATCTGAACTGAGACCAGGAGTTAGATGCCCAAGCAACTAAGCCATCCATGTGTCCCTGATAGTTGGAGACTTCAATACCCCACCCTGAATAATAAATAGAACAAATAGAAGATAGAGAACTTTAACAGCACAATAAGCCATCTAGATTTAACAAAGTACTCTAACCAATGACAGTAATAATCATATTCTTCTCAAGTGCAAAGTGTACATTTTTGAAGGTAGACGATATATTAGGATGCAAATTAAATATTTTAAAGATTTTATTTATTTTGAGAGAAAGAGAGTGCAGGAGTGAGGGGGAAAGGCAGAGGGAGAGGGAGAAGTTGACTCCCCACTGAGTAGGGAACCCAATATGGGGCTTGATCCTAGGAACCCAAGATCATGACCTGAACTGATGGCCGACGCTTTCCCAACTGAGCCACCCAGGTGCCCCGGTGCAAATTAAGTCTTGGGAGATTTTAAAAGATAGATATACAAAGTATCATCTCTGACCATAACAGAATAAAGTTAAATTTCAAGTATAAAAGTGAAAGTAGAAAATTTACAAATTTGTGGAAATGAAACAATATACTCTTAAATAACCAATGTGCCAAAGAAGAGGTCACAAGCAAAATTATGAAATATGAAATATGAAGAAAGCAATGAACATAAAAACATGACATACTAAAGCTTAAGAGATGAAGTAAAAGTGGTACTAAGGTTGAATTTTATTGCTGAAAATGCTTAAAGTGATAAACCAGAACATTCTCAAGTCAGTAAAAAAAATTATATCTCATGGATCTAGAGAGGGAAAAAAAAGAATAAGCTAAATCCAGAGCTAGCAGAAGAAAGGAAATAATAAAGATTAGAGATAAAATAGAGACTAGAAAACATAGAAAAAAATCAATGAACTAATAGTTCTTTGGATCAACTAAATGACAGACCTTTAGCCAGATGTACTAAAAAAGGAAAGTCGCAAATGACTAGGATCAGAAGTGAAAGTGGGGACATTACAACCACTTCTATAGACATAAAAGGGACTATGAATAGCTGTACATCAAAAACTGGATAAACTATATGAAAGGGAAAAATTCCTAGAAATACAAAACTTACCAAGACTAAATTACAAAGAAATCATAAATCTCAATAATGTATTATTATTATGGAAATTAAATCTGTAGTAATAAAATCTCCCAATGAAGAAAAGGCCTGGACCTGGTAGCTTCACTGGTGAATTCTAGCAACATATGTAGAACTAATACCAGTTCCTTCTGCAGCATTTCCAAAAGAGTGAAGAGAAAGGCATTCTGTGAAGCCAGTATTACTCTGATAGAGAAAGATAATAGAGGGAAACCTCAGGCCTATATCCTTATGAACATTGATGTAAAAATCCTCAACATAATACTAAGAAAACAAGTTAAGTGGTTTATTAAAAGTATTATACACCATGACCATGTGGGATTTATTTTTGAAATGTAAGGATGGTTCAATGTATGAAAATCAATCATGTAATACACCACATTAACAGGATGGAGAAGGAAAAATCATGCATGATCACCTCAAGTGATGTAGATAAAGTGTTTGACAAAATTTGACATCCTTTCATGATAAGAACATTCAATAAACTGGAAATAAAAACTACTTCAGCTTAATAAAGGCTCTATATGGAAAACATACGATGAACATCATACTGAATGGTGAAGACTGGAAGCTTTTCCTCTGTGATTAGAATATGGCAAGGATGTCCACTTTTGCCACTTCTTTTTTTATTTTATTTTTTATTTTTTTCACTTTTGCCACTTCTGTTCAACACAGTACTGGAAGTTCTATTCAACACGATATCAGAAGTTATATTCAGAACAGTTAGGCAAGAAAAAGAGACCTTCAGATTGGAAAGGAAGAACTAAAATTATTTCTGTTGGCAGATGATATGATCTTATATGTAGGAAACCCTAAGGATTCCACAAAAAAAGCCTGTTGGAATTTATAAATGAATTAGATAAGCCAGCAGGATACAAAGTCAATGTGTAAAAATCAGTTGCATTTCTATATACTGACAATGAACAATCTGAAAGGGAAATTAAGAAACATATTTATAATAGCAACAAAAAGAATAAAATCCTTCAGAATTAACTTCACCAAGAGGATGAAAGATTTTCATAATGAGAACTCCAAAACATTGGTGAAAGAAATTAAAGAAGACGTAAATAAACAGAAGCAGATTCCATATCCACGGATTAGAAGACTTAATATGGTTAAGATGTCTACCCAAAGGAACCTGTCGACTCAATGCAATCCTCGTCAAAATCCCTATGATGGTTTTTGCAGAAATAGAAAAACCCATGTTAAAATTCATACGGAATATCAAAGGACTTTGGACTCCCAAAACAATCTAATAGAAGAAAAATAAATCTGGAGGACTCACAGTTCCTGACTTCAAAACTTATGACAAAACTATAGTCATCAAGACTGAATGTGACGAGCATAAAGGCAGACATACAGATCCCCGGAACAGGGAACCCGGAAATAAGCTCTTGCAGACACGGTCATTTGGCAAGGGTGTCAAGATCATTGAATGCGAAAGGGATGGTCTTTTCGACAAATGATGCTGGGAAAACTGTGTATCCACAAACAAAAGAATAAAGTTAGACCCTTTTCTAACACCATATGCAATAATTCATTTAAGATGATTGAAGATCTAAATATAAAACTTAAAACTGCAAAATTCTTAGGAAAAAATACAGAGCCAGTGCTTTACAACAGGGTATTTGGCAACGATTTCTTGGATATGATGCCAAAGGCACAGGCAATAAAAGAAAAAAACAAATTGGAATCCATGAAAATTTTTAGAAACTGTGCATCAAAAGACAGCGTCAAAAGAGTAGAAAAGGCAACCCACAGAATGAGAGAAAACATTTGCAAATCATGTATCTGATAAGGGGTGATGTCCAGAATAGAGAGTTCATAAAATTCAACAACAAGAAAAACCTAATTCAAAAATGGCTAAAGAGACTGAGTGGACACCCGGCAAAGGAGAGACACAGACGGGCACAGGTGTAGGATGAGATGCCCAACAGTCCTGGGCATCAGGAGATCCGAGTCATGGGTGGCTCCGTCGGTTGCGTGGCCAACTCTTGGTTTTGGCTCAAGTCATGATCTCGGGGTCAGGGATGGAGCCCCGCATCAGACTCCCTGCTCGGTGGGGAGTCCGCTTGAGGATTCTCTCTCCCTCCCCCACTCACTCGCTCATGCTTTCTCTAAAACAAATAAATAAAATCTTAAAAAGTAATTAGCAGTTCCCCTTGACTTTTCTTCCTCTAAATCAAGCTTGCAGTTACCGGGACATAAACATATCTAGGATAAAACATACCAATAAGAGCAAATATTTGAATTTCCTTAGAAAAGACCAGGGATTTTGGGGAAGTGCAGAGTAAAGACTCCCGAGGACTGACAGTAGTTTCATTGGACTGGAGAACAGGTTCTGGGCAGGAGGGAAAAGAGGGAAGTCCAGAGAAGTGGGCATGGGGTGGAGTTAAATTTTCTGTTGTGCTTTTATTCTTCTCTCTTCATGTATATTTATCCCAGCAGACAATGATTTCAAGTATATATACTGGAAATCCCTATGGCCTTTACTGAAGGTAATATGGCACTGGGGCCCCTCGCTGGCCACCGAGCCAGTCTGCTCTTCCATTAGATCCTCCGTATCACACAAGTCTGTGAGGAGGGGCGACTGCACGGTGCTCTGAATAGTAATCAGCTGATGAGGGAGGAACACGCCGTCTAGAGACACCCGGGAGGAAGATGACTCCAATTAATGTGATAGCTTATGATTATTTATGTTATTGGTTGTTTTTTTTTTCTTTCTTTGAAAAGGACTGATAACTTTATTTGAAACTGAGAGCGAATACATTTGACCCATAAGGGAGAATTGAATAATGCTTTTGGAAGACGGATTTCAAGTGGTGCTAAGAGGGCTTTTAATTACTCGGGGTTGGAGTTCTCATGGAGCACCCAGAGAGGCCGGGTTTAACTCCCCACAGGAGGGAGATTGCCTTTTCATATGGTTAGTCTACATCATCACCAAAGTCACGATGTCTGCTCCTTGTGCTACATGCATATAATGACTGTGCTGCGCCTGCAAAGTATTCAGAAATAGGGGTGGGCAAATTCTCCCTGTAATGTGTGCTGGTGACGCGTGGGTCATGTCGGCTGCAGAGCATGTGTTACGGCAATGCTAGTGCTGATACAGCGCGTGTTCTGTGCCAGTTTACAAATACGGATATGAGTAGACGCACACACACTTAACCCTCACAGTAACTATGATGTGGCTACTATTGTGATCCCTTCTCAATGTAAAAATGAAGACGCACAGACAATTAAGTCATTTGCTTAATATGTATATACACATATTTTCGTGTGTGTGTGTGTGTGTGTTGGCTGCTGTGTGGATAACAAATACATAGCAAGGTAGATAGAGACGCAGATAAAGTTAGATTTACAACTATTGGCGTGGCCATCAAGACGTCTTTGTTTCCATGACCTTAGCGTACTGTGGTAACTTAAAATAGACATTTGAAATAGATCAGCAGACCAGAAGATTTTTAAATGATATTTTATTGGCCATAGACACTTAATATGTCCCACGAGTCAAGCAATGAATTAGTTTGAGCTTGGATCAAACGCAAAATCAAGAAAACATTTTACAAAGATTTCATGGTCTCTGGAATGGAGATTATTTTCAAGATTTCTATTCTAGTTGCCCCTCCTTTCCTCTTATCAGTCATTTGAGGAAAATGGAGATGATCCCGAGGCTATTTGCTCTGTTTTTTCAAGATTTACACCACTGCCAGCAAACTCAGCGTTATGATTTGTAGAAAGATGTTTCCTAGTATTTATACATACTTAGCTTCATTCCTCTTGTAGGGTCATAAAATGCAGTGGTGGGTTGTTGGGCACGTCCACACTATCTGCATGAAGGTACTGATGCCAGACGGTCACAAAGGCAGGCAGTAAACATGAAACATTTCCATTTGATTTATTCAGCGCTTTAGGACTCTGTTTCTTTAGGATGGTTGACATTGTGGGACGACAAACACTATAGTTAGAGTAAACTTCCTTAGACTCATTCCACCTGACAGGGGAACACTTTGGCACACCTGTCCTTAATTATCCCTTAGTTTTAGCTGAGGGGTATTCCCTGGGTGTATTGTGTGGTCCTGGCGGCCCTCTCACCAGCCAAGAATGCGATAGAAATCCCTCAGGGGCTTGCTTTAAGAAGCTACAGCATGAATGGGGTTGGGAGTCTGAGGAGACATGGGTGAGGCAGCAACACTAGCTGCTCTCGATAGCAGGGACTAGCCTTCCCGTCCCCGCACAGCTCTCCAGTACTACAGAGGGTATTAGGACTGTACACTGGCCACCCCTTTGGACAGTCGTTGCTTCGTTAGCATTAATATCTTACATGTGCAACAGGCTTGTCCATGCATTAGCTCTTATTATCCTTAAAGGAATGATTTTTCTGGTTCTATTTTTTAAAAGACTTTATTTATTCATGAGAGACACAGAGAGAGGCAGAGACACAGGCAGAGGGAGAAGCAGGCTCCATGCAGGGAGCCCTATGTGGGACTCGATCCTGGGACCCCGGGGTCACGCCCTGGGCTGAAGACAGGTGCTTAACCGCTGAGCCTCCTCCCAGGTGTCCCATCTGGTCCTATTTTACAGTCAATGACATGGGACCTAAATAGTTTATTAACTCTGTTTCTAAGGACAACTAGAAAATGAAATATTGGGGCTAAGACCAAGGCAAACGGGGGTGCCCATGCAGCACTTTTCTGGAAACCAAGGAGTTGTCCTCAGGCTGCATTGCACCGAGGCGCTATCTCCTCGATGCCTCGTGGAGACCGGGAAGGTCGGAGCCTCAACCCAAGGCTGTCTTCAAAGACTAGAGGGTTACTTGTGTTGGAGAACATTCTTGAAAACAACCACAGAACGTTTTCAGGGAAGGTCCGTGAAAAGAAAGTCTCATCAACGCCCGGTGGAAGCTAGCCAGGCCCCCGGGTATAAAGGCGTGGGGCGCTCTGGATTTTATGTCCAGTTGAGGCAGAGACCTGCTTCCAATGCAGTCTGTGCTGTGTGACATGGGCTCAGCCCCTTGTCCTCGTGGAGCGTCAAGTTCTTCTCTGTACGTGGAGCTCGTGTACTTAAGGTGTGTTTTAAGACTCTGAGAAGTGACATTGCGAGTAAGTAGTAAATTGCTTTACAAATGTTGATGATTATATGTTTTTTGAGAGAACTCAGCACTTCGGGGTATTAGCGTAGAATGCTTGGGTAGTTAGACTTTCCTCCGCTGGATTGAAACTGGCTAAATGCCACTCTCCTGATCTCTCTGTCCCCTCTCCCCACCCGCTTTCTCTCACCTTCTCCCCTCCTCTCCCCCGCACCCCTTCCTTCTCTCGTGCCCCCTCTCTCCCTGGTTCAATTTCTCCGTCTTCTCGTACTGTGCCAGTGAACGAGAACCACAGTATTGCCTGCTTATCCATCACTGACCATATATGGCTTTTTTTTTTCCAAGTAAAATGATTACTCACCCAATTAAAGTGAACACTTGGAAGAAATAACAGCTGAAATGCTCAGTAATTTTAGGTTATGCTGGGAAAAAAAAAGAATGATTTGAGTCGTTTCTTCAGGTCAGTGTGCCTGAAAAGGAATAAGGCTTAATGGGTTCAGGCAAAGTCAGCCTGGCAATTTGCCTACAAATCTATTGTCAGGCGGTAAATTACAGCAGCAGTTGGTCATCACACATACTCATCAGCTCCCCAACACACAGAAGCCAATGACAATTTATGGGGAAAATGACCAAAATATATATCGCATTTATTCTATTCGGAATCAAATTGTTTTTTTTTTTTTAACATTTTTTTTCTCCTAGTTAAGTTTCAATTTATCTAAGAGTCTGTCAGGATGACAGAAACTCATTTAGAATCCATGAATGCGGCTGACAGAAAGTGCATTAGGAATTAGATTTTTGAATCAAAGAATGAAAGCTTTAAATCACTACAGTCGAGTCAGTGGGACAAGATTGATACCATGTGCTATTTTGTTCATGTTATTAAAGAAGTATTCCAGCCTTGAAGGGACCTTGTCACTACACAGCTTCTGTCTATGTAAATAAGACGAAGTGACTATATCTGTCGTCGACGATAAGAACCATCCGGTGCCTTGAAGCAATAGGCCTCGTTATGTCAGAAGGGCCCTGCAAGTCGGGAGGCCCCGTAGAGGTCATGCACGCCTCGCTTCCTCACTGGTATGTGGGAGCACTGAAGGCCCAAGGGGGACGTTAGCAGCTGCACTGTGGCCCCAGGGACTCTGAAATCAAGACTCATGATGAAAGAGTCATGGTCCAGAGAGGTCATTGGAGACACCCGGCCCACGCGGCCATCACTGTAGAGGCCTCCTCCCCACTCTCCTTCAGCCTCGCTCTACGGTCTTTGGCACCTACTTCTTGCACTGCACATGCTCTTTTTTTAAGACCCAATGCAAGCTTCAGAAGTAGAGCTTAGTGACTCATCACTTACACTTAACCCCCGGTGCTCATTACTCAAGTGCCCTCCTTCATGCCCGTCCCCAGTTACCCCCTCCCCAGCCCCCTCCCCTCCAGCAGCCCTCAGTTGGTTTCCTACGGTTCAATCTCTCATGGTTTGTCTCCCTCTCTGATCTTCCCTCCCTTTCTCTATGATCGTCTGTTTTGTTTCTTAAATTCCACGTAGGAGTGAGATCATATGATAATCGTCTTTCTCTGATTGACTTATTTTGCTCAGCATAATCCCCTCTAGTTCCACAGCATCCCTGCAAATGGCAGATTCCCTTACTCAGTCCCTTGCCTATGTTCCTAATGAGCCTTTCCATTCAGTCACCCCGCCCTCCTCAGGCACTCGGGATGAGGTCTTGACACAGATGGAGTCAACCAGCCTCTCCCTCCCGGGAGATGAGCCCCTGAGAAGAGGAACAGAAATCTAGAAAAGCTTTAGAACTGACTTATTCGGGTAGAGTGCTCTTGGAGACGCTCAATCTCTTATAGTTGCCTCAACTTCCAAAAGTCCTCGGGTTTTCTGCTTCCAGTGTCTGGTTTCTGCGTTCTCCTTCACCTTTATGAGCTGCTCGAAAACCTTTCATTAACATCATTTTTAACTTGATTGCAGTGGTTCTGTTGCTTGCAACCAAAAACAACAACAACAAAACATAAGAACCGGAAATATCCGTGTATATAAAATGGGGAGATTTATACTTTACTCACCTAGTATCATAGTTTTTCATAAAATAATGTATATTAAAATTACTGGCTCTAGAGAATAAAAGTCAAAATGACTCCAACAAATATCATTTGCTTCGTTTTACGATCTTTCCTATATAATTTGATTTGTATTCCTGACTTCTGTTAAGATGCTTGAGGGGATCCAAGGCTCAGTCTCTTCAAGGAACTCTGCGTGAGGGGACACTTTCTCCTTTGCGCCCTGGTTAAGGGTTATCCAATCACACCCTTGGCTTTCCCTTCGGGGCACACTTTCCTAACAGCACAGTTTCCTAGTTTTAGCATCTTTTGCTACCTAGATAGGCTGAGAATTTCCTGGGTCATTAAGACATGGTTTCTCGTTAAACGTTTTTTTCTTGATTTATCTCTTTACTTTCGTATTTTACCACCAGCAACAACAACAGAAAAGAAATCTAGCCCTGACCTAATCGCAGTGCTTGGGATTCTCAGCTACAACCCCCAGTTCATCGCTTTGGAGCTTAGGAGTTCTGCTTGCCGCGTGACTGTGGACAGAAGTTGGCTGGGCGTCCCCTCACCATCGAACAAGGACGCCTTTCCTCTGTTCCTCATGCTCTCCTGAGTCCTCAGCAGCAGTGCTTTCAGCATTCGTATGTCTAACAACTTTCTGTCTATGACAATACACATATTCTCTAAGGTAATACAGACTTTCTCATTCTCTTACCTTCCTCCGAGCCCTCGCCAGCAGAGCATGTATGCTCGCACTTCTATCAACGGTCTGTTGAATGCAATCAAGTATTTCCATCCTGCACCTTAACATTTTTTAAGTGTCTGCTTGTGACCCAATTCCAAAGCCCCTCTACATTTTTAGGTATTTTTTTAGAACAGCACGCCATTCTTAAGTGCCAAAATCCATATCAGGTTACTGCTGAAAATTACTGCAAACTTGACTTTAAACAATGGAAACCTATCGTCTGATAGTTCGGGAAGCCGGAAGTCTGAAATCAGTGTAACTGGGCTGGTATATGGATGCCAGTGGGCTTGGACTTTGTCTAGAAGTTCTAAAGGGGAATCTGTTTCTCCCCTTACCAGCTTATGGGGGCAGCTGGCTCTTGGGCTTGTAGCCACATTCTCCTTTTCTCCAGGGTCGAACCTCCCTGTCTTTCTCTTACAAAGATAAATGTAAATACATTTAAGGCCCATCTGGATGATCCAAGATAATCTCCTCATTTGTGATCCTTAATTTAGTTACATCTGCAAGGTCCTCTTGTGTCATACAAGGAAACATTCACAGATTCCACACGTTAGAACATGGACGTTTGGGAGGGAGCAGGAATTCTGCCCTAGCCTTGGCTCCCCCTACTCCAATTCCCTACATAGTTATTTCCATAACTGGCCCTCATGTGACACTTTGGAACCTCTAAAATGTGTTGATTTAAAGAATTCCATGCAGGAGAATATAAGACTACTTGCATTCTAAGTTTTGTTATGGGGTTTTATTTACTCAAAGTTACTTAATATGGAGCCAGATGGTTATTGCACACAGACCCGCATCCATGCACACGTATGAGTGAGCACACACACATATGTGCATGTACACACACTCACATGCCTGCCTAAATTAGCACACTGTGGATCCTCCTCATTCTTACGATTTTAAGTTTTACAAAAATCTTGCACTTGAGGACATACATTAATCTACAGCAACATTTGCAGGAGTTCTTTGACACAGCCTTTGTTGGAAGGCGACAATATTTTATTTAATTGGAGATTGATGGAACCAAACTGCGATTGGAATGACAGAGTCTTACCTTTCTGTACAATTAAGCATTATCATATTCAAACATGATAAAGGATAATGGGATGAATTCGGGTATCTTCCCAATTTCTTTCTAAGTAATTGATGTGAATTTTTAGCTGACTTCAGCAACCGAATTGTTTTTCTACTTTAATCTGATGCTGTCTTCATTTCTTCCACTACACAATCTGAATGTCTTCTGCATTTCTTGCCCCACAGTTTCCAACAGAAGGTGGCTTTGTTTCCTATTGTTGCCTTATCAAATCACCACAAACACAGTGGCTTAGACCAACACACATTCATTCCTTTCTGGGTCTGAAAGTCAGGAACCTGGAATGGGGTAACAAGACTCTTTTGCCTCTGAAAACTCAAGGGGAAGATCCGCTTCTCTGTCTTTCCTGGTTGACAGAGACGGCCTGCGTTCCTGACCTCGGACCCCGGCTTCCTCCCAGCTGCATAGCATCACCCAGTTGCTCTCTCTACTGCTCTCATCACATTGCTTTTTTTTGACTCTAACCTTCCTGTCTCCCTTTTATAAATTCTGTGATTATATCAGGCCCCTGTAGACAATCCAAGATAATCTCCACATCTCAAGATCCTTAACTTAATCACATCTGAAAAGTTTCTTTTACCATGTAAAGTGGTATATTTTCCCAGGGTCTAAGGATTAGGATGTGGACATTTTGGAAGGACCACTATTCAGCTTACCACAGGGGGCCTAGCAAATTTTAAAATCCGTGTCTTGATTACTTTTTGCACAGAATATCATTGTCTGCTAATACACATCTTCAAAATTGCATTTTGCATATATGTGGGAGGTGTATTTTAAATTTAGTGCGAAGAGCAACGTTCGCATGGAATCTGCGACAAAGATGGAGTCCTTCACTGAGCAGAAACACGGATTCCATGATGCTCCCAACGAAATGTAACTAAACATCCACTTTAGCTACAAGAAGTTTCTGACCTGTGTTTTGCCACTGCATGGTCAATATTTTGTGGGCAGTTCACACAATATTTGTGAGAGGCAGATGAAGGAAAAGAGCAGAGGGACCCTCTTGCCTCGGCTAACTTGAGGAGAGATGTGCAATGAACATAAGGAGGATCAGGAGAGATGATCCGTTGATGGTCTTCAACTAGAGGGGAGAAGATACTCCATTAAATGGAGGTGGGATGAATGAGGTGCAGAAAGTTAGGAAGACAGGGTTTCATATAAGCCCTTGGTCAACTCTCTTTACGTCTCTGGACCATAATGAGCTCAACGTGGCGACCTCTAAAATCTTCATCAGTACTGGACTTGGAGGATTAGCCCTGATGTTGCCTCTCTAGCTTAATCTTTTACACTAATGGTAATATTAGCTGTAAGTACTGGGGGAAGAATGTATTTTAACAACTAACAGAATTGCTCCTTCTGAGGAAGTGGTGGAGAAGTGTTTATCAAAGGCATCTTGCTTATAGCAATAAGAAATGTCAGCCGGCGGAAGAAAGTGAATTAAACAGTTAAGTACTTTGTAATCTGAGGCGGAAAGATGCTGCCTGAGTGGAGACTATTCATATTAGGGGAAAATTCTACTTTTCTAAATCCCGTCAGACAACATTACATGTTCGACACAGATTTTTACTGCTGACATGACTATATTTAACGGAAAATACCCAATTACTGAAAACTGCGGAGCGATTTGGGGCTCACTGAAATGTATTCTTTGGTGACTGTAAGAAATAAAAAACCAGTGCCTTAAACTGTGCATTAAAATCACCTCACTATCCTCAAGGTTCTGGAGTATCATTGTACAACATTTTACGTAATCATTTGTTTGTTTCATTCATTCTTATTTAATCAGCCAGAAAAATATCCACTGACTACGCATGCTATAAGCTACACTATTAAACAAGTTACAGAGATGAATTACACATAAACCTTATACATCAGGAGCTTACTGTCTATCTGGGAGAAATAAGACGGAGTCACAACTAATGAGAAAACAGGGTATAATGTGCTATTTGCAACCTGAACCATGTAGAAGTAGGAATTAAATGAGTGATCTCTGCAGCTAACTGCTAGTATTTGGATCCTTATTCTACACTACTTACCAGCTGTGTGACCCTGGGTAAGTTATTGAGACTCTATCTATGCCCAGGGCAGTTGTGGGTGTTAAATAAATTATGTATAAAATAATACTTGTCCCAAACTAGGACATCCTCTTAGAATAATAGTTATCTTTGGGGAGATGGGGGTAGAGATCATATCGGGAAAGGAACAAAAAGTGGTTTCTGATATCGTGGTAACGCTGTTCCTTGTTCTGGTTACTGCTTACAAGGGTTCGTTTCCTTAGTGAAAATTCGACAAGCTGTATACTTAACATATTTTTAGATTTCCTGGAAGTATATTTTTTCAATGAAATGCAAGATGCGGTGCTTCTGTCATAGCATGCTCAGAACAATAATCAATTTTGCTCAAATCGCAAATCTTAGAATCTCCAAATTGGGGGCAATCGCTTCTGCCAGGAGTAGGGGGCATGGTTTCAGGGAACGGGACATTTGAACGAGAGCTGCTAGATGAGTTGGATTATAGAAAACACTTAAATAAGTCAAGAACTCCCATTAAAAAACCTCAGAATGTGCCATGAATTCAGGGAAACATAATGATTCAGGATGTGGACCTACTTCAGCCTGGAGACCAGCTCTGTTTATCTTCATGCAAACTACTTAAAACTCTTTGAATTAGTTTCCTCCTCTTGCGAGCACCTGTCTCAGAGGGTCGTTGTGAGGCTAACTGAAGTACCACACCGTGTCCTCATCATACAGATTCAAGTGTCAGAAAAACTCGAGTACGGTTGTGATGATGGTATAATGTAACGACATCTCCCTGAGCAGAGAGATGTGGTGTGTATAGGGTAGCACCAAATGCCAGTTTTCCCTAAAGCTATTTAACTCATTTAGTTATATCAGTTTTAAGGACACCAGATTATCTATCAGAGCCAATGAGCCTGTAGGTACTGGAATGGAAAAAATGAGACTATATGTTCATTTTTAAGATTTTTATCTTATGTCTAATAATCATTATCTTGTAGGCTCCATTCTTATTTTATCTGGTACTAGATTTCTGAACTTAATTTTAATTGAATAATGGTGGCAGTAATTACAAGGACTGCTAATTCTGCAGTTCCTTTGAAATTTAAAATATTACCAAAGAATCATGTACAAATCTTGCTATAGAATTTTATTCAATATCTTTAGCCCAACATGAATTTTTTTTTTAACTATGACAAAGACTAATTAAAAAAAAATCAAGATCCAGTAAGGTTGAAATATCAAGACATATTTCACAAGAGCTTCTACCGAAATTGGATGATAGCAATCAGAAGAACTGGTAGCAACCAAACCTACGATTCTTGATTTGTGTAGAAGTCAACATAAGAGAAACTTTAGCTAATCTATCTGGTCACATTCACCGGTTCTATTTAGTGAATAGTATTGTCCATGTAGGTGGCTCTTCATCCATGACTTTCCAATCAGTCTCTGCTTCATGGTTCCAACTCACACTGTGCTCCAATGACTGACTGCATTTCCTCTTCTTTCTCTTTTTTATCTCAGGATGAGAATATATTCCTACTGTTGCTCATTTCTGGGTGCCTCAGCATCCCTGAATCCTACTCCTACATGAGTATATAGTCCCTGTCTATATTGTTTCTTGGGCTGGATTCATATTCTTGCTGAGAGCCTGCATCATATAATATGTAACTAGTAATAACTTTTCAAATCAAATTATAATTAAAATTTTTTTCTACACAGAGATCTTCTGAAAGTCAAGGATTTCTATTTCTCTTTGTATAGCACCTAGCATGTAATATGTTAAATATTTTCTAAAAAACAAATGAATACTATTTATAGATCTACATGTATGTTTTTCAACAAATGTAATATTTGAAGAGCTTAAATCTACTACATGATGCAAAATAGTGCAGAATAAACAGCAAGTGATAGTATTCAGAGAAAATATAAAGTTAACAGGAGACATTTTAGGAGGTCTTTTAGAAGTGTCGTTAGTGAATCTTGAAGGGTATTTGTTAGGTATAATTGGTGACCTCGAGAAAGGATGAGGCATGTTGCGTTAGCTTGTGCAACATCCGTTACACATGGTCTCCTGTGATAACACCACACATGGTCTTCTAAGTCCACATATTTCCATGCAAGCAAACACCCACTCATGTCTGGCTTCACAGATAGACATGCAGCTAAATGATGTTGAGTCTTAACTCCATATTCCACAGCCCCAGTGATGGGTTCAGACACAGGCACGTGATCCGGTTGGACAATCATGTTCCCACTTGTGCTCCTTAGATTCCTTCAACCACATCTTTCTTCCCTCTTTTTGGATGAAGACTCCCATTGTGCGAACTGCTACTGCACTCTGAGATTTGGATAAAACACCAAAGTGTGGGGCATGGGATCTAAGTTTCTCAGAGCAATGCCGACTAATAGAAAATGAGAAATAGGCAGGTTTCATTTCCTTTCTTTTCCTTGTTAGGAGTCTGAGACAAGGTTTTTCCCTTTCATTCCTTCATGGGAAGTTCCATGTGCCCAGTGAACATGCCAGCTGGGACTACTTCAACTGTATCTCTGAAGAATTGGTAGTATGGTAAAACCTTATATTGCCATGTAGCACCTTTTTATTTACCTCATTGTAATTTTCCCCTTACCTTCACTGCCTTGGTTTGAATTCCTCAAAAAAAAAAAAACAAAACAAACAAACAAACAAAACAGTGTTAGTGCTTTAATCCTTGGTTCATTCTATTTTGTGGGAAATTCAGTCTAAGCCAGAGCCATACTCGACACATTTGTTGAGCTTTTCAGAGAGAATTTTTTCTCTTAGTTTGTAAAATCTGTAGCATGCAAACCTGGTGCTATCTTGAACAGAGAGTTTGAGATTAAAGTCAACAGGAAAAACAGAGATAAAGAGTGATGACAGATCCCTGAGGATATTATTCAAGGACTTGGATAGAGCTTTGATTAATGGAAGCTTTATTACTGAATTTTTCAGTTACATGAGCCAAGAAATGGCCATTTTTAATGTTCTGTATGTTTTAGTATTTTCTCTTTTGCAATAATCCCTAAATCCTATGTATTTATTTAATGTAAAGAGCAAAAGAAAAGTCAATATAGCCCAGATAAAACTCACATTTATATTATTCTTATAGCTCTGAGTTTAGAAACACTGAGAGATCAGATTGAAAAGGCTGACTCACTCTAGAAGTTGGATTCTGAGGGATATTTGGGTAAACAAACAAACAAAAACATTCAGCATGCTTTCTTTTAGAAAGTAAGGATACAAGAGAAGTATTTGACCAAATAGGAGGGCAGATTGAGATTGAAAAGAGGTACCTTTAGGAGAAAGGAAAACAGAAACCTGTATATTAATTTTCTATTGCTAGTAAGACAAATGATCACAAACTGCGCTTCAAAGAACAAAACTTTATTATCTTACAGTCGTGGAAGTCAGAAGCTCAAACTCAGTCTTATGGGGCTAAAGTCAGATTATCAGTTAAGGCTATTTTCTCATAGAGGCTTTAGGGGAAAAGTCCTTCTTTGCCACTTGTCGTTTGTGAAGGCTGTCCACACTCCTTGGCTTATGGCCCCGTTATTTTTTTTCTTTTTTCTTTTAAGATTTTATTCATTTATTCATGAGAGATGCAGAGAGAGGCAGAGACACAGGCAGAGGGAGAAGCAGGGTCCCTGTGGGGAGCCTGACGTGGGACTCGATCCCAGGACCCCAGGTCATGGTCTGGGCTGAAGGCAGGCGCTCAACCACTGAGCCCCCCAGTGCCCCTGCACCCTGTTATTTTCAAAGACTGCTGTTTGGTTAAGTATTTCTCTCTCTAATTCTGACACTGATTATTCTGACTCCCCGCCCTTCTTTTTAAAGGGTCTTTAGGATAACATTGAACCCACCCAGATGATCTCAGATAATCTCCTCCCTATTTTAAAATCTGCTGATTAGAAACCTTGACTTCATCTGTTACCACGATTACCCTTTGCCAGGTAACATAGTATATTCACGAACCTCAGGAATTAGAGCTGGGACATCTTTGGAAGGCCACCACCCCATGTGCTAATGTTAAGGAAAGGAACCGATTGCCTATTGTTGTATTCTGCTTCATGCCAGGCCAGCCTTATTTTTCAGGGGAACAAAAAATAACCTGACATGTTCCATCAAAATAAATAATTTTAGCAGGAAAGAAGTCTGAGGGTGATAAATTTGTTTTAACAGAGAGAAATGTGACTGGGCTAGCTCATCTATTTTGCAAGTTAATGCCAGAAATGTGTCATTGTATTGTCTGTATAGTGTGATAGTAAGTCTTAAAAGGTACTTACCTCTAAATGTATCTGCATAGTCCCTTTTGCCGTGAAAACTAACACATTCATAAGTTTAGGAGATTAGGACATAACATCATTAGGCAGCTCTTATTCTACCTACCACAGAATCTCTCATATATTACTATTATTAGAATATTGGATCCTTTGTTTACAAATATCAGGGACATGCTAAGAATTTGGGCAACATGTGTGATAGGTCAAATTTTGGTTTTCCCCATGTGGGAATTTATTTATTTATTTATTTATTCATTTTTCCCCATGTGGGAATTTAACGGAGCTAATAGTCACTCAACATTTACTCAGTTCAGGAGGGGGCCAAGCAAAAGCAAAGCACACAACAGAATAAAACAAAGAACATCAACACAGGGACAGGCAGGAATCACTTTAATTATCCTCATTTTGTAGATAAGGAATACAGACGAGGGTAGATATTAGATGAGTTGCCTGTGTTGACGTCTAAGGAAGTGGGACATCGGGAATTTGAGATTAAACTTGGTTTGAAATCTAGTACAGTTTAAAGGGTCCCACATAATTTTAATTCATACCATTTAAGAGTAAGGAGTTAAATATAGTCAACAGAGTTCAAATAGTGTCTAAATTAGGGAATGACCTTTTTCATGATATAGTTTTCATATATTCAAGTTCAATATTTGTTTAATAGTAGAAATTTGCAGTGTAAATCAAAAGATTACAAATGAAATTGACGCACATTACATGAGTGCATTTCAGGGATTTTTACATTGATGAGGCAAACATTGATCTACTCAGATATTAAAGCATTTAATAATAGCTTTGCTATTTTGGGCCTTCTGTTGGAAATATCTAAAGATTAAAGATTGCAATCTTCTGTAGACACTAAGTATTACTAAAAACAAATTATTACAAATTTATCAGACATCACTATACTAAATGCTTTTAGAACCCTTGATGGGTCTTGATAGGGATCTGAAAATTGGCGTTTTGTTCAATGTCTATTAAATACAGACATATTTGTACTTCTGATGTAGCAAACTACGTTCATTCCATGCCAAAGACTAAGAATTGTTCCAAAGATAGCATACAAAGCATCACATGTTTCCCTGAGGATAGTCTTTAAAAAATCTATCTTGCAATTGCTCTTTACCATGATCAGTCAATATTCAGGCTTTGAAAAAAGAACATTAGCTTGTTGAACCATAATTCAAAATAAGTTACAATTTAATCTTATTTTAAAAACACTCTAGTTAATTGTAATTAATGTTTGACAGTTTGAAAGACATCTGTTATATTAACATAATGATCTTCTTGCACATGAAATGCTGCACATTAAAAACTCAGCAGAGTTGAATTATGGGTATTTTGTAAATAAAAGAAAGTCTTCAATAAAAACAAGTAGTTCTTTCCATTATTTGCTAAACAAATAATTTTTTTTTTACTTTGATGCAATAATTAATGAAACATACATGTTTCTTCAAAAGGGAAATGCACTTCCCACTGTTTTATTATAAACTTGGTTATTCTGGAAACACATTGGTTCTATATTTTACAAATTGAGAGTCCTTGACATACTGTATAATTCCGTGTGTTTATTCATTGACAGCTGTGATTACTGAGGTCACTTAGACTCTTAGATTATTCTATGCTATTGCAAACAATATACTCAATAAGCAAGTAAATGAATGAGTAAACTCATAACAAAAACATTTTGCCACATAGTTAATTCCTGAAATCACTGGCTCTAAACATAGGGGACATTTAGCAATGTCGGGAAGTCCTTCTGGTTGTCGTGGCTGAGGTGGCTGGGGAGCACCAGGGCCAGGGATGCTGCTAAACATTCCATGGGAAACCTCGCTCCAGTCTAACCCGAGATGGCAATAGCGCCGAAGTGGAGAAACCTTTTCTTAGCCCAATAACAACCAAAAAGCAAATTTTAAAACATCAATACATCGAGGCAATAGGGAGCAACCCTAACACAGGAAACCTATGGAAACAAAATTCATAAATGCAAACAACTCTGCATCTCCTGTCTATCCAATCCATAGATTTGTGATGATGAAAAGTTAATTTTGAGTGGAACTTTGGGACTCACACTCTAAAGCAAAAGAACCCAGAACTGGTTTTGTGAAGTCTCAATTTCACTCCGTGTTTGTATTTTCTCTCTCTTTAAAAATAATGAAAAATTGAAACAAAGACATGAGTTAGTGCATTGGAAAAATAAAAGGCTAATAGTAGCAGAATAACCTCAAACTGGGATGGTGTTAATACACAGACTTGTTCCTTTGCTACAATGGGGCAGGATGTTTTATTTCAGGTTCCTGTTGGTAAATATAAAGAGGGGAGCTTGCTGAGTTGTGAGATTTTCGAGTCCTTAAAGTCAGTGCCGTGGGTAGCTGCTCCTACAGCACCTAAGCAGCATCTAATAATCTAATACGATGCCCGAAATACGGAAGCCACCCAACAGACACGCCAGATTACTCAGCTTTCTGTGGGCAGTAAACAAAATAATTGTGTGAAAATTCTTTGTAAAACTACAAATTGCTGTTGAGATCCACAGCCAGACATGCTGCTTCTGTGTGCAGGCCACTGCCTACGCAGACATTTCCTTTCCCATCTGCTGTGCTTGACTACCCTCTGTATACACACATACATAGATGCGTGTACACGTCTACAGCACAGAAGCAATCTGATGGGTGAATATGACAAATCAGATTCTAAACTTGGCGCTCAAGGCTAATAGCTAATAGTATGTACTGGATACTATTCTAGGCACTTGACATCCACTGATTTGTGGACTTCTTACAAAAATTCTGCGATCTAAGTGCTCCACATCATCCCCATGTTGCAGACGTGAAAACTGGGGAACATATCAGAACCTAACCACACCCACGCAGTTGGTAGCGTGACTGGGCTTTAACTCCTTGGCGTAATATGTTCCATCTTTTTAACAATGCCTGACAACCGTTCCTCTAACAGCCTCCAGCACTGAAAACTATGGGACGGTTCTGCTTGTTTGGGACCATCTCTGTCAATGTCACATGTTCCATTTCAGATCCTCCTCAAGGATGAGACCAAAAGCTATACTTCACAGAAAAAATAAAAATTCCCTATTCTCCTAGCAGTAGGAGTTTTCTTTCTCCTCTTAAAAAAAATAAATAAAATAAAATAAAATAAAATAAAATAAAATAAACTTTTTAAAAAGACTATTTATTTATTTGAAAGAGAGAGAGGGGGGGAACACAAGCAAGGGGAGGGGCAAAAGGAGAAGGAGAAGCTCCCACTGAGCAGGGAGCCTGACGTGGGGCCCAATCCCAGGACCCTGAGATCATGACCTGAGCTGAAGGCAGATGCTCAGCCAATAGCACCACCCTAGTGACCCCTTCACTCTTAAATTTTGTGGTGAAGATAGTGAAAATATCAGGTAGTTTGTTTGTTTCTTTCCTCTTTCTTTTCTTTCTTAAATTTTAGTGGGAGAGGAAGGGCATGAGCAGTGGGAGGAGCAGAAGTAGAGGGAGAGAATCTCAAGTAGACTCTGCACTGATCACAGAAGCCCATGTGAAGCTTGATCTCACCACCCTGAAATCATGACCTGAGCCAAAACCAAGAGTCTGATGCTTAATCAACTGAGCCACCAGATGTCCCATCAGATAACTTTTCTTGTATAAATACCAACCCCCAAATTTAATTGTTTAAAATAACAATGAAATATTATTTTTTTGGTTTTGTTGATGGGCAGTTTGAGTTGAGCTCAGCTGGGTGGTCTTTCTGTCTTGGCTGGGTCGCACGTCTGTAGATCTGTCTCGGAGCATTGGCTGGCCATTGGTTGGGATGGTAGGGATGACTGGGCCGTGTTATCTCTCATCCTCCAGCAGGTTAGCCAATTAATTGATGGTGATTGGACGAATTTCCAGAGTGAGCTGATGGGCTGGCTCAGAACTGGCACATCGTTCCTATTGCATCCTCTTTGTTAAAACAAGATACAGGGACAAAGCATTCAAAATGGTAGAAATAAACTCCACGTCTCAATGGGAAGAGCCACATTGTCACACTGCAAAGAGTCCTGTGTACAGGCAGGGGAATAATTGTATCTGTAACTGCAGCCAATCTGCCTGGCTCACCAAGATGTCACGTGATCTCCTCGAAGTCAAATGTGTCATGTTGTACACAGGGCTTGGCATGCAGTGAAGACTTGGTGTAAGCTTTGAATCGGTGGGTGGCTATTTCCAATTCTTGAGCTCCCTTGTATTCTTGGCTAGAATGATTTAGAAAGGAATTGGGTCATGACTAATTTCCTGGCCTGACTGCAATTCCTCTAGGCCTTAAATCAATATTAGTCTGATTTTAGGATTTAGTAGAATGATTTATCAAAAGGAACAGATTTCAGAGGTGACTACCCATCAATGCAAGATGCACTTTAATTTTCTTTTGAAAGGCTTGTTTTAAATTTTCTTGGAGGACAAACTGGCAGTATATATCAAAATTAGAATACACATATCCTTTGGTCAATTCTTCTTAGTGACTAATCCAAAAAGTGGGTAACAAAAAATATATGTATGAGGATGTTCATGGCTTCATTGTTTATGATGGGCTTTCCTTCATTGTGTGCTCTTGCAATTTCTGAAATCCGTAAGTAAGTGGATTTCACATAAAATATTCTCACATTAGTTATTTCACATAAAATATTTTTTCAAAGATAAATAAAATATGTACAGAAATGGGTGCCATAAAGATAAAAGAGCACTAGACTTAAGACCAGAAAACCCCAGTTTTATTTCCAGATGTGTTGTTATCCATGTGACTTTAAATATTTAGTAAATATGAGCCTCAGTTTCTTTATCTGTGCATGACATGTGTCACTTGACTATATAATAAAAACAATAATAAAAATAAATGGGATACAGCATTAAACGTACTTGGCAATGAGTACAGCACATAGCACCTAAGAGGAATGAAAAATCACACTATAATATGTTTAACATTAATATGAAAAAATCACTTTAAATGTATAAGTATTAGATTTATTTTTTCTATTATTAGATATTTTTACTAAAACACATGAACATATTAAAGAGAATAGAATACATCATAATTTAAAAATCTTGAGTTGAATTCAGGACAGTGTTTCAAACAACCATAATAATATTTTATCTCCTTAGAAAGTAACGATGGAATTAAACCCTTAAGTTTCTGTGTTCTCCATGCCCCTCTCATTAAAATTCCTTTCATTAATCTTTATGTTAATTTGTTACTTCTTTTCCTGTCACTTACAATTTCTTAGATTTAGCGGACCTACCTGTAGTAACTGACACTTTACATTTGATACTGAAAGTATTTTATAAACTTAGACATCAAATGGCAACGATTGTCATAATGGTGGCAAAGTCAGGAACATAGTTCTGAGCAAATATCCAGGAGCCTCCCTTTCAGGAAAATAGTGAAACAATAGGAAGCATCTGTATAGGTCTCTTCCTCTGGGTCCTGATGCTGGAGTCCGAGGCCCTGGTAACTTCCTGGGTGACAGGAGGGTCTTGTCCTAATGAGCCGACTGGGAGCAGGTTCCTGGATGGCCCCTGGGGGGGGGGGTCCTGGAAGGAGCGAGGCTCCAGCAGCAGCTTAGAATTCCCAGCCTGCAGCGTCCCCCTTGTCCAAGGGGAGGGGTGGCCCGAAGCCAGGTTAGTCATCGGTCATGATGTGGGAGACGGCCTCCAGGAGGCCCCGAGAGCTTGGGGTTTGGGGAGCTCCAGGACAGGTGGACACACCTGTGTGCCCCGGGGAGACGCACCAGGCACGTGGGGGTGGAAGCCCCAGGGCTGACCTGGCCTCGCGGGTCCCTTCCTTTGCAGGTGCATCTGTTTCCTTGGCAGGCCGCTGAACAGGCCGGCGGTGGGGGGAGCATCTGCGGGCTCGGGGGGTTAGAGACCCCGGAACAAGAGACCCTCAGGGAGAGGTTCCTTTTTTTTTAAAATAAATTTATTTTTTAATGGTGTTCAATTTTCCAACATATAGCATAACACCCAGTGCTCATCCCATCCAGGGGCCCCTCAGTGGACAAGGACGTCGCATGTCAGCAGGACCCCTGAGCCTTGGCTCTGGCTCAGAGGAGAGGGGAAGGGATGTAGGGGAATTGGGGAGACTGTGATTTATTGAAAGCAGTTTCCTCTCATGAAGGACAGTTCCGCAGCTTTAATATGGTGGGAAATGGGTCTAATGAATCATCTTCCGTGCAAACCTTAAATTATCCACAGAGCAGTATTTCCCTGCTAAATGAAGAAATTATAAATAAAAATGTATATTATGTATAAAAGAGGTTATGGTAGGAAAGTTAAAAGACACCTTCTTGCCCTTCTATATGTAAGGAAAGCCCGTTGTTCCCGTCCCTATTTTCTTCAACTTGTCTCTGCCATTCCATGTACCCACAGTTATTGAGGCTTGGTAAGTGGCAATCATTGTGTAGATGTTTTTCTTGCATGAACGTATTTTTGAATAATCTTTTGAAGAGAATATAATGATCTTGAAATTACTGAGACTCAGAATTTATAACATCACAGAGATCACAGCGAGCCTAGGATGAAGGAATTAAAGGTCCCTTCACATAAAAGATTTTTGAACCAATGTTAATTAATCTTTACGGGGCATTTAGGAATCTTGACATTTGTAACATTGAAGAACAATAGAGGATCTAAGAGTTATTGCGAGCTGGCGTGAATTAGCCTAAATCACAGATATCAGAGCAGGGTTTATCACCAAAATGATACTCATATCTTCACATTATTTCTCTGGGAAATTCAGTTTTAATATTTGAGAGGATGGTTTGCTCCGTATTCAAGACCCTTAAGGGGAAGGAGGAGCAGTAAAACTCACATAATACTTTTTACCTCTCCCTCGATTATCCCCCCTGAGTGGTGGGTGCCACTGAATACCCACTTTCATGTTCGTAAGGTGCTGTGATGTACAGAGAGGATTGCACACGCCTGTGAAGCTGGCACGTCAGGTCTTGTGGGTCTGCGGAGAGCCTCGTGCTGAGAAGCGGCGTAAGGGCGAGTGGAGTCAGTGGGAAAGAGCATCGAAGAATAGAGATTTGGGCCTACAGTGGCGGCAGGACTGCACGTATGCAGCAGACGTGACTCCCCAGCTGTTAGACCCTTTACGTGCCATGAGCCTGAGCTCCCAGTATGTGGACCGTGAAAGTGGCTTGTGAAGTGCCATGTACTAGACAAACGGGGGGACCAGTCACACTCACCGTTACTGTGTCTGCTACGCTCTTCTTACACATGGAAAGTGGTGAGTCCTGATGTCCTCGTGCTAAATCTGTGAGGCCAAACGCCTTCTTTATCTAGTCCTAGTAGGATGAAGCCATAAAACAAATGATGCTACACAAGCATCAATTTCCCTAAGAATCCTTCATAATACGCAGCCTCGTTGAGACCTCTGTTAGAGCACTTACTACGTCGTAATACGTGTTTGGAGGTGTCCTCGGCCTCTTCCAGAAGAGGTGACTTCCTTAGGGAAGAGGTTATGTCTTACTGACCTCGGGCTCTCACTGTACATATGATATATTAGGGGTGATGGAAGGGGAGGAGGGCGGGGGGTGGGGGTGACTGGGTGACGGGCACTGGGTGAGGGGGCACTTGACGGGATGAGCACTGGGTGTTACTCTGTATGTTGGCAAATTGAACACCAATAAAAAATAAATTTATTATAAAAAATGATGGAATTATTGCAAGGGAAATTGAAAAGAAGAAATGGGGAAAAGGAAGGAATGGTGGAGGAAAGGAAGAAGAAAGGAAAGCTTCTTTTAGAAAAGCTGGAAGCCAGGAAGGAACACCCCGTATTTTCTGTGCTTGTAGAGCCACATGTGTTGTGACATTAATGCTGCCTTTCTACCCCGATGGGAGTGCAGGTCTGGGGCCAGAAGTGCGTAAATGGATTAAAAACAGAGCGTAGCAGGTGATGTCACATGCCTTAGTATCATAGGCTCCATCGCTTATTTGGTTGGGGGTTTTCACACCCGTCTTCGGGTGCCAAATCAGTGAGTCACTTGGTGTCATGTTTTTCTGGTGTCATCATCATTTATTTGGAGGCTGCGTTTGCTTTCTCTTTGGCTGAGCTGATAGGACGTGCTAGAGACGACGGCTTATGAAGCAGCGTCTTGAAAAGAGTGGATACGGGTGAACGTTTACAGTGGGTCAGTGTGTCGGCCAGGATTTGGGGAGAAGGTGGGGGGATGGGATCCTGGTGTTTAAGGGATCACAGATTGGCGATGTTGTCCAATGTATGACTTGGAAAACCTTCTCTGTAGGAGGCCAGATGGTAAATGTTTTGGGTTTCACAGGCCAGACTCTGTCGCTACTACCCAAGTCTGCCGTTGTAGCATGACGACAGCCCTAGACAATATGTACATGAATGTGGTTGTGTTCCCATCAAACCCAGTCCCAGAGACAGGTGACCAGCCCAGCGATCGCTGCTGATGATAATCCGATATCCACATGTTGCTAGAATCATACTACGTCACAGCTAGTCACCCAGCCCTTTCAAAGAATTCTTTGACGACCTCACTACCACTTAGTTCAACTTTTCTAGAGGTGTGTGTGTGTGTGTGTGTGTGTGTGTGTGTGTTTATGATGCTGTTATTTTTAGTGTTTTTATATTTTTTTAAAAGACTGACCCACTCACTTCAGAGCAGGTGAGAGAGTGTGCAAGCAGGGGGAGGGGCAGATGGAGAGGGAGAAAGAACATCTCAAGGAGACTCCCTGCTGAGCGTGGAGCCCTGTTGAGGGACTTGATCCCATGACCTTGAGATCGTGACCTGAGCGGATGTTCAAATGACTGAGCCATCCAGGTGCCCCGGTGCTTTTCAGATTTTTTTTGAGTCAAAATCTGAATTGTGATCACACACTAGGTTAGATAGAGCCTGGGTGATTGTGATGAGGAAGCCAAACATTTTCATCTGAGCTCTCTTCAATATTTTAAGATAGCTGTCATTTTTAATAAACATTTAAATTTAGAACAGTTTTAGATTTATAGAATTACTGTGAAGATAGTACAGGTAATTCCTGCATCTTTCAAGTTAAGTTTCTCATATTACTCAAATTCAGTTTCCGCATCTTACCTTAGTCGAGTACCTTTATCACAGTTGATGAACGTATTGACAAATCATTATTAAGTTAATGTATTATTCAGATATTCTCATTTTTTTCCAAATGTCTTTTCTTTTTTTTTTTCTGTTCCAGGATCCCTTTCAAGATGCCATATTACATTTAGTGGTCACATTCTCTTAGCTTCCCTTTGTTATGACAGTTTCTGACATTCTTTGTTTATGATGACTTTGACAGTTTTAAGGAGTATTGGTCAGGTATTTTGTAGAATATCCTTTAGTTGGGACTTAATGATACTTTTCTCGTTTTGTAGCGTGTCCTTTAATTGGGATTTGATAAATTGACTGGAGTTATAGATTCTGGAAGGAAGAGCACAGAGGCAAAGTACCATCCTCATCACATCATGTCAAGAATACTGTGGTGGTTACTCTTAGGTGTCAACTTGCGTGGGCTAAGGGCAGCCTTGTTAGCTTGTGGAGCTCCATTTCCGCGTGTGTCTGTGAGGGTATTTCCAGAAGAGATTAACAATTGAATCAGTAGACTAGTAAAGAACCTCATCCTCAGCAGTGCAGGTAAGCATCCAACCCACTGAATCCTGAGTAGAACAAAAAGGCCAAGGAAGGGCACACTTGCTGTCTTTGCTTGAGCTCGCACATCCGTCTCCTGCTCTTGGACAGTGGTGCTCGGGCCTTCAGGCTCTGGCTGGGACTCGGACCATCGGCTCCTCTGTGAAACTTGGGCTGGATTACACCACTGCATTGCCTGGTTCCCGAGCTTGCACACCGGAGGTGGGGGGGGTATCCTGCCCTCCATAATCGCATGAGGTAATTTCTACAATGAATCTATATCTGTCGTGTTGACTCGGTTTCTCTGCAGAATCCTGACTAGTACAGGTACATACTTTCAACACGGAAGTATTCCAGTTGATGTTAACGTTGATCACCTGGCAGTCAGCATTTGTCAGCTTCCTTTACTAAAAAGTAGTCCTTTTTTCTTCCTTTCCATACTGTACTCTTTGGAAGGCGGCTGTTATGTGTAGTCAACACTTAAAGGAGGAAGCTTTATGCTCCACTTTCTTAAAGTGAAGAGTCTACATAGATTGAAATTCTTCTGCAGAGGGGATTTGTCTATCTCCCTCTTTATTTATTTAATCATTTATATCAGTCTGGGCTCATGGATATTTATTTTATACTTGGAGCTATAATCCATCACCGATTTTATGTTGCTCAAATTGTTCCAGCTTTGACCTTGGGGAGCTCTTTTCAAACATGCCTATGTTTCTTTGACATACCTCCTTTATTTTGTGCACATGTGTGTGCATCACTTCTTACCTTCTGACAATGTAAGAAGTTCCAGGCTCTTCATATTTATTTCCTGCCTCAGTCTTTGAATCAGCTATTTCTCCAAGGGACTGTCATTCTTTTTGTTAGAGAAGGGTATTAAAATCCATTTTCCATGTTGTGGGTATTAGCTGTGCTCATTGTTGCTGGGGTGTTACTTCCAGGACCACCCAGCTGACAAAGCAAGGAGTTGTGTGTGTACTAACCTATGTACACACACATATCTACGAATATTTATGTATCTGCCTTTAGCTAAACATGAGTTAATTTTGATGTCTCCAACTCTAATCATTACTACGTGGATCATTCTCATCATCTCTCCTTGTTTATTTGTACTATCCCTCTCCAATAGGAAAAAAAAAAAAGAAACTGGCTCTAACAATCTGTCATCCATGTACTTAATTGGTCAATTTCAGTATCAAATACAGTTGTTTTAGAATTCTTAACCTATATGTCTATGGGAAATAACTTTATCAACTAGAATACAGTATTTACGTATAGCTCCTTTGCCTTTAGTCTTACATAGTCCATTAATTTCCAGAGTTGC
Organism: Vulpes lagopus; assembly: GCF_018345385.1. Lineage (NCBI taxonomy): Eukaryota > Metazoa > Chordata > Mammalia > Carnivora > Canidae > Vulpes > Vulpes lagopus. The sequence continues at coordinate 115,112,757 of NC_054833.1, read as the reverse complement.
TTATGTCAGCACCTTTTTCCACTATCCCTTTCTAAAGTATATGAGGGGAGGTGGGCATCCTGGGATTGTCTAGCCTCCTAAGTGATTTTTTTTTTAATCTCTTATCATTTTGTCTTTTTCAAAATGTCATATAATTGGAATCATACAGTATATAGCTTTTATTTAGACTACTTAATTTTGCTTAGCAATATGCATTTAAGATTCATCCATGACTTTGGAAAATGCTTTACCCCTACAGGATGCTCTGGGCATATTCCTAGTGATCATTCTTTACCTCTTCCTGCCGGAGCTATGTGAGCATCTTTTTTGGGTCTTCACCATGAGAACCTGGTGGGAATCCTGGAGGTAAAGCCTATGAAAGTGTGGGGATCTTCTAATACTAGTCTACCCTTAGCCTCCAGCAGTTCATCAAATACCATTTAAATGTCCCTACCCATGTGTGGCTCTAGCAGCTTCTGCTCTAGGTAAGCAGATCTTGGACTGAATCTTTGGATTTCCCTGTCTCTCCAGATTTCAGAGTGAGTGATTTTGAAAACTCTCCTTGAAAATGGCCACACATAAGTTAAAAAAAAATTTACAGTTCATATTTTTTTTTTTCTTGTTGAGGGCATGGGAGTGATAACTTCCAAGTACTTCTTGGGGTTGAACCTGGAAGTATGTCATATCCTTTTGAGGATTTGTTTTTCTTTTGTCATGTTAACTGCCAGTTATTTCAAACATTTTTTATTATTTATGATTTTCAGGTCCTTTAGAAACATTTGCTTGGAGGTCAGGAACACAATCACTCTTAATTTGGGGTGAACTCAAATGGCATATATAATATTTCAGGTGTAGTTTAAGCAATACAGAGAATCCTCACCTCCTTTATTAACATGGGTTGAAATAGGTTTTAGATGGTTTTATATTTTGTATCTGTTTTCCTCAGTATTGACTACAGTAGTGAAAATGTCATGGAAACACAATAGATGCTATTCCTGGCTGATTTTACATAACATCCTATAAAAAAAAAAGGCAAAAAAATTCTTGCATGTGTATAGAAAAATTATGAGTCATTTCATCAGATGTTTTGTAGGATTAAAGTAGATAATTCTTATGGATTTAGTGAGGAAATTCAAGTTTTTTCCAACAATTCACACAGTTTTACAGAATACAATTTAAAAAATCAACTTCATAATCTGTAAAATAAAATCTATAAATTACTGTAAATACAACTTCAATCTACTTTATATGACTATTGGAGAATTTGATTTTTTTTCTGAAAAAAAAGTATCTTATAAACGGTAAGCAAAAACCAAGAAGTTCTGAGGAACTACTGCCATTCCTGAAGTCATGCAATTAGGAACAACTAGCTGTTTATTGGGCTAAAGATGTTCCCACCACTCTTTACAAAACGTAGTATCAACATTTAGGAGTATTTTTATTCTACTTTCCCCGTTTGAAAAAACGTAGAGTAAATGTCAACAGTTGTAGGACTTTGATGCTATCGGATACAAGCATGAATTGCTTTGACAAAAATTTTTTTCAGAAACATAATTGAGGCCAGGTTTTCTAAAATCCAGCCAGAGTGAGAACCTTCACGTTCCCAAGAGCTTGAGTGTTCTCACAGCAGGAAAGGACGTTGAGCTTCAGCCACACAGCGGTGCAACCCTTAATTAAATGATGCAGCAGCATATGGGAATTAGCGACGAGATTAAGTGACTAATAGAGCAGAACGCAGTAATGTCGATGTAAATGGAGAGGAGCTCCATGATGGCAAATTGGGGGAAAATGTAACCCTGGAGGAAGTATAGAATCATAGAAAAATGATCTGAGCATTAAGGGACAAACAGGAGCCTAAAAGTCACTTAGCTTTATCAGGTTCTGTATTCTAGTTGCCAAAGACTTGGGGGGTGGGGTTACACGGACTCTTTGAGAAGCTCAAGGGAATGGAGATGCTCAGCATGATGAGGCAGTTTACCTCAATGCCTCACTCACTCCATTAGCCGGTTCTTCATCTGGTCAACACATACCTGTCGAGGCTCACTGTATGTCCTTGCTGTCCTGGGCGTGACGCTTACGGCAAGTAAAACAGACATCACCCCCGACCTCATGAAAAACATGATCTTGACTAAGACAAGTGCCTCTGATTGTCCTTGGTTATTTTCTTTCAAATGCTATAAGGCCTTCTTTTCTTGCTATGTGGGCTTTTGTCAAATAATTGAAGATAGTTCTTGTGTCCTAGAATGTCTTCTACCCTCATGGGAGAAAGCTCTCATTTTCTTAAATGTCAGATTATATTTTCTTTGTATTTATAACAAAGGCATTGGGTTATGTAGATAATATCAGGAGGAGTAAGAGGGAATGGATTATCTCTGCTGTATTTCCACCGTGCGCCAGACCCATAGGTTGGCCCATATATCTAGAGAGTGAGGTCCGTGAGCACCCGGACCTTATGGGTGCCCTTCCATACTGTATCTCAGTGCCTCGAGCAGCAGCAGGGGGATGCTACACAGCCAGAATATATTTGGGAGATGAAGGAACCCGGTCCTTTCCTCAGTACTACAGTGCAGTACTGTGCTGCTCCTGGAAGGAAGCTCTTCCAGAGTGTGAGCACCATTCTTCCAGTTGCAAGTTGACAGAACCTATTTAAACTAGCATAAATGAAGGACTACTATTACTAGTATTACTATTAGCAATAGCTATTATTTAATAGATCATAAAAATGAGAAATGCCATGGCTGTTCCAAGAATGTATTTGGAGTTCTTCTTTTTCTGTCTCATCGCTCAGCCTGCCTTTCTGCTGACTTACTGTTTTGTTTTCTAAAAACAGGACGGGCTGCCAAGTAACAAAGGGGGCCTGGGTGGCTGCAGGCTGACTGTGACCCCCTGCGGCCATCACTGTTGGGCTGAGCCCCCCGAACTTTGAGCAAGGTGTTGAAGAGATGCATTCATTAAAAAAGGTCACAGACTAATTTTTATTTTATTTATTTATTTTATTTTTACAGAAAAGAGACAGATTTTCTTGAATGTGTTGTAAATTGTTTGAGTCTAGCAAAACTGTGGTCAAAAACGTTCCAAAGATTTAAAAGTCCCATTTGATAATGTTCAGAAAAAGAGGTAAATCAGGGATATTCTCTAATTGAATCCTCCTTTGCATGACAAGGCAAGAAATTGAAGTCAGCATTCCTTGAGAGCTTACTGAGGGCTTGGAGCCAGATGGAACTGGCGGGAAGGGCAGGGCCAAAGAATTGGCAACTTGCTCTTGAATTGGAGTGGCAGGGAAGAGCCATGGACCCATGAGCAGACCCAGTTAGGGTACTAAGGTACGAAGTCTTCCCAGTGCAGGAGGTTTCACAGGTCGTGCCCACTACATGGTATCTGTGATGATGAGATCAGTAGAGAGATGATGACACATAGTTAACATTGACTGAGGGCTTTGTGCTAAGTACCGCTTTAAAATGTTCTGATATTTTTTTTAATAATAAAATTTTTTATTGGTGTTCAATTTGCCAACATACAGAATAACACCCAGTGGTCATCCCGTCAAGTGCCCCCCTCAGTGCCCGTCACCCCTTCACCCCCACCCCCTGCCCTCCTCCCCTTCCACCACCCCTAGTCCGTTTCCCAGAGTTAGGGGTCTTCATGTTCTGTCTCCCTTTCTGATATTTTCTACCCATTTCTTCTCCCTTCCCTTCTATTCCCTCTCACTGTTCTAATATTTTTAAGATCTTCACAGAAACCATGTGGAATTGATGATTCATTGTTGGGTTTTTTTGGATATGAAGGAAAGGCACAGATCTGTTGAGAAACTACCCAGAACCTCAAAAGAAATACAGGGTGAAAGCAGGGGTCGTGATCCGATGGCCGACTTCTGAATCCACTCACTAAAGTATCACCATGTACCTGAGAACCTACCCTACGGGCAGCTCACAGGGGGATCTTTGGAGGCCGGCTGTGCTGCTCCAACAAGCTGGGTTTAGGAAGGGTCGTAGGAGACCTTATGGTGGGCAAGGGAGCGGTTGTCTTAGAGAAGAAGCCACATGCAGGGAGCATGTCCCGAGGGCAGCTGTCCACGCCTGGGTATGGCGAAGGAGGGATGAGCACCGTCTGGGGAGAACGCGTGCTAACTCGCAGCCCACCTCGAGCTTCAGGCTTGTGTCGCTGCGCTTCCCTTCTCCTCTCAGCCTCAGAGATACCAGCACCATCCTGCCCCGTAGTCTCCACTCCTGCTTTGCTCCAGTTCGGAGCTTGGTCAAGGGGAAGGGGAATGAAAGAGCAACTCAGAGAGAGGTGACTGCATCCCCTGCTTTTCACCACAGCCCATTTGCTGTATATGATCTTCTATGTTCCGCAGAAGTGTTCACATTTCAGAGCATTTAAAACAAATGAGACATTTATTAGTGTAACCTTTATTCTGTCGATGATTTAAGCCATTTCAAAGGTAACTAAAAGAGGAACACTATTTCCCTTACACTTGAGCCTTCCGTGTGCCCCCACCAGCCACAAAACGCTTCAGTAATTTTAATGCACTGTACATCTTCTGAAATACCTACATAAATAATCTATTGTTCTAAAGGTCACAAAGGTAGAGGATCACTTTGAAATGTCAGGAAAGTAAATGAATTGGTAACGTGGTATCATAAGTTTGGGTATGTCCGTGACCTCTCTATACGTAGATTTCCGCACGCAGCAGAGGACGTGATGTAGGTGACCTGGAAAGTGTGAAAACCCTTGGGACTGGAAGGGACAGATGAATGGCCAAGAGTGTGGGCTCTGACATAGCCCAGCCTCTTCTCCCCCAGGATAAAAACCATCAAGTGTCTAACAGGCATGGCATTTTTGCTGTCCTTCTTCGCCTCTGTTCAAATGGGATGAAACCTCATTAAAACGCCAAGTCTCAAAGACACAGTTCAGCTCCAGATCCCTTTCAAGTTAAAGGCCACCTCGTTAACATGGCCTTAAGAGTTCGCTTGCAACTTTCAAACATCCCATAAATTTGCAGTTAATAGGAAGGTTGATAAATTCTCTCATTTTAACTGCTGTTCAGAGCTGTCATCCTCCTTGATAGATGTCATCATCTGAAGAAGAAATTTCTAGGTGTCTAAATGTCACCACAGGCTGGAGCATCCTAAATTATTTTTGCGTATTACTTGGGTATGACTTTTTTAAAAAATCCTTACATAAACGTGGAACATTAGAATTGGACAGGTTATCAAGATTGCAGAGGTAGATAAGGACTCCAAACCTTTCATTATGTGGGATGCAGGGCAGGTAGAGATGAGGTACATGAAGAAAGGACTCACAAGCAAGATTAGAACCACAGTGTCTTTCTGGAAATCTGTATTTTTTTCAAGGTTACACAGACACCGATTCTCCCACCTTGCAAATTAACTACTTTCTCATGTGGGCTAGAGACCAGAAGGCTGGATGTCCTAAATTACATTCTAGAGCTATAAATGAATAGATTCTTAAATGTGAAAGACTCCCTACAACACCATCTGTCCAAAGTGGGCTGTGTCCAGCTGCATAACTCCAGGGACAGTGCTGATTGTTACCACCTCCATCCGGCCCTGTGAATTCACAGCTCAGTTCTCAAAACAGGTACTAACATTCCTGACTAGGGCTTTGATCAACATATTTTGTCTGATGCTGGCTACATGAAGCACACACTTCTCCAGGTAGTAGAAAATAATCAAGAGTGATCACCAGCACACTTGGCCATTTTCTTTGCTCAGCCTTTACTGTTACCAAATTCAAGACAACCTTTACAGCGATTCATGATCAGACCATGCTTGCCACTCAGATTCAATGAAAAGTAGCAGGTTTCACACAAAAAGAGAAAGTTCTGCAGCACCTACTATGTGCCCTGCAGCTACTATGTGCCCTGCAGCTGCTAGCTCACCATCAGCGGTGTTGGTGTGACTATTCCGATGACCCAGAGGAAGAAGAGAGGCTAGATAACTTGACCCAGATGACACAGGTAGTGTGTGATAGACGCACATTTTAACTTCTGACCATCTGACCCATGAGTGGAAAGTTAAGGCTTAGCTAAAGTAGAATTCCGGTTTTAAAAAGCAGAGCAAACACTGGCTAAAAATACAGCTAACGTCTTCGCTCTAGTTTAGCCTACCTGTTCATAAAATGTGAAGAGGAAAACTCTCCCTAATAGAAGTAACCCAGAAATCACCCTCTAAGGACCATAAGTGTGTATTTAGTACATAATAATACTGTGACACTGGATGGTCTCCAGTCTTAGAAGGGCCTTGGGTTTCATCTTTTAATGGGACTTGAATAGGAAGAAGAAACGTCACACACGTTTCTTGGGGGCCAGCGTGTGCTCACTGCAAAAATGAAATCATGGCTCCCCTTTGCTGGAAACCTGCTAAAGGATTCCCAAAACAGTGAAAATGGAATCTGGGTTCTCCTCAAAGCGTGCACTGATTTGCCCTCCTCTTCACATCCAGGTCTTCCTGCGCTTATTCTTGCTGGAATCTCACCGGCCATACCAGGCTTACTCCAACCTCCAGAACCTGCCAACATTGTGCTTAAATCGTGCTGCTCAGGGAATAGTTTTCCTGATGCCACTCTTACCATTCCCTACTCCCCTACCTGCTTTATTTTTTATTCCTAGTAACATGTGACATGATGTCATACCCATTTATGTTTTATCGTATCTGCCTCTCCCTAAAATGCAAGGTTGCTGAGGGTAAGGGCTTTCAGTGCTTTGTTCACTGCCCTAGTCCTGGCAGGTACATGGAGAGTGCCTGGCACAAATAAGGCTCTCAACAGATTTTTGTTAAATTAATGATCTCCTGCCTAGAAGACATCATTAATGTTCCATTGCATACCAACCACTCAAGAGCATCCACTATAATCAGGGTTGCCATCCTCCAAAATGGGTCCAGCCAGTTTAACCTGAGAGACCCATTTGTAGACCGCTGTAGACCCCCAACGGCTACCAGATTATTGCCAGCACAGTGATGATAAAGCAGACAAAAAAAAAGTATTTGCTGGGCATTGATTGCAAGATGAATATTGCTCTAGAATTTAAATGACATAATTCAGGCTTTGCAAACACCTTGTAAAGAAGGTGTTTCTAGTTCTCTTTCGCTAAAGAGGAAGCTGTGGCTTGAGAAATTATCTAAGTTGTTCAGGGTCACCCACTGGTAAATGATGTGGTTTGAATTCAAAACCACTTTATTTGACTCCATATCTTATGAAATCCTCCCTGTAAAATAATGATGATCTGAATAGCAGTGATAATGGGAACAAGTATGATTACTCTTTATTATTATAAAATGACTTTGAGCTGAGGTCATTAGTCATCTCACTAAACTTCAGACATTACAGAAGCTGTAAGATTTTTGAAAAATGGTAATATTGAACACAATATAATCATATACATAATAGAAAATGGCACAGTTCCTTCAATAATATTTGGATCAAAAATAGTTTGTTCATGAAACATTTTTCTGTGCCATTCCCCATAAGCTATATTTATGCATATATTTCAAAGCTAATCAGAGGGGTAGCTGTCTTTAAAAAAGTCTTAACAATATCCACAATTTTATCCTATAACCTGCAAAATTCAATTTTTAACAATTTCTTTTTTTAGAAATCCTTCTCACACTCAAATGCATTGTAATTTATTCATTTACCCATAATTCAAAAAGTACTTACTACGTTGCCTATTACATATTAGGGACAGTGCTAGGTGACAAAAAAAAAAAAAAAGTTCCGATTCTCTACATTTCAAAAGTCTGCAATATGGTGATAAGGAAATCCAAACAAATTTAATCTGAGAAATCTAAGCAAGAAAATAAGCAATTTTTAATTTTCTAATTTGAATTTTCACTAAATTATTAAGGACTCAGTATTTTATGTTACGATAAAGATTAATGAGTAACAGACACATTTTAGATACGATGGAAAGATAATGATGCTTTGAGTGGGCAAAACTTGCTCCTGGCCTGAAAGACAAGAAGCAGCCAGTCCTGTGAATCTCATGAGGAAGAGATTTATAAACTGACCATTTTAGTGGGTGTGAAGGACTGTATGGAAATTGAGTAGCTGATGCAGAGTGGGCATATAGGACAGTGGAATCTAGAGAGATTTGAGAAGAAGCCTGCAAGGATAAAACTACACACTTAGTAAGAGCTCTGGAGCATAATTTTAGAGCATAATTTTATGCTTTATCTGAAGCATAATTAGATCATTAATGCACTATTAAATGGAGTTTTAAGCAGAAGAGTAACAGAGTATGAAGTTTATATTTTGAAAATTCACTTTGTTTCCTGTGCAGAAAACAGGTTTGTGTGGGGCAGAAGGGGAAGCTCAGAGTCTAGTTAAGTGACCGTGAATGAGGTAGAGAAGAAATGAAGTCAACTGGATCCTGATACACAAAATGCCAAGTTTAAGACGGATGGAGTCAGATGACAAATCATTTGTTCTCCTTCTACACTGGGTCACACTAATCACATTCTCCTCTTGAACATGGGTTAGGTTTATGAATAATGAGAAATCATATTATCAAAGAGATAAATCCAATTTTTCTTAAATTCCCAAATAGAAGCTTTAAGTCTGGGTGGCTTCACTGGCTTTAGAAGAAAACAAAATTAAGGATTGGTATTATTCTTGAACAAAGGCAAGCAACAAAAAGTTTTTAACAACGTATTAGGAAATTGCATTTATCAAAATATGAAATGGGTAATAAAAACAACATGACCAAGAGTGGTTCGTCACAAGGATACAAGAATTGATCAATATTTAATATAATTTACTATGTTGATATAAAAATATAATAATATTGATCACCTGTTATTGAGTAAAAACAAAAACAAAAATAAACAAAACAAACGCCTTTCAGAAATCTATGAGGAGAAGGAAATGTCCTGAATCTAATAAAGTGCGACCAAAACAAGTTTCATTTAACATGCCTAATAGTGTACCCCTTTGGAAAATTAGGAAAAAATATTTAAGTGTAGCTTTTCTAAGAATTTTTATTTAATGTTATTCTTTAGATATTAGCTAGTACAATAAGACACGATCAATAAATGAAAGAGAAAATGTTAAAAAAAAAAAAGAAGTAAAATTATTTGCAGGTGACTTGATCACTTGCCTACAAAATCCTAAGGATCCAAAAATAATTAGCAACACTAATAAGTAAAGTTAGCAAGGTCCCAGGATTCAAGGTCAATATACACATATAGATTCAAAAAAAAAAAAATTGTATTTCCTTGTGCTATCAATAGACGTTGGAAAACAAAACAGTGTTATATCCAATAACATATAATACATAAAATTCTCAGGAATCCTTTAGCATCAAATTATATATAATATCTACAGTAAAAACTACTGAATATTACTGAGTAATTTTTAGAAGATCCCCATAAGTGGAACGATACATTACACAGATGGATAAAATGTCTTATTGTTAGGGTATCGACCCTCCCTAACTAATCCATGCATTAAATACAATCATAATCAAAATCCCATACATAAATTTTTTGGACATTGAGCTAAGTCTAATTATTTTAGAAAAATAGTAAATATCTCGAATATTTTTAAGTATACAAAAGTAAAAATTGGGGGATTTCCACTAACTTTAAGAACTATTATAAAACTATAATCATCAAGGCAGTGTACTATTAGCATAAGCATAAATAAATAGAGCAGTTCAATAAAACAAAGTGTCTAGAAATACACTCAAACATATTTTTATGTCTATCTTAAAGAGGTGACAGGGTAACTCCAATGGGGAAAGAGCCTTTTCAGCAGATGAAGCTGAAACAACTAGATATGCAGGTAGAAAAAATGAAGAGCAACTCTTCCCTGAAATTATACAAAAATGACTGAGTATGAATCATAGATTTAATTATAAATTTCTAGAAATTATAATAAATATAAATTATAATAATTATAAATTATAATTATAAATTATAAATTAATTATAAATTTCTAGAAAAACATAACCAGCTTGGGGTAAGGAAAGATTTCTTAGATAAGTGACCCTAATTCAATGATAAGATTAAATGGACATCATCAAAATGTATATGAACTGTCCAAAAATGGGAATTTCAGGTGCAGGGAGCAGATAAGTGGATTCCCAGGGTTGAAGAAAGGGGAAATGGGAAGTGACTGCTTTATGGTTATAGGGTTTCTTTTGGGGGTGATGAAAATGTTCCAGAATTAGATAGTAGTGATGGTTGCATAAAACCATCAGTGTGCTAATAGTCAGTGAATTGTACACTTTAAATGTTAAATTTTATGTTAAGTGAATTATACTTTAATAAAAAAATAAAGCTCTTTTTCTCTCCAAAAAATATTTAAAAACTAAAAGTCAATCTCAAAGTAAGAAAAGATGTTTGCAGTACATGTAACTAAAAGGATTTTTATCTAAGTTAATTACCTTATATAGAACTAAGTAAAAAGACCAAAAAAAAAAAAAACAATCAAGATTTAATGAGAAAAAATGGACTTGAACTGTTACTTCATAAAGAAAGGTATGATCAATATACTTATAGAAATGCTTTGCATCATTAATCATCTCATTACCCAATGTAGCATTTCACACCCATTACAATGATGATAACAATAATAGTAATAATAAATAACTATACTGTTATGAGGATGTCAGTGGAAGTGTAAAAGGGCAAACCCACAATGTAATAATGTCTGGAAGTTTCTTACACATTTAAACACTTAACTCATGATTGATCTATTTTACACCTAGATATTTACCTTAAGGAATGAAAACTTGTGTTCACAGAATACTTTCTGAGAACATTCATAGCAGGGGCGCCTGGGTGGCTCAGCTGGTTAAGCATTTGCTTTCAGCTCAGGTCACAATCTTGAGGTCCTGGGGTGGAGGCCGCACCTGGCTCCCCAGCGAGGGGGTGCGGGTCTGCTTCTCCCTCTCTCTCTGCTGCTCCTCGCTGTTGTGCTCTCTCTCACTGGCTCTCTCAAGTACATAAATAAAATCTTGAAAAAAAAATAAAAAAGAACATCTATAGCAGTTTTATTCCTAACAGTTGAAAGTTGAAACAACCCAAGTGTCTGTCAACAGATGAGGGAATAAACAGATGCAGTAGGTTCATACCGTGGAATACTATTCACCAATTAGGAGTTAACTACTGATACACAAAATAGCAGAAACCTAAACATGCTTCTTTTTAGTGAAAGAAGCCAGACTTATACAGAAGTGTATATACTGTATGATTTCATTTACAAAGTTTAAAAAACATAAAAAACCCACAAAGCCTAGGTAATGGAATAGCAGTTTCTTCTAAAGGTGAGGATTGATTACAAAAGATCATGAGACAGCTGACTGTCGTAATGGATGTGCTATATTTTAATTACGGTGACTGTTATCAAAGTCACTGAACTGTACACTTAATACATGTGCTTTTACAAGGAAAGCTATACTTCAATCAGAAAAAGGAGTTTTCAAGTCTCTGCATCATTGTGCTGTAGAAATCACTCCTACCTTTTTCTCCATTTTGCCCTCATTGGGTATAGTTACCTACTGCTTCATCCATGGGGCAACACAGGTATAAGCGCTTCGATAATCAGTAGATCTTAGGAAAACACAGATTTGATTCTTTGGTGCAGGGTGAAATTCTAACACCCGGCATTCTATAAAGAATTCAGGAAGCATCATGACATAAAAAGAACATGGAACTCAGAGTCCCAAGATTGAGAATGAGGAATAAACTCTGAACTGGATTTTTTTTCTGGTTTTAATTTTCATTATTGACGAACAGTGGACATGCAGTGTCATATTAGTTCCGCGTGTACAATGTAGAGGTTCAGCAGTTCCATACACTTCACAACACTCATCACGATAGGCGTCCTCACCATTGTCATAGTGCAACTGATCCTATTCCTTTTGTTTCATCCCTGTGACTTATGACAAGACACTTGTACATCTTAATCTTCACTTTTCACCCATCCCTATCCTCCCTCCCCTTTCCACAATCACCAGTTTGTTTTCTGTATCTTTAATTCTGTTTCTGCTTTGTTTGTTCACCTTTTATTTTTTAAAGTAAACCCTAACCCCTCCCCCCCCCAACTTAGGGCTTGAACTCAGGATCTAAGATCAAGAGTCATGTGATCCACAACTGAACCTTTGCCTCTGTTCCTTTTTTTTTTGTTAGATTTCACACATAAATGAAATCATGTGGTATGCACGTTTCTCTGATTTATTTCATTTGGCATAATTCTCTTTGGGTCAATCTGTGTTTTCACAAGTGGCAATATCTCATTCTTTTTTATGGCTCTGTAAAATCCTGTGTGTGCGTGTGTGTGCCAAGTCTTCTTCCTCCACTTGTCTGTCATCACACACTTAGGTTGTTTCCATATTGTTGGCTGTTGTAGATGATGCTACACTAAATATAGGGATGCATATGTTCTTTCAAATTGGTGTTTTTGTTTTCTTTGGGTAAATGCCAGGTCATGGATTACTGAACTGGTGTTTCTACTTTCAGTTTTTCAAGGAGCCACTCTACGGTTTTCTCCAGTGGTTACACCAGTTTGACATTTCCACCAACAGTGCACGAAGATTCCCTTTTCTCCACACTCACCAACATTTGTTTTTTTCTGGTCTTTTTGAGACTAACCATTCCGACTGATGTGAAGTGATAGCTTGTTGTGCTTTTGATTTGCATTTCCCTGATGACTAGTAATGTTGAGCATCTTTTCTTGGGTCTGTTTCCATCTATATGCCTTCTTTGGAAAAATGTCTATGCAACTTTTCTGCCCATTTTAACCATATTATTATTATTATTATTATTAATTATTATTATTATTATTATTTTGGTGTTGAGTTATAGATGTCCTGTACATATTTGAATATTAACCCCTTCTCAGATACATCGTTTGCAAATGTCTCCTCCTATTCAATAGGTTGCCTTTTCACTTGGTTGTCGAATTCCTTTGCTGTGTTTATTTTTATGTAGTCTCAATAGTTTATTTTTTGCTCTTGTTTCTCTTGCCTCAGGAAACATACCCATAAGAATTTGCTAAGGCTGACGTCTAATCGATTACTGCCTGTGCTCTCTTTTAGGATCTTTATGGTTTCAGATATCAACACATTTAGGTCCTTAATCCATTTGGAGTCTATTTTTTTGTGTATGATGGAAGAAAGCAAACCAGTTTTATTCTTCTGTGTGTGGCTGTCCAGTTTTCTCAGCACCATTTATTGAAGACACTGTCTTTTCTCCATTGTATATTCTGGCCTCCTTTGTTGTAGATTAACTCACCCTGTGAAACCTATTTCTGGGCTCTCTATCCCATTCTATAGATTCATAGCTTCATTTGTTGTGCCAGCACCATATGATGTGGATTACTGTAGGTTTGATGATTTCTTTTGCTAATGGGAATATTTTAACAATATTCTTCTAATCCATGAGTATGGTGTATCTTTCTATTTGTTAGTGTTATCTTCAATTTCTTTTAATTGTTGTCTCATAATCTTTCACCTCTAAGGTTAAATTGATTCCTTTGGTACAACTTTAAATGTATGAGCTGGATTTTGAAGAAAAAGATTAACCTGAGTCGCAGGTGCTTCATCTGTTGAATAAAAATTGATCCTACTTAAGAGGTCATGGGAAAAGTGAATAAGGTGATATCCCTAGAATGTTAGTGCACAGGGGAGCTGAAGATCCATGAGTGATAGTCTTCTGCTTCAAATATCAGTTGAATATTTTTAATTAAATAACTAGAGAACCATAAATTGAATTTTCTTCATTATCTCCTAAGATTGTCTTACTCTTCTTGTATATGACATTTCTGAAATGAGTTGCTGGTTAACCTTTCAACAAATTGTCAAAAAACATGTATTAAGGGTTCCACCTATTCCAGATATTGGGTTTCACAATCCAGAGCCAAGGGGGTGTTCTCTGTATACCCAAATAAATGGCAGCCTAGTGGATGAGGGGATAACAACCCACGAGGGGAGGACAGTTGAGTTGTTGTGAATTGAGAGATTGCATAGCCACCATTTCTGTCACTGCTGTTGCGGAGGCAGAAAATGACTCCATGTACGTATCCATCAATGTACCAATTCAATCAGTTAAGTTATCTCTTTGGCTATTTATTCATTTATCTATTTAATTTCTTAACAAATATTTAGTGAATAATGTAATGCTCTGTGTGCTAGATGTAATGTGAAATAGCTTCACTCAAACATTTTATACGTTTATGAATCTTAGGGGAGAAGTGTACTACATGTAGATGCTCGGATACTGCTTTGGCCACCATGAAGTCATGTTAACTTTGTCAGAGGACTTTCCTGGAATTCCTCACACTAGGAAGCGATTTTCAGAATGCTAATATTTGGGATGAAAATAAAAGGCCACTGGAGGTCCTGGGGGACACAGCCTTTGGACAGAACATAAAGCAAAGAGACAGTCTTGCCCCCAAAGTGAGAATATCACGATTATTATGTCAAGCCCATGGGTAATTGCTCTATTACTGCCTCCTTCAAAAGTTCTTCCAGGGAACTTAGTGTCTGCAACAGGCCTTGTTTGCTCTCAGGTTTCAAGTACTAACAAGCCTTCTTAACAATTAATTACAGCCTTGTTTTACAAGTGTGAATGTTTTGATTTGCGAACTTTAAAGAACTTCAGGGAAATTTAACTCGCCCTCCAACAACTACTATATCAACTGCCCTTCACTATACAAATTTGATATTAAATGATCAAATGTGAACCCCAAGCCTCATGAGGTCACGGAATCCCTTGATTTGGGACCAGGTGTATAGAGATGTTCAATTATTAAATAATTAGTTTGGAAACAATAACTAGTGTAGTTTAATTCTCTTGCTGATTTCCTAATGTTTATTAATTTAAGCACCTGTGTCTTCCTGTAACACTTTCCTGCAGAATGCTTACCAGGATATGCATAGCACGTGAATTTACAATGAATATAATTACCTTTTGCAGCTCACTCCAGGTGCCTAAGTGAGTAGAAATGAATTATGACTTTAATTGTCAGAAAGGTTTCAATATTCTGAATTTAATTATTGAAAAATTGTTTAAATTCCTAGCTAAGCAATAATGTGTTGTTGTTAATTAAAACACCAAAATATGATATTTTTTAGAATAACCAAATGCTCCATTAAAGAAGATTCAGAGAAATAATTATATAGTGAAGAGAAGCAATTGTCTCAGCATACCTAATTTGTTCCCAGAATATTTCGAGGATGATTGAAGTTGTAGATGCATTTTTTTTAGCCTTCAGAAAATCCCCAGTCCTTTTCTTTGACTGTTCCCATTTTTCTTGGGAGTGAAAGAACATTAATCTTTGCAGAAAAATATCCCATTGACACTTGAAATTCATGTTAAGAATTGAACTCATTATCTTCCTCTAACCCATCTTGATTTTCCAACTGTATTCCTTAACTTGATAGTAGCATCACCGTTTTCCATCTAAAGCAGAATGTGGAAATCGTTCCAGATTTCTCTATCTCCCTTAAGCCCCACATCTATTAGTTACCAAGTTCTGGTCATTTTCCCTCAGATACCTCACCAAATTCCCAGCATGATTGCTGCAAACTCTCATCCTCCCTGGCTTACTCTAGTGTCACAGTGTTGCCATGTTAAATAATACTCTCCTCTCTGCCAGTTGTGCCACGAGCCCCACACTGTGACCTCCAGGCCATCCCTATACATCAGTTATTTGTCTTAAGTGCAGTTTAGAAGAGAAGAGTAGGAAATCCTTGTCCCACAAAGAGGATTACTAGAGAGTTCAACCTGATAGGAACAGAAAGAGATGATTTTAAAGATGAAAGGAATGCATGTTGGCATTTTGAAATTATTCCAGGGATCAACTATTTAGAGAATCTGATTTACCAGGAAATTAATCATTTGATATGTCCATAAGCATAATATGAGTACCTTTCATGGATACTAACACTAATAACCAGGTAAAAAGTTTAAAAGGGTGTCCTCCTACTATTGAACTACCCACAGAATTCCCCTAACTCTCAATTCCATGCTCCGTCAGTGGTAGTAGGAAGCACACAGTCTGATGATGTAATTATGGGCAGATCACTCCTGATGATTCTATCCCAGTTTCATCCTAGGCCGTCCACATAGCGGATCTCTGTGTAAGAAGGTAAATTTGTTTAAGTGCCCTCTTAGTACAGATTGATTCTATAAGGACTAGCTGAAGTTTGACCAAAATAGAAAGAAAAAATAGGTAAGATGATCTTTTAAAAAGTCCATTACTTTGATGGGAATTCAGCAGGGGTATCCTGTTATGTGGTATAATATACATTACACCACTCCTAGGAGCGAAGTTAGGATGACAGGTAATGAACAGCAGGATTGAAACAAGAACGAGGTCACCTGCATACAGCAAGTCTTAGAAACCTCATTATAGCATCACTGAAGCATGAAGGTAGGTGCACATATTTGCAGCCACTGTAATCAGTGTGATTGGGCTCCCGTTTCCTCTGCTCGCCCCCCTTGGGTTAAGATACTAGAGGTATTGCTGCTGGAATGATGCAGCTGATGCCCGTGTGTTCTCTTCATGCTGCTAAATCATGTTGTTGGCCTCCTCTGCTCCATTGCTACGATATCATATGACATCATTTGCACAGAAGGACACAATAGTCAAATGTTCCGATTTTCTGGCAGAGTAGATCAATGCCGTAAAACAGAGGAATGTAAGGGTTGTTTTCATTGATGTTCTTTTTCAGCATTTTGGAGTTCACTTACAGATACCCACCTGAGAATTTCCCCTCTGCTTGCATACTTTGGTTGTCTCTAGCAGTATTAACATTCTGGAGGACTTGCCAGAGACACTACAAAAAAAAAAAAAAAAAAGATTGAGGATAAGAAAAAGGAAGATTATTTAGAAATTACTAGCATTACCACCTTTACCAGGGCAAAGTTTAGGACAAGGTATCTCAGACTGTAAATTAATTATTTACATTCTAGTAGTTACTTTACCAGAGAAAGCAAATACAGTCATGGTAAAATAAAAGATTTTACTTTTTCTGAAAAGACCATACATAGTAGGTTTACAAAGATAATTTTCATTTTATTATCTCTACTCTTGACAAAAAAACTTACTCTTTCTATGAAACTCAAATCTTCCAGTTGTTCATTTATTTATTAAAGAATTGAGATGCTAATTAGTGAAATGCTACCACAGACATCACTTAAAGAAACAAAAAGCTTATTTATCACATTATATCTGATGATGAAACATTGATTTTTGTGTCTACATTTGTAGCAGTAGTAAGACTTTTTCTCAAAAGTTGTTATGTATATAGAGTCATTGTTTCTTCTTTAGCTCCAGAAATTTAGGGGAATACCACCTGTCACCTGCTACTAATTTAAACTCTGTATATCTATCTGACTATATAAATGGACAAGAGTAGACATTAGCTAAAATACTTATGAAAAGTTCTTAACTGAGCTCTGTTTTGATCTCAGCCTTGGTACATAGTTGTTTTAAGAATTAATTGTTTTGAAACTACTGCTGTCCACAATACCATGCAGTCTCCCATGGGCAGGAGCTTACATTATGCATTCTCTTATGATTTAGTGCCAGGAAAAAACCTTTAATTCCCTTAGAAATAAGTATATTTCCTCTTTTCAAAAAACAGCTAAGTAATTCAGACATGGAAGTGCATTACAATCATTGGCTTCCTTTTGAACATCCACCATCTTATCCATCTTAGAGTCATAACCAAAAATATGAGGAGTTTTTCTTCAGGATAGAGTAAGAGCCTCTAATCCAGATGCCCTTTCCTCATGTAGATATGCTAAACTGATGGTCACTTCCTGAAATACAGATCTTGAGTTGTGGAATAAAGATAAAAATACTGAAAATGGTTGGAGTTGATTCAACAATTAAATAGATTTTTTTACCTTGATATACTGAGAAGCCCTAATTCCTGTTCATTTCTGGACCTAATTTATTGTCAAAATGTACGATATTCATTGTCCTTCCAGTTACTTCAACTTGTCGATGAGTTACCAAGACCAGAGTTTGTAACCAAAGAACTCTAGCTTATGTAAGTTGGTGCAGTGGATCAACACAATGTTTGAACTGCCTGTGGCCACTACAAACCTCGTAACAAATCAGATGCCCTGTCCTGTCAAATTTTTTAGCCTCAAAATCAACATGTATTCATCCATATTTTTCTAGTTTTGTTTTCCTATGTTTATCTGTATTTTTATTAAATACATTATATTCATATGACATTAGTTATAAATCTACTTAGGTTCATTTGGGATTCAGGATAATAAATTTTTTTGAAGTCTTTACATGCTTTTTTCAATATGTCATATTTATAGTTTGATATATCATATTTAATGATTCAAGTAATTTTAAAGCATGGCCACTTATTTTCTTAAATATTAAGAAACTATATTGGTCAATGGGGTGAGTCACTGAAGAATTTAAGAAAGGAAGAATTATAATAGTTACACTGTTACACTATTGTTTTACATTAATTATGGCTGCCGTGGTAATCAAGGATCTCAGAACTGAAAGGAGGGAGATAAATCAGACGTTATTAGAGGTCACTTCTGTATCTGTCCATGACAGTCTGATGGGGACTGGAATGAATCCTAGGCAGATACATGAAATGACTTTCAGGTATTAAAAAGAAAATCACCTTAGAGTTTGGTCCCTGAGAGAAAGGAAATAAGCAAGGTGAGCTCTGTGATGACCCCAGTTTTACTCCTGCGGGCATATTCCAGCTCATAATATTGGGGGAGAATCCTGAGCATGGCACAGTGGTTTGCTGAAGTGTGGCGACAGTGAGAAACTGAGGCAGCTGAAAGTTGCCGGGCAGAGTCCTGAGAGGGGGGAGCTATGCAGAACATGATCTCTGGGAATCTGCGTCTGTGTCTCCTTGAGAATGTGCTTACTCCTCAGGCTGTCTGTGCGAGCACTCAAACTCCAGGGCCAGGCAGGGAAGAGCTGGGGAGCTAAATATGAACTGTCTCAGAAAGTTGACGCAGGCGGTAATGTGTTTGAGGTCTGAGCAGCCGTCCCAGAAAGTCCTCTCTGCTCACCCAGGCCATTGCATAGACACCCCAGAAGGCTCACACATTAGTAACAGGCCTGAATGTCTCTAAAATAATGTTTGCTCCAGACCCGTGCTACAGGTAGGAGAAACAAGATTGGAAAGATCAATTAAGCAAATGTGTGCCTTGAAAAGCCCAACGTTGCTTAGAGGAAGACAATAAAATTTCGACATTCAGCAAGGACCAAGGACCAATAAAATATTACTAAACATGCAAAGAAACATATGGCCCATGTGGTGGGACCCAAAATGTGACCTGTAACTGGGAGAAAAATCAGTCAGTTCAAACAGATCCAGATACGAGAATGTCCATGGAAGTAACATGCAAGGACTTAATAAATGTCAGGGGAAAAACAATACTGTGCATGTGTGTTTAGAGCAGCTTTAGTCACAATAGAGTAAAAGTGAAAACTACTGAAATGTCCACAAATGGTGAACAGATACCTTGTGGTACGAATACTCCTCCATGGAGATTGTATTCAGCCATAAACTAAGCAATTTAAATAGATAAATCTGAGTGAAAAGTTGGACCAAGTGGGGAAAATGTCAGGTACGGAGAAGTACGTACCTCATTTGCATTCTATTCTAGGAAAAACTATTGTAAACTGTAGCAACAGGAAACATCTCATCGGTCGCCTAAAACCAGGCTGAGGAGATTTACTGTGCAGAGCAAATATTATGTCTCGGTTGTAGAGACAGTTACATGAGGGGATGTGTCAAAACTCACTTAATGGCAATTAAAATGGATGCATTTTATTGTATGTAAATTGTACTTTGACAGTTAAATTTTAAAAAGACTGTGGCATAACATTTTTAGATGTGGGAAAATCATGGTAGCATGCATAATTATTGCATTTATCTGAATGCTTCCTCTCCCCCATAAAAACAAAGGAAGAGTGAAACTGAGGTAGAAAACTGAAAACACACATCTACCACAAAACTGGGTGAGGCATAGTACACACAAACCCAGAAATATAAGCTGGTGTGGACAACCCACTATAGCCTCAAATTTTGCATGATGTCAGGATCTGTGAGAGAGAGGAGAGGATGTTTTTATATTGCTGTGGGGTCTGAGAAACAAAGTCCCCAGTCATCAACAAGCACTTACCAATGTGGAAGGCCAATCCTAGAGCAGCTTCTGAAACCACGATTTTCCTGGTCAAACATCATGGTTAGTGCAAAGAAACCCCTTGATGAGTTCGGAAAATTCTGGACTTCATTAACTGAAGTTTCTTCTATGACAAAGCCCTACATGACGGAGATAGTGCTGTTTAAATAGGTGATGGGGCTTCAGGAGGGCACTTGTCATGATGAGTACCAGGTGTCATATGGAGGCGTTGACTCACTCTAGTGTGCGCCTGAAACTAGTATCACACTGTATGTAAACTAACTAGAATTTAAAGAAGAACTTAAATAATCCAAATTGAGCAGGACAGGCACCACTGAAGATAAAGAGCAGTCCAGGTAAAAGTGGGGACTGGGGAGCTAAGCAGTAATCTCAAATTTAATTCAGAAAATTAAAAATGAAGTAAGAGTATTAATGAAGCTAATACATCTAAGGATTAGTAGTGTTGTTAAGCAGTGCTCAGGGAATACATAGCACTCAATACCTGTATCAGTAAAAATGAGGAAAAAAATTCAACCCAAAGATTTAGACAATGAATAACCACAAAAAGCAAAGAGCAGGAATTAATTAAAATAAGAGCAGAAAAATGAGTTATAAGCCAAAAGAAAGAAAAATTAGAGTCAATAAATAACCCAAAATCTGTGTATTTTAAAATTTTTAGAAATATCAAACCACTAGCCAATTAGAAAGAGAGAAATAGGTTAACTTAAAAGAGAGAGAGACACTTAGAAGTAACAAGTGGGATGTAGTTATCAAATCAGATGCATTTTTAGAAGTTTTTCACAAGAGACTACTATGCAACTCTATGAAAACTCTATTTAAATAATTGGAGGTGTAAGTCAATATAGTGCAACATGAGAAAGCAATCAGGAACATAAAATTTTTTAAAAGAGAGGCAAAATACTGGTAGCACACAAAAAATCACTATATAAACCATTAACAACCTTTACTATAATTTAATAGAAGTAGCTATTTATAAAATTAATATTAAAATATGTAACTTCATAAAAAAAATAAAAAATAAAAAAAATAAAATATGTAACTTCATATATATGGCCAGTTATAGATTATAATAAAATAATTTTAATAAATATAATAAATTGCAAAAAATAAAATACTTAATGTATTTTTAACTGTACCAATTCAAAACCAATATGGAGAAAAGAAATAAAAAATTGGGGCTTCTCATGTCTTTGGATAGGAAGGCATTAAATGACCATTTCCTTTAAATTAATGTATGTATTTTAAATGATTCCAGTAATGTAATCTTTATTTCCTGCAGCTAGTCAAGTTGATGATAAAAATAAGTGTTGTGGATTTTTAGAAAAAAAATAAGGGAATTTTCTTTTCTTTTTCTTTTAAAGATTGTATTTATTTATTTGAGAGAGAACAAGGGAGCATGAGCAGGGTGAAGGGCAGAGCAAGGGAGACAGGCAGACTCCCCGCTGCTCAGGGAGCTTGACCTGGGACTCGATCCCAAGACCCTGAGATCATGACCTGAGTGGAAGGCAGACACTTAACTGACTGAGCCACCCGGGTGCCCAGGAATTAAAAAAAAAAAAAAAAAAAAAAAAAAAAAAACTAAACTAAAAATGAAGATGGGTGGTCTGGGCTGGTGGGTTGACCTGTCATATTGTAAACCATAGCACCAAAACTTTTATGATCACATTTTTACCTTCCTGGGTGAATACTAAGAAACTACTAATGCACAGTTCTTAGATTCAGTCATTTATTAGGTATTACGAGGTGGTGATACCCTAATTTTTTCATTCCTTTATCTTCTGGAAACCTTCTATGATAGAAACTTTCCCTCCTTAATTATAGTTACACTGAAGTGGGAAAGGCATAATGAATGCTTAATTTTTCCTTTTACTTACCATTTTACAAAGTTATGAGTTGGTTGCAAACGTACAGTACAAAGTTGAGTTTTTAATGTCATCGTTAAATCACCAGTCAATACTGATGGGTGTTCTAATGGCAGCTATTGCTCTATGGCGGTTATTGTTACCATGGATTCCCCTGCATCTGGCCAGTGGGTCTGTATTAAAAGTTGGCTCCTGAGTCCTTTCACAAGACCCAGTAATTTTCAATAATTTTCTTGCCCTCTCGTATGATAAGATGTCCCAGGTTTATCCTAAGTATATGTTGTCCCCAGTCATGAGTCAGCCACTCTTCCAAGGAGTCCTTGTTCCTTTCTGTGGAATATGGTATGTAGAGGCTACTATGCTAATGGGAAGGTTGGCATTTTTCCTGAGTTGGTGAGTGTTCTGGGCCTGCATACAGTGGAGCAAGCTAAAAAATACATAGATAAAAATATATTGTGTACACTGGTATTCCAATTCCCATTCGAAAAATCATTGTTATTAAATAACATCATCAAGGGGCCCCTGGGTGGCTCAGTGGGTTAAGCATCCAACTCGTGGTTTTGGCTCAGGTCCTGATCTCAGGGTCATCGGATCAAGCCCTGAGTTGGCTCCATGCTCAGTGAGGAATCTGCTTGAGATTCTCTTTCTCTCCCTCTGCCCTTTCCTCTCTCTTTAAATATTTTTTTTAAAAAAATAACTTCATCAAGTTTACATCTTTATCATCTTTTAGCCCCAGTGAAAATCTTGACTCTCAGAAATTTTAACAACCTGCTCATTTACTTTTAACATACATACCCACTCACTGACTAGTCACTCACACAAAATAGTCTCAGGAGAGCAATATTGACACTATCACCAATAATATGGTTATTGAAAACCGAGTTTTAAAGGTTTTTTTTGACTATTAGAAAAATCTCATTAGGCATATTCAGCCCAATTATATTAACATGCTAATCTAATTAGCATTAAATAGAGGATTCCTCTGTGTGTGGCTATATTAACAATTGGATATAGAATTATACATTTTCATTTTATTTTCAATTTCAAGAGTTTCTTTTTTTAATTTAGTTTTGTTTTATCCAATGTACCATATATGTACCTAGTCCCTGAGCCAAATATATAATCCAAGTTGTAGTCAAAGAAATATAGTTTAAACTCTATGATCCAGCAATTGCACCCCTAAACATTTACCCAAAGAATAACTAAACGCTAATTCAAAGGGATACGTGCACTCTGATGTTTAGAGCAGCATTACCTACAACAGCCAAATTATGGAAAACCCCAAGTTTCCATCAACTGATGAGTGGATAAAGAAGACGTACATCTACACACAAGGGAATATTAACCATAAAAAAGAATGAAATCTTACCATTTGCAATGATGTGGTCTCAGTTAGGGAGAATCATGCTAAATGAAGTGTCAGAGAAAGAAAAATACCATATAATTTCACTCGTATATGGAATTTAAGAAACAAAATAAATAAGCAAGCATAGGGGGAAAATGAGAGAGAGAGAGAGAGAGAGAGAGAGAGAGAGGCAAATGAAGAAACAGACTCTCAGGCCTAGAGAACAAACCGACGGTTAGCAGAGGGGAGGGGGGAGGGGGAAGGGGGAAATAGGTGATGGGGATTGAGGAGGGCACCTGGGATGAGCACCGGGTGTTGTATGGAAGTGATGGATCACTATGTAGTACACCTGAAACTAATATAATACTGTATGTTAACTAATTGGAATTTAAATAAAAACTTGAAAAAATAAAAATAGTGCCCATCCCTATCTTCTTCACACCATTCCTTCCCTCTCTCTATGGGTAATGCTTTTTGTTTAGAAGAGCCCCAAATGAAGCTATTTTAGGTTTAAATTGGTTTATCTTTTCATTTAAAAATATATATATTTAAAATATATATGTCACCAAATATGGCTGTATGTGCACACACTTTCTTTCTTAGATAAAGTGTGGCATACTAGTGTTGTTTCCACTTTGCTTTTTTCACTTAAAAAATTTTAAGCATCAAATTTTGGTAGTATGGAGATATTTCATATTCCTTTTATTACAGATGCATAGGAATCCAGTGCATGGATGTATCAGGATGTAACTAAGAAGACCTTCGCCAAAGGCCATTGAGGGTAGTTCTTACTCTTGCTGTTAGAAACAGTCTTTAATAGTCTCACACATTTGTCTTTTTATTTATTATTTATTTATTTATTTTTGCCAGCATTTTGTAAGGCTGGATTCCTGTAAGTGGGATTACTGAGTCAAATGGGAAATATATGTGTGATTTTGCTTGATATTCCCAAATTCCCCTTTCCTAGGGGTTGTATCATTTTACTTCCTCTCCAGAAAAGTGTGAACATGCCTATATTCCCATAGCTGCTAACAGAACAAGCTGTCAACATTTTTCTGCCAATATCATAGATGAGAAATTGTGCCTTAGTGTGGTCTTACTTTCCATTTATCTTATAATGAGTCCAGCATTTTTCGAAATGCGATGGGCTATTTGTATCTCTTTTTCTGTGAACTCCCTTTTATATCTTTAAACCACCTTTTTTTAGATTTCCTACCTTCTTTCATCTCTTTAGCTTCCTAGCTTCTTCTTTAGAAGTTCTTTGTATATTAAGGATATGAATTCTGTGTGACAAATATCTTTCCAAGATTGTCATTTTTTTTTCTACTTAGTGGCTTGCGGCATATGACCAAAAGAAAGACGATCAGACATTATGCAGATATGAAAACTATTAACCTGAGCACAGTTCTAGGTATAACCTAAATAGCACCACAGAATTTTAATCAACAAAATAAGATGAGAAACTCCACAAGGCAAATAACATAGTTGCCAAAACAAAAAACCTTCCAAAAAAAAAAAAAAAAAGGACAAAAAAATGTTGAAATGTGCTTTAAAAGAGAATTGAGTCATATCAGCCATTTACAAGGAGTGGATGATCTAATTTTATTTAGATCACAATTCAAATAGACTTCCCAATGAGCAGGTTTGCCATTTAGAAAACAAATGTAGAAATGTGAATATTTATTGGCTATTATTCTGCAGACAAGACTGGTGGACTCCGTTGGAATCGCAGCTATAGGCACTGGAGAAAGAAGATAATCGTGGAAGATAGCCAAGAGTTAATTAATTGCAATTGGGGATTGATACGAGATAGTGGAATTAGAAAACTTGAGAAAAATATAAGGATTAACTCAGTACATGTGTATATATGTATATATAATTTAATAAATATATAATATATATTAAATAATTATTTACTTAAGAAAGAGCTTGTGAAAGTGTGAGCACAGGGAGGGGCAGAGGGAGAAGGAGAGAGAAACCTTTAGCAGACTCCTCATTCAGCTTGGAGCCCGATGTGAGGCTTATCTCACGACCCTGAGATCATGACCTGAGCCGAAACCAAGAGTTAAGATGCTTAACTGACTACACCACTGAGGGGCCCCTATATTTTGAATATATATATATATATTCTGAAGACTCACCACTACATAGGCTTCCAGTTGCTCTATGGGAATAA
Organism: Vulpes lagopus; assembly: GCF_018345385.1. Classification (NCBI taxonomy): domain Eukaryota; kingdom Metazoa; phylum Chordata; class Mammalia; order Carnivora; family Canidae; genus Vulpes; species Vulpes lagopus. Next base: position 115,087,218 of record NC_054833.1, on the reverse strand, counting down.
AAATGTAGGTGTCCCCCAGCATTCCATCATCAGATATTTTTTAAATGTTCTTTTCCTATGGGGAGAAAAAAGTACGCATTAAAATCATTCCCCAAATATTTATTTGTTACTTAAACGAGTATTACCTCAGTATTCTAGTCCTCACGGTGTCTTTGAAGCAGTGAGAAGAGTACAATGAGAATGGATCCTAGTCCTTAAGCATTGAGAGATATAAGGAAGAAGAAAGGGAGGAAGGAAGAAAGACAAAAGGGAGAGAGATTCAGGGAGGAGAAGAAAATGAGGAAGAGGAAGATGAGGAAGAAAAAGAGAAGAAAGAAGAGAGGAAGGAGGATGGAGTGAAGAAGAGAATGAAAGAAAGAAAGAAAAAATGATTAGTATTTTCAAATATATTGGCTATTTAAGATTTCTATAGTAATTAATGAAGGGTTTCAGAAGAATCAGAATATCAGCATTTCACGTGTGCAGCCTTCGTCTTCCCCATCATCCGCCGCACGTGGTCAGCTAAGAGAGCAAACGCTTCTGGCTTCCTTGGCCTGTAACCCACCTGGTAGTGTGGGGAACCTCAAGTAGCCAACCTATGAAGGACACTAATGTGGCGAATAATTGGACAGAGGGTTTTTAGAGGAAAACTGCTCAGATGTTATACATTAATTTGCATATTCATAGAAACTTCAGGGGAGGGAAGACACCTACGGCGGGCTCCAGCGTCCTCAGGCGGGTTGTTCTCCTGATAACCAACTCTAGCCCGAATTCAGAAAGGCCACAAGTGAAGATCAAGAGTCTAGGGCCAAGAAGTAGAAATGATCTTGTTGAATAAGGTGACTCAGCACACCCTGGCAACCACCACCATTTGGCACTTTTGCTCCTAGAGGTACTAACGATAGCTTTTAGGATACGGGATGATCTAACCTCTACCCCATTAATCACACGGGTCTAGTTTAATGGATCGAGGCCAATCTCAAAAGGATAAACGCATTGGAGTAGAAGCGGAAAATACACTTACGATATCCCCAAAATGAGTCTCCTCAGACTAACATGGCCTTAGTGCCGCGATCCCTAAGAATGATTCATAATAGGCTCAACTGATAGGGTAATGGTGCTGATAGGGTAACCACGATGCTCAGTACGTGACAAAGCGTGCTTACCGTTCACTACTCCAAAATAACTATCATTTCTTGACGCTGTATTTGATGCCTGATGCTCCACCTGTAACGAGTGTGCTAAACTCAGCTAATTTCTGGAATCATTCATAAGGTAAAAGTTTCCTCAACCCGGAGGTAAGAGATAAGAGTTTTAGGGAAAACTTGCCCCAGATCACACGACGGGAACTGCTTGAAGGGCAGGGGGGTGGTAAGCCAGGGCGGGTGCTCTTCAAGCCCCAAGACTCGGGCACAGCGAGATGCTCTTCGCATGTTCCCTTGGCGCCACCTGACAGGTGGAGGCTCCGAGAGGTGGTTTACCCAGAAGCGTGCAGCTACCCCGGGGGGCCACAAAGCTATATCCAGATTTTCATTTTTAAGTATTTTCCGTACTCTGTAGCAGCTCCTCAAATACTTGGTCGCATATAAGCATAAGAAATATTTCCCTGTTCCCTATTCTTTGTGAAATTTATAAAGATGCTTATCTCGGACAGGCCTTTAGCTTGCACTTCCGTATGAACTGCGGTGAGAGGGTGAGAGATGGCCTTGCATGAGCATATTTCCAAGCGCACGGGATAATTACTGAAAAAGGGACTGTACTGATTTCGGGGGGAGATTCTAGGGCTGAAGAACTATTATGCCTACGTTGATACCACATGTGATCTGACCTAACGCCAGATACGCCCTATGGAGTAAGTCAAGTGTCGAGCTTGTGGGTAATCCAGGGAAAAGAAACCAACGGAGAGTAATATTCTCGCAGCCGTGTCAGGCCAGCTTTTTGCTGGGGGGAGGGGCAGATGCTTTTGTTTAGGAAAGAGGAGCCACGGAGTATGGATGAAGGCACAGAGGGGCAGGCGGTGCCGCGGAGAACGCCCCGGACCTGAGCTCGGGACGCACCAACGTTGGGAGTCTTCAGTGTGTCACTGATGTCACGCATGTTGCTTAATCTGATTTTCATTCTTCTCACCTGAAGCTTAGGATCCTAAGACCTGCTCTAAGACAAGGCAACTTTGCCCGCGTGGTGAAATTGCAGCTACGGGCTGGGACTGCGGAGTAGGTGAGCTTTCCCCAGGTGCCTGGGGACACTTGCACGGGGTAGAGCAACGGGCTGCTGCTCTTTCTTCCTGTCACAGGTGCGATGCCCGTAGCATCTGTGTCAGGGCTAGTTCCTGCTACTCTCAGGCCTCCTCCCTGGTGGCCCGGGCTAAGCGGGGTGACTTGGCTGCCTCCAGGGCCTCGAACACTGGTGGCGAGAAGGACACCTGCCACTTGGAGGCACTTCCTGAGCGGGCTGTCTCCTGGTCCGTCTACTGGGTCTCTCTCTGCCACACCTGCTCCAGCAGTTGAGTGAGGACAGCAGCCGAGGAGAGGGGCGCCCCCAAGACTGTAGTCCGCCTGGACTCACCAGGCTTCTGGGAGACTCCGAGCTCGAGCCCGACTCGTCGGACTGTGGCCCCATCAGGTTGTCTGATGTCCCCTATTTCCAGTCCCCCAAGAAGTGCCTGCTGTCTGGGGAAAGCCCGTCCAGAGCCCTGCTGTCTGCCTGCTCTCTGGTGCTCCCTCGCCCACCTCCGTCTGGATGCTTCGGCTGGAAGGAAGGGACCTGGACAGCGGAGCTGGCACTGCGCATCGTGAATACAGGGAGCCCCCCCCCCCCGGAGGGCCAGTGGGCATGGAACCTCCTTGTCCCTGGGGCCCAGCTGCACAATCGCTGGGAGGCACAGCCCGGGGCGACATGTGGGTGCACGGTGCTGACAGGTGCACGGGGCTGACAGGTGGTGCATGGGGCTGACAGGTGGTGCACGGTGCTGACAGGTGCATGGCGGTGATGTCTGCTGAGCCGTCTGCTGAGGCTGGGAAAACCCTTCAGGGACTTGTCAGGCCATCGTGGAGGCGGTGGGCCAGGCCCTGGGGGCGCCCCAGCCCAGGCCGGCAGCAGGATGCCACCGAGCCCATGAGAGAGAGGCTGCGGATGGTTCAGGACTTCTGATCGCCATCAGGCTCGGTGGACGGTTGAAGCCTGATGGAATCTGACACTTGGAGGCATCAGTATAGCATCTGAGGATCCAAATCTCAATTACTTTTTTGCCTCCTATGCCCTGTGTGCGTGTACATGTGTGTGTGAACGTATGTGTGCTTTGGCACAACTGCAAGTCAAGCTACGTCTGGAACATCCGCATATCGTGTTGAGAGGAACCGAGTCTATGAGATGCGGTACGATGTGTTTGGGATGTCAGGGTCTGGTCAGGAATCTGGCAGCTACTCCCAGCCTTCCTCTACTGAATCCTACTTTGCACACCGCCCCCAAATTCTGTGCATGCCTGTCCACACGGATGTAATGACTTGTGTATATTAAACCCAGCAATGAAAAAATAAATAAATAAATAATAAATAAATAAATAAATAAATAAATAAATAATGAAAATAAATAAACCCAGGATGGCTCCCCTAGGACTCTGTACCACACTCGTCTGATTGCTACTGTTGGAACGTCTCTCAATGCAGATACCAAATTCAAAGAATAAGACTGAGTAAAATAACTTGGCAGGTAGAGGACAATTCAAAAGATTCTTCTGTTGCTAATCATATACTCTGAAGAGTTATAAATATGTCCACAAAAGATAGTGTGATAGGAAAAAAATAGCAAAATTCTCTGTTCTTAACGTCTACCATAGGACGTGTGCCGTTACAACCCATTGTGGAATGTCTTTCCGAAACAAACCAAAACAAAACCAAAAACAAAGAAAGTGAAACCAGAAATAGAAAGTTCATCCTCTTGAACGTGATGAACAGCCTCTGTTTGGATGTATTGATCTAACGATTACTAAATTTTTTTAAAATTTTTTTTACGATTATTGAATTTAATAAAAATAAAGATTTCTCAGCTATGGAATATGATTTTTTAAAGATTTTATTTATTCACTAGAGAAAAGAGAGAGGCAGAGACCCAGGCAGAGGGAGAAGCGGGCTCCATGCAGGGAGCCCGACGTGGGACTCAATCCCAGGACCCCAGGATCACGCCCTGGGCTGAAGGCAGGTGCTTAACCACTGAGCCCCCCGGGCTGCCTGGAATATGATCTTAAAGACACACAAAAGCAGTTTTGCCTCAGCTCAATTATTTTGTGGATCATGAAAGGACCCTAAGTGTTAAGCACAAAGTTTTGCTCTTAATCTTTTGTGGGGAGAAATCGATAAAGTCTTTTGCATGTATCACACACACAAAAGGGAATATTAGACAGGACACAAAAAGCTTCACTCTAGGGTTAATGTAATGGGCATAACTGTAAATGATATCGGAAAATGCATACATTCAATTAAGCCTCACAAGCTCTGAATCTGCTGCAGGCGATTTAAAGAGGATTTCCTTGGGCCTTCCCTAGGGAAGACGGTGGGAGGGGGCCTCTCACCCGGGCCTCCCTCCTCACCATCCATCATTTCAAAGAGACATATATCGCCTCCAAAGTGCTTTAAGGCAGCTGCAAGCAAGTGTCACTTTGAGTCAAATGCATTATTAAACTGTTGGGAAATTTCACATCATGGGTCATTTGTCTATGCTAAATTGGGTCAAAAGCCCCTGCACATGCCTAGATAAATGAGAGAGGAGAGCAAAAATCTCCTGTGGGACGTAGAACTTTGACAAGCTTTATGAGCGTGGCCTATTATTTATTTATTTATTTGTTGAACAGCCGTGAGGAGCGGAGGTTGGCTTGTGTGTGTGTGTGTCCACGTGCCCATGTGGTTATTTTAAGAGGTAGTCAAACACCACAGAAATCATCTCCTCTGATGAATATCATTTATTCGGATATTCAGCAGCTCTCTAATGCCCCCAGAATCAGATGTTGTGAAAAGCATGAACCACTAAATATCCATTCGTTTGGCAAGCACTGGCGTGTGTTCTGCGCGTCTTGCGTGGTATAAGAAGTAGAGAGTGTAAAAATGATTCCTTTTTTAGGCGTACTCTGACCTAGGGGTCTTTCCAGACCTAAATGCCTCTGTAGCTTTACATAAAAAAAAAAAAAAAGGACTGGGATGCAGAGGAAAGAGTTTAAGCCGGGCCACAAAGGGGAGGCGACCTGAGCAGAGTCTTGGATGATGCATAGTGACTTGCCAGATGGAGAAAATCCCCAAGTCCAGTGCCAGGATGAAAAACCAGCAGGAAACCAGAAAGCGGGAGAGAAGTAGGTATGGACGTATGGGTGATGGGGTCATTTATCTTCCAAATTAGGACATTTTATAGAGTGAGGGAGGGCACAGTTAACAAGCTGGAACAATAGATATTAACCAAATCTGTCCCAGGCAAATTGAGACACATGGTGAACGTAGACGTGTTCCTGTCTCTCCAGCTCCTCAAATGCTGATGTTAAAAGCCTTGTATAGGCAATTCGGAGACAACATTGTCAATCTATGTAAGTATCTCTGAACCGTACACTTAAAAAACGGCTAGAATGGTAAATTTCACGTCGCATATATTTTGCCACAAATTAAAAAAAAAAAGTCAATCCAGAACCTTAGAATTTCTATGTGGACCCATTTTTTGGGGGGTAAACATTTACCAAGGTGTTAGTTATGAGGATTCAGGGAGGAGACACGTTAAATTATTCTGATTTAACAGACTTGTTTATTATTTTATTGGATCTTTGATATTCTGGAAAATTGAGGAGTTTTGTGATTTCACCTCTTTTTATTTAATCAATCTTTATTGTTCATTGGTGTATGGGATACATCCCTATGCAGAGTGAGAATAAAGAAGAAGCTGGAACACTGACCTGTAGACAGAATTTTCCTGAACTATTAAACATTTCATATTTTGCATAACAAGCATTTTTTGAGCATCTAATGGATATTTTGTCATATTATGAGTGGTTTATGGCACAGAAACTTGCAGTGTCATTTGAGACTTGGCTCAACCTCTCCAACAAATAAAACGCTGCCACACCTTGTCTCTTTACTTAGACATAACTCAGACGCTGTACAATTCACTCATTAGAGTATACATTTCTTTGGTTTTTAGTATATTCACAGAATTGTGCAGCCATCATCAAAAGCTAATGTTGGAACATTCACATCACCCCAGAAGGAGCCCCGTGGCATCAGCAATTATCCCCACCCCCCCGCCGATTGCCACAGACACCCAACTCACTCATAGGCAACCACCATCTACTTTTTGCCTGTAAAGATCTGCTTGTTCTGGACATTTTGTATAAGGATGATCAGACACAAAGGAGTTTTCTTTCATTTTGCAAGTTTTAAAGATTCATCCATGTGGCATGTTCAGTACCCGTCTCTGTTATCACTGAACAATATTCCTTTGTATAGAAGTATCACATCTTACTTCTTAGTTTATGGACATTTGGGTTGTCTACTCCTTTGGGCTATTATGAACGATGCTGCGCTGAACATCCCTTCACAGGTTGGCGTAGATGGACATTTCATTTCTCTGGATGTGTCTAGCGGCGGGACCGCGAGGTGGTATGGTAACGCTGGGGTTAACCTTCTGAGTTTAGTTGTGTGTATGTGTGTAGCTGTCCAGCTTTCTCGATACCATTGGTTGAAGAGATGGTCTTTTTCCCATCGCATATTCTTACCTCCTTTGTTGGAGATTAATTTACCATATAAGCATGATTTTAATTCTTTTAAAATCTAGTGGCCTGCTGGGATGCCTGGGTGGTTCGGTCAGGTAAGGGTCTGCCTTTGACTCGGGTCATGACCCCCGAGTCCTGGGACCAAGCCCTGGGTGCACTTCACCCTCTGCCTCTCCCCTGCTCTTGCTCTCTCGCTCTCAAATAGATAAATAAACGAAGTGGAGGCCTGTTTGAGCCTCACGTATGGACTGTACTGGAGAATATTATAAACGTCCTTGAAAGGAGTGTATGCTCTGCTGGTGTCGGGTGGAGTGTTCTTTGAATGTTTCTTGGGTCCAGTTGGTTTCTAGTGTTGGTCAAGTCTTCTAGCTAAAGACCTACCTATTTATTTTAGAGAGAGTGCACGTAGGGCCAGGGCAGAGGGAGAGGGAGAACCCCAGGCAGACTCGCTGCTGAGCGCAGGGCCTGATACAGGGCTCAGCCTCGTGGCCCCGGGATCGTGACCTGGGTCAAACTGAAGAGGTGGAGCTGAACTGACTCAGCCACCCAGGCTTCCCTTCAAACCTTCTATGGAATACGGTCTTTTCTGTCTAGTTGGAGTCGTTTCTCACACTGCAGACGTGTGGCTCAAGCAATCACGTTGAGGAAAGTGAAGCATCAATAGCATAGATGCTCCAGGATTGCTTGTATTATTGTCTCATTCGGCTTCCATCGGAAGCATGTCAGAGAGAAGAGCTCGGGAAGGAGTTATCTGGGAAGTGATCTCAGGAAACACCCGTGGAAAAGTAAAACTGGAAAGACAAGGAGCCAAAGAGGACTACGTAGTCAAGCCAGGGACCACAGTGACTAAGTGAAACTCAATCCCTTGGCAATCGAGCTCACATCTCGGGGTATCCTACGCGAGATTTTAGGGATTTGGGACACTGTAATGTCAGGTCCTGTCGGTCACTGGTTGAGGGCCCTGTGGGCCTGCTAGGGCTGCCACCGGGGAGTACTGGATGCCCCTCTGCCCGCCCGTGCTCTCCTCGCTCTCGCAACAAGCAAAGTACTGGAGTGGGGCTCAGTAGAGGCAGGAGGTGTGTTGGCTTCCGTAGATGCCAAATTGCAGCCCACTGCCACCTCTCAGCACAGGTGCTGGTCGAGAAGGCAGCTCAAATCGTCACATCTTAGATGAGAAACCATAGGAGGGATTTATTCACAGGTATTTTGTGCTCAGCAATGCATTCGGAGGATTTTCCCCCCTAATTCGTTTTCCTCAGAGTCACAGAAGAGCAAAACGCCGGAAAAGGCAAATTAAGGCTTTCTCTTCAGTTGGGGGAAAGTATTTTTAAAAGTTTTCCTCTTTCCCTCTCTTTCTTTCTCCCTCTCTCTGTCTCTCACCCTCTGGAGGAGCCAAAGCATTAGCAGCTGAGAAAAGCCACACACAAGGATTTTCAGCGCGAAGCTGGCTTGAAACCTAGAGTCATGCATATTCCTTCAGAAAGGGATTTTTTGACTCCAGGCTAAGAAATCAAACTCAGTTAGAAGGGAATATCCTCATCAAAGTTTGAACATTTGCATTTAATTCACTATTTTGCCGTATCCCAAGATAGCTGTTTTAGTTATAACAGAATGTAAGACACTCTTCTCCTGACGAAGGAAAAAAAAGAATCATCTACTTGCCTTTTGAGACTTAAAATTATCTGATTCCCTAATTACCACAGGCGTGGATGCAACCAGCTCCCTGGACCACAAGCTGCGCGGGCGTGGGGATGCTTATCTGCTCGGGGAGGGAAGCAAACAATGGAAAGTGGGAAAGTCTAGAACCCGTGGATATTAATATTTGTAAGTTTTCATGTATGGCTATGTTAGAAGTCAGTAGGGATTGTCCCAAAGGGTAACATTCAGCCGTGAAGGGGATTAGAAGACACAGGGAGTGCGGACACTTAATCTCTGCCAAAGGCGGCAACAGAGGATGTGACAGGTCTCTGCTCTCATAGTGCTTAGGACTCGTGCCCAAAAAATCATTCAGGTTTAATCGAAAATCAAGTTTACCTGGGTTTCCATTCTCGTCTACCAAACATGGCAAACTTCAGTCACTGGGTGTAATGGGAAGTACCAGGGCCCAACCCCACTGGCTGCTTCCAGGCTTATGGGGAGCACCACAAGGGTTGGTAGAAAAGGGCAAGCGCCCTGATGCGGGAGGGGTGGGATGGACAGGGTGGGCTGGGATGGACGGGGTGGACACCCCCAGGATAATTGTACCCGTGGCCCCGAAAACCCCAGGAGCATCACCCCGTGGCCCCAAAACCCCCAGGAGCATCACCCTATGGCCCCGAAACCCCCAGGAGCATCACCCCGCAGCCCCGACACCCCCAGGAGCATCACCCACGTGGCCTGACACCCCCAGGAGCATCACCCCGTGGCCCTGAAACCCCAGGAGCATCAGTCCCCGTGGCCCCGACACCCCCAGGAGCATCAGTTCCGTGGCCCTGACACCCCCAGGAGATACAGCCCCTGTGGCCCCGACACCCCCAGGAGCATTACCCCGTGGCCCCGACACCCCCAGGAGCATAGTCCCCGTGGCCCCGACACCCCCAGGAGCATCACCCTGCGGCCCCAACACTCCCAGGAGCTCCTGGTCCTTCCTGTCTCCCGACGAGTGCTGTCCCTCCGCAGGTGTGGCTGTGTGCAGGGCAGGGCCTCTGGAAGGACCCGGGGCTGCCGTGGCCTGAAAGCCCTTGTGGGCAGAAGGCACAGGGACGACTGGCAGCTGGGCGGCAGCCCTGCAGTGGGGCCGAGCCTACACCGGGGCTGACCCCGCAGCAGGGAAGGGCAGGAGCACGCTCTGCAGGTGCCACACCAGTAACCCACATCACCCCGTGCGCGGGCAACATCCTGAGATAACTGTGAACTAGGGCTGGGCATGCTGGGGACACAAGCGCCTCGTGTGGTTCTGGTTCTGGTGGTGCCCTTGGTGGCTCGGGCGCAGGTGAGGGGGACAGGCCAGGGGAAGGAGGGAGAGCCTTGAAGAGACACTGGAGACGCTCGCATCTGCGTGGCACTGGGCCGCGGGCGAAATACAGGTGGAGATTACGGGGAGCCGGGTTGGGCCTGTACCGCTAGGAGCACCCATCGATGGTGATAACGAGGACACCTAAAGAGTGAACAGGCACTGACGGTGGCCTTCTCTTCCCTTGGAAGCCTGTAGAAGCCGGGTAACGAGCTGCATTCCTTCCTCTAGGATCACCTTCAACCGACTCAAGGGCTTCGGGTGGGCGAGCTACGCATTTCATGAGGCCTTTATATTTTTATCGTATTAACAGCTCAAAGAGATGGACAGATAGACGCTGGCAGGGCTCAGGGCTAGAAACAGTGGCAGCTCTCAGCCCCATAGACTTTTAGGTGATATGGGAAGGTCATCGATTTTCCTTAACAGACAGCCCTGGCAGCAGGGATCGTGCACGTCTGTTCTCGACTCCCTAGGCTGCTGTCACCCGCTGAGGGCGACACCCGGTGCAGGCCCTTCAGGCTGTCCCGCGGCTGGCGACTGAGCAGGCCCTAGTCTGGGGTAACGGGAAGACCGGCCCGAATAGGGGCGCCGACCTCGGTGCACCTGCTGCCCAGCGCAGCTGGCAAGTGGCCGTGCTCAAGAGGGCTCCGCAGGGTGCCGGGCCCCGCCTGCAGTGATGCCGCCTTCACTCGGTGGCCCCGGCAGCAGCGCAGTGGGCCACGGACCCGGTGAGGGGTGACTTCGCCCGAGGGCAGGGACCCCGGATCCCCAGCACCGTTGGTGGGACGTGACACGGACAGGCAGGAGCATCACATGGAGCTGTCTAGGTGGCCCGGAGCCCCGGGGTCCACTGTGTGCAGACAGTGGGCCACACTCCCATCTGCCCTCTGTGCCTTTCGGACCCCGCCGACCTCCGTCTTCTGCCGACTCGGTCTCTGGGGAACTGAGGCAGTTCAGACAGGAAGTCACCAGCCCCCGGTACATGGGGTGTGAGCTGCGGCAACCACGACTCCCACCTGCAGCCCCTGTGGGGTGATCCTCGGCTTCCTGCCCTGTCATCAGATAACATTAATGTCTCAATGAAAAACAATCTTCTCTCCAAATCGTCTTTCCGGTGGCTGAAAGTGAGAATTAGGCCACTTATTTGTCTGATTTTTCCTAACCGGAGATAATAAGCTCGGAAGGAAAATAAAATTTGGTAATTATACGTATCAAATGTCTAGCATGTACTCCGGAAAGGTAAATTATATGTTGTTACACAAACATACAATAGACGGAATTTCTCAATTACTATGTAACGAATGTGCAAAGAGCAAAGAAGAGTCTGAAAATGGTAATTATGATATCTTGATATATGACATCCCGATATCTTTAATTGAACCCCCCTCAAAAAAAAAAACACTTAAAATCCTTGGCTGTCCCCACCCCTGCATATATTATGTGACAAGTATTTCCTGATCCCTTTTATGCCACAGGAATTCCAGAAACCCCTGCATTAAAGTGTCATGGCAATGCTCTCAATGAATCATTGCACGCCCTTGAGTTGCCACAAGGTTTCATTTGTGGCCACCTATGAATCATCTATAATTAATATTGGTGACATATAAGATGCAGTTCGTAGTGTTGGGGGAAATTTATCCAACGATGACATGGGATGATCATCACTCTTACCTGATTTAAGAAGTTTTGTGGAGGCCGGTTACTAGGGTGGGAATGCTCTTCACAAAGGAATACTTCAGGTGATGGAAATCAAATTTTAAGCCTATGCGTGATGAGACCTAGATAAACGGCCTGGATTTCTTGAGCCTTTCAGCAAGTATAAATCAAGCACATTAAATGTTTAGACTTTGAAATTCAGCTCAGCTTCCAGTTGGGCTTTGTGGCTGATTATTCTTTTTTTTTTTTTTTCTTTTTCAGTTAACATTTTATTTGGAATATTTCTCTACGTTGTTAAATATTCTTTGAAATTTAAAAGCTGCACAATATTTATAGCATAGATATTTCACAGGGTATCTTCTACTGTTGGACATTTATGTTGTTACCAGCTTGAACCATAATAAACCAATGAGATAAAGGTAGCAAGAGCATTAACACATCACTCTGAAAAAGTGAAAATAAGAAGAATCTCCGAACCATCCAAAGACATCATCAATCAGACGGGACAGCCCCGGAATGAGTATTAAAGTCCGCACACGAGTAGATCAGAGCCCAGTTACGAGAAGAAGCGTACACTTGATTTATTTCATTAGGGTTGCTCGCTGAAGACCCCCCGGGCTGCGACCCTGGTCCTCCGTGTGTGCACGATGAGACCTCGTGCTAATGTCTGTACTTAACAGGGGAGGCTCGCGATGGTGGGTAGAGGCCAAAACGTGCCCTGCGCAGATCAGGGTGTTTCTGGCCGACTCCAGGTACTGCTCACGTTGGCCGGAGGCACAATACACTCTCGGCCAAAATAAATCTATTAGCAAGCACATCCTGTAGATTAAATCACTGATGTCCACTATCGATAGGGTTTTGCAATAATGATCTTGTGAATAGTTATTTCCGCGGCTTTGGGCCATTAGCAATCACAGTTGGTATTTTTCCTCCAACAAGACGACCACCTATGAAATGTTATGATCAATTTTTTTCTTTTTTCCTTTCTGTGCTTTCTAAATTTTTCCCAGTGTCTAAATAGAAACATGTCTTATTGTGGCAATATTGCTGGATGTCATTTTATCAGCTGCTGCTGCTAGAGTTAGGTCTAAAATGTAGAAAAGGACGGAACGATACTTTGGGTAGCTGAGCTTCATCATCCCGTGTATCTTAGAAAGTTTCCTTGGACTTTCAGAAAGCCTCCACCTGATTCCCAAAGCTGATAGATCCTTGAAATCACTTAAATTCTATTAAATGATGCTCCCTGAAGGATGCAGGGAATGACGTTGATATGAGAATGAACAAATAATAGGGTAAAAGAAAGACCGATGCTAGTAATAGTAGTTCGGTCAATAGTATTTGAATTCTTACCATATGATTCGCCAGGCCGAGACACGTGTTTGGCATGGATGATCCCATTTAATTCTCATGGTCCACACCACATTGCACTGTTATTAACCTGCTACAGAAGTTGGAAAACTGGGGTGCCAGGGTGGCTCGGTCAGTTAAGCATCTGCCTTCGGCTCAGGTCCTGATCCCTGGGTCCTGACATCAAGCCCTGCATCAGGCTCCCTGCTCAGTGCGGAGCCTTCTTCTCCTTCTCCCTCTGCAGCTCCTCCCCGCCCCCCCCCCACTGCTTGTTCTCTCTCTCTCTGTCTCAAATAAATACATAAATAAAATATTTAAAAAAAAGAAATTGGAAAGCAGAGGACATATAACTCATCTAGGGTAGCAAGACTGGTGTGAGGCTCAGTATCAGGATTCCGTTGTATCTCCGCCCAAAACTGAGCTCGTAAGGCCTCTTCTGCGTAAGTCCGCTGTCTGTGTGTCTGTAGAAACACCGTCTGACATTTTATGAAGCATGTTCTGGTTTTGCCCAAAGCAGCTCTGACCAATCAGACAGCATTGGTGCTTGGCTGGATGGGTAAGGATGCAGTGGAAGAAGAAGGTATTAAAATGGTTTTTTTTTCTTCCCTATTAGACTACCGAGGACTCTGATTTGTACTGCAGACGTATGGTATTCAGACTAGGAATGTTTAAGATTCTTCAGAACTCATGTAAAAATCGCGAAGAATATTTTTTCACTTCTCTCCGAGGGCCGTTTGTTCTCACTTCCTAGTATGTCAATTCACTAGAGGTGTTGACATAAACAAAGGCGACTGATGTTATAGGCTAGTTTCAACACTATCTCATTCATAAGAATATTAAATTATTTTAGGCAAAGTGGCTGTGTCAAACTGAATAGAAATAAAGGGAAAGTGGTAATTAGACTATGTTAAAATATAACCTCCAAGGAGATTAAATATGCAAGAGCTCATCCATGAAAAATTAGACTGCAAGAGGTTACACCATGTATTGGCTTATTTTGTAAGATATCAAATTACCTCTCATGAATAAATATGACTAATAATGGTAACTCTATAATTTAATGCTATAAGAGTAAAAATACTTTTTGATTCAAAACTCAATATATATTTGATCCATTTTCATTACCGAATCCTAACTCTACACGTAATTAAATTAATAGTTTCTTTTGATCTTAACAAACACATTTTCAGAGATTTTATGTTTTGAGCTCTATTAACAAACTATTCTAGTCAGATGAATGCTGAGATTTAAGTTTTAAATGGGAAGCAATAAGACAAACTCTTCTGCCTCTTGGCAATCCTGTCAAATGGCCTGAAAGAGTAAGAGAAGCTTTCTTCCTTGTGCACTAGGCACTTTGCTAGGAGTTGCAGTTATAAGGGCGAATATGAAAAGAGAATGATTGCAAATAATGAACAATATTAAGAATTTTATAATCGGGGTACTTGGGTGGCTCAGTAGATTAAACCAACTCTTGATTTCAGCTCAGGTCATGATGTTGGGTCATGGGATCGAGACCCCTGTGAGGCTGTGTGCTCAGGTTAGGGTATCCCTGAAATTCTCTTTCTCTCTCTCTCTCTGAAATAAATTGTTTTTTAAAAAAGTTTTTTAGAGTCTAATGTTCTACCTAAGAAACACAATAATTGCCTGTAATGATCTCCCTGTCACATTGACGTGTAGAACTGGAAGCAGGAAATAAAGCATGAGTCTAGGAAGGGGGCAAAAGGAGACAGAGTGGAAAGTCCTGCCCACGTGACTCGGGGTGTCTTACAGCCAGGGCATCGCTCTGGTTTGGGTTCGGCGGTTTTCACATTTTGCTCAAGGTACTTCCCATCCTCCCTTTGCCTCAGGCTCCTTGGCATTTCACTTACTTGTAAATACTGTTTGCAGCTGATCCTTGGTGGCCGAAGGACTCTTTGAATGAGTTTGCGAGTGAAGACTATGCCAAACACTGCTTGGACTCAGAAATGAGCCGGTAAAGATACTGGCACCCTGCCTTTCCTAGTTGCATTTAAACCTGTTGGGGGAAATACTCTAAGAGCTAATAACTCTAAGAGCTAAGCACACACCAGCTGCAGTGATACAGAGTCAAGGAAGAACCGAGAAGGGGAATAAAGTCAAAGCAGGTTTGGAATTTTCTTCAGGGCAAGGAAAGCGTTTGATGATAGAAGTTGCATGAACTAATAGAAGTTACATAGGTTCTTGATAAGAGGCCAAGGGTGACGAAGCCACCCCAGGAGAAGGAAGGGAGATGGATAGAGTGAGGGAGTGCCAGGCAGCAGAACGTGTTTGGGGGACTCCAAGCATAGTCTTTCCAGAGCGTGAAGCGTCATGTGTGTTGGACCTAAGTGTGGAGAGATGTGAGTCTGGAGGACGGCATAGGATCCTATCTATTCCCATGGGGAGTGTTGCCTCAAACCCACCATCAGGGCCCTGGCTACCGTTCGGACTTCAGCCTTGCGTCTGTAATTGCCAAGTGGGGCCATGTTTACCCTGCTTATCCACAGAATGATGTGTGTGTTCTTCCAAATATGCTCCTTCTCACATGTCAGGAATATTTCTGCGAAACGGTACCACACACAACTCTTAGTGACTCGGGTTGGACATCCTAGAGGTGACTCCTCAAGCGTGTGTTTCTAGTCATAGCCAACACTCAAGCGCAATGCTGGTTTCTCGTCCATCCTAAGTATTCCCGAGTAAAAGTACCGTGCACATGAATAAGACTGCTTCACTTTGACTGTGCTTGCATCATGCTGGGCACTCTCTTCCCCTGATCCTTTAATCACGCTGCTCTTTGTGTCTGGAAGAGTCACTCTGCCCATTACATTTCCTAATCCAGTACTGAATTCATAGACCTCTTGTACCTGTTTTACAGACCTCCAATCTGATATTCCTCTCCCCTGAACACTTACGACACTTTAGATATGCTTCTTTTGGGGATCTCCTGCGTTCTGATCGTGTTATATTACAATAAGAGAAATGTGCCCTTATCAGGTTATAGAGATAATGAGACTCATTCATTCATCTTATTTCTAACAATAATCTTTTCTTCTTTTTTTAAAGATTTTATTTATTTATTCATGAAAGACAGAGGAAGAGGCAGAGACACAGGCAGAGGGAGAAGCAGGCTCCATGCAGGGAGCCCGACATGGGACTTGATCCCGGACTCCAGGATCACACCCTGGGCCAAAGGCAGGTGCTAAACCCCTGAGCCACCCAGGGATCCCACAATCATCTTTTCTTAAAACAAAATGCACGCAAACCCAAATTATTTAAATGTTCACTTTTTAGGCCTATATATCTATTAAAGCAAAGTCAGTTTTGTGGAAGAGTTGCTGTGATGCTCAAAAGTTATATTGATCTATTGCAATGATCCTAACTCCCTGGATTAACACAGGGGATTGAAATTTCTTTTTGATTTCAGAGATCTGGAGCAATGGGAAATAGCACTGTATCCTCAGTTACTTTCTTTTCTTCTCTTTCTTTCTTTTTAGGAAATCCACTGCAGTGCATCCTGCCTTTGAAGCTCTTCAATCTTTGTGTTTCATGTCCGTTAACTCAGTACATGGTTCCATAACCAATCTGCTGTCATTCATAGCCCACTCCTTTGGGGCTTTGGAAACCTTGGGAACCTTGGGAAAATTGTCTTGCCTTAAGAAATGATGAGTATTAGCAAAAATTAACCACAGAATCAGATATCACCTGGATTTCATCTGCTATCTCCATACTTCTTGATGTCTGGATAATATTGCTTCTAATATTTTCCGGACTCTTACAGTGCTACCATAATTGGACAGCTGACCTCATTCCCAAGGTTTCTTGAATATGATCTTCAGATCTCCCATCTTGGGGTTTGAAATTAGGTTCTGTAATTTAAAGTGTAAAGAAATGTATTTTGTGTTTGTATTATATGTAGTTCAATCTGCCTTTGTCTGTGAGTTTCAATATGTTGAACCCTAGCAAGTGGGCTTCTTCTCCTATGTTTTCTGCATCTTCCCCCAGAAACCAGATGATAGGCTCCAAGAACACAATATAAGAAGGAATAAACAGGGTTCATTTTCTTCTGGACTAACTTAGTGGTTGATAAGCAAACTTTCTCTTTTAACCTCATAGGTTAAGCTACATCTTAACCAGCATTTTCGATATTTGGGAAGGATTGTGGGGAGGAAGGCGCCTTAATATCCAAACTGATGACTGTGATAGTAGGATTCCCTCTTGCCCACATGTAAGGAACTTTGGATTCCTCCCACACTGCAAAATGTTGTTTTCAAACCATCTCAAGATATTAGTCACTTAGGCACTCGTTTTCCGCATGGGAATGGGGTTGTAGTGAGGAAAAATAACTTGTGCAAAGTTTCTCAGAAAGTCAACAGTAGGTCTGAGATTCCAGCTGAAGCTCCCTCCACCATACCTCAATGCCGCCATGCTGCAGTGTTGGCTGTAAACTAGCCTCTTTTACTGTCTAGATTTATTTATAGTGATTCTTTTCTTCTATATACAGGGAGGGTGATCACAGTGAATAACTACTGTGTTGGGGGGCCTCCTACTGTATTCCATCAATACATTTTTGGGTTTTAGATTCTTTCTTAAAGAGCTCTCAATTCCATTCAGTTTTTCCTGTTTCAACTATATCTGTCATCTTATTCCAAGGTACCATAATTTTCTTCTAGACTACTGTCATAGATTTACGGGTTTTGTCACAGCCCTCTGGACCATCTCCAATCTTTTCATGTCGTCCCGACTGCTCCCATCCACATTTGCAACAAACAAACAAACAAACAACAACAACAACAGCAACAACAAAAACAACCCCCCCCCAAAAAAAAAAAACCAAAGCTTTCAATGGTTTCCCATTGTTCTGAGGAAAATAAAATCCTTAACAAGTTTTACAGAACCACAGGACTGGTCCTATCTACATCTCAAGCCTAATCTCAGATCACTTTGTTGGCCATCCTTTGCACTTTTCCTATACTTGACTTCATATTCACTATGGTTCTCCTGTTTAAGTTCTGAAATCTGTCTGGGCGTGATCCCCACTTTTGTCACTGACCTGATTTGGGGATTATCACTTTGGATAATCATTTAACTTCGTTTTGGCTCATTTTTTCTAATTTAAATTCAATTTGCCAACAGATAGTACATCATTGGTTTCAGATGTAGTTTTCAGTGATTCATCAATTGTGAGTAACACCCAGTGCTCATCATATCGTGTGCCCTCCTTAATGCCTGTCACCCAGTTACCCCATTCCCTCACCTTCTCCCCTCCAGCAACCCTCAGTTTGTTTCCCACAGTTGAGTTACTTATGGTTTTGTCTCCCTCTTTGGTTTTTCCCCCATTCACATTTCTCTCCTTCCCTTATGGTCCTCTGCACTATTTCTTATACTCCATATATGAGTGAAACCATACAATAATTGTTTTTCTCTGATTGACTTATTTCACTCAGCATAATACCCTCCTGTTCCATCCACATTGATGTAAATGGTGGGTATTTATTGTTTCTAATGGCTGAGGAATACTCCACTGTATACATAGACCACAGCTTCTTTATCCATCATCTGTCGATAGGCATCGCGGCTCCTTCCACAGTGTGGCTACTGTGGACATTGCTGCTAGAAACATCGGGGTGCAGGTGTCCTGGCATTTAACTGCATCTGTATCTCTTCAATTTTATTATTATAAAATTGGGGCTAATAATAGTAATCATCCCATAGGATTATTGTGAGAACTAAGTGAAATAAGATAGAAAAAAAAATGCTTAGGGCAAAAGATATGGTACTTGAGTTTGATTATATTGTCAGGGTTGAGATTTTAAGTTAAATGAGAGGGGAGACTGTCTGGTATTGATTACCTTGTGTCATATGTCCCTAGTACTAGACATTGTATCTTGGTAAATTTTTATCAAATGAGTGAATGAATGGATGGATTTATTTTCACAATAATGTTGATAGGGTTGTCTGTGCCCATTATCTGCCAGGTAAATAGCTATTACTTTTTAGAGATGCAACTTATAGATTATTGCCTCTGGAATTATTTTGTACTCTCTAGAATATTAGAGAACTCCTGAGATAATTTCAACCACTTTGTACAAATTCTGTAGATACCTAACACTTCATGTGTTAAATAAATTTATTGATATTTATCTTGACAGCAGAGATTCACTTCAGCAGAGATGAATTAGAGAAAGTCCCTTCCCTCTAAGAATTTGCAAGGTAGTCAAAGGAAACGCCTGTGTATTAATTCATTAATTCCATGATGTAGTGGGGATACTGTGGTGTTCCCTGTATAAGAGAGGGGAAAAAAAACCTAGAAAGTAAAAATGTGTAACGATTGAGGTAAACTTAGGGACAAGTGACTAATGTATATATTAATGCAAGAGAATTATTCTTTAGGTCAACAATGACTTTGCTGAGACAGTGATATTTAGCTGAGATCTATAGACAGGAAAAGGGTTCAGAAAAACAAGCAAAGATACTATTGTGGTCTCAGTACACAGCCCAGAGATTATCCCACTGAATTCATTTGCTGTTTGCTATTAGAATGAAAGAGGTGAGATATTGTGAGAGTAGAGGAAGGAAAGAATATAAGCATCTTTACCATTGCTTGAACTTTCTCCAACTTCTCCAAAAGTCTGAAATCTAACTATTGTTTAAGATCTAACTCAAATGTATCTTCCATTTTCCTCTCTTTGGGAACTTACCACTCTCTCCCTGAACATCTGTCTCACTTCTTGGCCCTAGGAACTTAGCTACTCTGGAACAAAAGATTCAGTATAAATTAGAAATGCGCTTGTTGAACTTAGTTGTATGATCTTCTGCAAAAGTGTTACAGCTGTTGAGGATGTTGATCTGATGTGAGGCTTCTCTGTTTAGTGAGTTCAGAAGATAAAAACCCTTCCATCTTTTTACTGCATGGTTCTCAGATGACTTATATCACATTTTCTCTTCACCACACTTGATGGATCTGAGGATTGGTACAACAATGTTTCCTAGAAATCTTCCTTAGCATCTTTGTTTTATTTTGCTGTTAATAAATATACCCAATAGTTGCATCTTAGAAATTACTGTTTTATTAGAATTAGTATTTTTAATTTGTGATCCTCAGCTTTCTAAAAACATCTAAGGATGTTTTTATCCTCTCTTCCAAAGGCTAATGTTAATATTTTAAATCCTGGCTTTCTTTCTTGAGAGACAAAGAAAGAAGGAAACGGCAAGACTTTTTTTTTTTTTTTTAATATTGAAAGTTAAAGTTGGGTCAGTAGTTTAAATACTGTTAAGATGTCAATTCTCCAAAAACTTATTTATAGATTCAGAGCAATCTCAACTGGAGATTTTTTTTTTGTAGATATCAACAAGCTTATTCTAAAATTTATAAGGAAAGGGAAGGTACTGGAAGAGCCAAAATAATCTTGAAAAAAACTAACAAAATGGAAAGTCACACTAGCTTATTTCAAAGTATACTATTGAATTATAGAGCTCAGGAGAGTGTAGTACTGGCAAAAGAATAAAAATTTCAATCTATGGAATAGAATCTAGAGTCCAGAAATTGGTGTGTACAAATATAATCAATTGATTATAGAGAAAGATACACTTTTAATACAGAAGAACACATATTGTATGGTTTTACTCATATGAAGTTCTAGAACATGTAAATTTAATCTATAGTAAGAAAATCAGAATAATCATTGCCCCTAGGGTCATCATGTGTGGTTGGACTTATAAGGGGCATGAGGAATATTATAGGGTGAAAATGTTCCAGCTTTTGATAAGGGATATGTTACATGGGGGATGCATTTCAAAATTTAGTGAACATGTACTAAGATTTGTGCATTTCATTGTATTTAAATTTTATAACTCAAAAAAAGAACCCAATAGAACATTTTAAATACCTAACAAAATAGTCTAAGGTGGAAATTTGCAAGAAGAAAATTTTTGTTAAATATATAGGTAAGATTTACAGTAATTTCTTGAAATAAAGCTCTCCTTACTTGGGAGGCATTGTTGATGTCTCTGTAAGATTTTTTTTTCCCAGTGAGAGATTTCACATAAAGAATAGGATGTGGAGAAATTGGAGCAGGTCCATAGAATATCAACAAAAAGATTAAAGGGATAGAAAATAGTATCAGTGAGGAAAGATAAAAGGAACATGGGTTATTTTGTGTAATTTCCAGAACAGAAGTTGAGAGATTGCTTAACGGCCATCTTCCCCACTTATAAGGGAAATGTGTTGTTTTCATTGAGACCCATGAAACTATTGGGAACTTTGAGGTCATCTAATCCGGCCTCCTTTTTTTTGAAAGTGAAAACATTGATGCCCAGAGATTAGATGTGACTTGCTTAAAGATCCTGCAAATCATTAATGGTTGGGATTTGGAATAGGACTCAGTGTGATTGCAACTCCAGATATCAAGCTAAAAATATCAAAGCATATTATGCCTGCAAACATGAGAACTTAGGGAGGAAGTCTTAGAAAATGTTGTTCTATTAATACAGAAATTTGGAATCTATTTGAAGAATATCATTTTCATTCATGCATCTCTATTCTCAGTCTTCCATCCCCTCCTCACTCTTCCTGAACAAATAATGTGAAGTCACTATTAGAAACTTACATCTAATTCTAGGACAAAGCCATGATTGGAATTAGTCAGTTCATCATATTCTACTTGCTACAGGTTTTGGTTCAGTTAATCTGGGCTTTAGCCAGCTGTTGCCCGGGCTTCCCTTAGATATATTGGCTGATTTCTATTGTGGTTCACTTAGAAGGACCATCAGTACTTTTCCTCCGAATCTTAAATGGAGTGATCTCCTTTTGAACATTGTGTAACACAAACTTGACGTTTCAGGCCTCTACAGCCATTTTCAACCATGAGGGAAGCCTCTCTCTCAGTGCTTAACTGAAAAATAGAAGTGACATGAGCCAAGAAACTGGCAACACCACCACCACCACCAACAACAACAAAAATCACAACCTTGATCAAATTATGCCTAAACTCACTCTGGCTATTTAAATTACATGCCCCACTACATTCTCTGTAATTCTAAACTATCCTTCATTGAGTTTTCTGGATATTTATAATCAAAGTCACTCAAAATAATATTAGAAGAAATACTGCTTTTGAAGAATAGATTACTAAGAGTTATTTATTTCTAACAATTACTGAAATAGATAACTAATATTTATTGCAAAGTGCTACAAACTTTGCATATATTATCGTGTTTAATCCCAACAACAAACTTCTGAGGCAAAGGATACTATTAATCTTTATTTTATAAATAGAGAAGTAGGTCTGAAAAAATGCTAATTATGGATTGTGCTTACGTTGACACAGCCAACTGTGGCAGAGTTGGCGCTTGGCCCAGATGCACCTGGTTCTAGGGCCATTGCCGGGTACTTCTGCTTTACATCCTCAGTGAATGACTGAGGTGTGTATGGTAGAGAGAAGGCATATACTGACTTAGAGATAATGGGAGTGCCACCTAAGTCTTGATTCTGTGAGTTTCTGGGTCACCTTTGAGAAGAAACAGAGGAAGGAGAAGGAAACAAACAAAATAAAAGAAAGTTCTACTTATGCTAAGGAGGTTTCCATCTCCTTTGGTAGAAAGATGTTTTTCAGTCTTTAAATGTCACAGGAACACGGTAGAGACACGTATATCTTCTTCTGCTCACACTGTTCTTCATGGCAGACCTCCTTGTGTTCATGTCCAACTTCATATATCGGCCTCACCTCACCGGTGGATGTTTTTTCTCTTGAGAACCATGGAGAGCTTTCTCTTCAAACAGCCATTTTGAGAATGAAATACCTTGTCCTCTTCCGCTAATATCTTGCCAACGTATGGGGCCCCGTGGTGGATTCATTATGAGATCCAAAATTGTCACACCTAAGGAGACATCAACCGACCAGATGATCCAGAGCAACAGAATGATAGTAAATCAATGTACTTTATTTTCTGCAATTTCAACCATTTGAGACTTTTAGAATTTTAAGACAAAGACTTCAGAGGTGATTATTGTGAAGCACATGTTTTAGGAGTTTAATAACCATAACAAAGACCTTTAATAACCGTAACAAAGAATAACTGTGAACTATTATATCAATAAAAATATGTATAATCTCATATTTGTAAATAAGATAGAAGTAGCATTATAGTATTGCATTTTATCTCAACGTTATTTTTTTTTAATGTACCTCAGTAAGGATCCCGTTCTTTTCTTTTCTTTTCTTTTCCCCCTTCTAGCAGTCTTAAAAATTTCTGTTGATTCTGGACACTTATTTGCTAACTAGCCACCTGAATGAACCCAACTCGTTAAATAGACTTTTAGTTCATTCTCTATAGTTTTCCTGCCAAATATGCTTATCATCTGTAAGGATTAATGATTTTGTCTCATTTCCATATTTTGTCTTTTTATTTTGGTTTGTTTTTGTTTTTACTAAGTCTGTTGGATATAACCTCAAGAACATTGTTTACTGATAGTACCATAAAAATCTTAGTCATGCTCCTGGTTTTTATAAGACAATCTCTACTATTATACTCTAAAGGTAACTTTAGAGTTGTTTTTCATTAAGAAGCTGTTTTTCTATGACTGTTTTGTTAAGCTTGTTATTATCTTATGAAGAAAGAAGTTGATATTTATTTCCTGATTTCTTCATAGGTTCCACATGTTTCTTCAAAAAATGAGAGGAAGAGGTTTGTCAATTTTGCTGTTTGGTACAGGCCCTAGGGCTTGTATGAGGGTGTAGAGAATTAAGGCGTAAAGTACTATATCTTACCACTTTCAATATCTGAGCAGTCTTAACTGTGTCACACAAAATGTGGTGCCTCCTCCCCCATTCTGTCAATACATGCCACTTGAAAATTTATTCAGGAATGTATTTGCATGTTTGTCACTCTTACTTTATTGCTATAATGTGACTTTTATTATCTTTCTATATCTTCATAAATGTTTTTAAAGGGACACTGTGAAAGTCTGCTTTAAAACCTGGTGGAGACATGACATTTTAAGCTGCAAGCCTAGCCTCTCAGCCCTTTGTCAGTCTTATAATATTCAGCTCCTTCTAGCAGAAAGAATAGATATTGTCTTGGACATTGGACTTCTGGGTTGGATGCCTGTTAATATTCTACTTATTATCCTAAGGGTTCAAAATACTTGTTAGCTCTTGAATTTCAATAAAGAAACTGCACAGATAGCTTTTGTGTAATAGTCCCCCCCACTCTTTCTGAAAGACAAACAGTAAGTTCCAGAGATAACTCGAAGGTTCCCTACCCCGTCCCCTAGAGGCGATCATTCAGTCGATGGATACTTGGGGCACCAGCTGAGCACCAGGCAGTTAGCCAGGCACCAAGGGTGTAAGGCCGAGCAAAGGGGACCTGGTCCCTGCCCTAACAGAGATCAGATGAGAGATACATTAACTGGTATGTCAACGCTTTTCTGTTCTAATATGTGGTCGCTGACAGTGTTAAGTACTCAGAAGAGTAAGAGCTGAGTTCAGAATTGTGTAAGGGGGCAGCCATCAGCCAGGGTTCTGGTAGGAAGCAGGGGGCATGTTTCTGCTGGAATCAGTAGAAGAGAATGAAGACGACCATTTTCAAAGTTGCAGGCAGAGTGGAGGACAGTTCAGAACTTCAGAACTAGGAACAACTCTGTGTCGGGAAGGGGTAGAGGCAGGGGCTGGTTTTCTGGAGACAGAAGAGGCTGGGTGGGCTGGGCCGCCTGACGGAGCGCAGCTCGCCAACAGCAGCTGGCAAAGGCCAGAGAAGGAAGACTCTGCTCCTGTTCAGGTGCTCGGTCTGGACCAGATGCTGTAGGAGGCACGGGATAAAGGGGCCTTGTCTGCGTGCACACAGGGCAGCTCCTCATGGAGCAGAGTTGGCTGTAGGTGTGGGGGAGAGACCCGGAGGGATAAGCAAAAGAGAGAAAGCATAAGGAAGCGACCTGATCCTGGGGCTCTGGAAAGTTTTGAAAATCAGGATCTAGATATTCAATAGCAGTCTAACCGTGAGCCAGCTAGTCATTCTTCTCCAAACCCAATATCAACATCAGAAAGTCAATAATAATTTCTACCTGTTGGGCTCGGGAGCATGACGAGAAAGCAGGGATGTACGTACAGCCCTTACTGCTGTTCCCAGCTCGAGTGAGGGCGGCCTGTCAGACATCACCATGAATAGCACTTAGAGTTGGTGCCACTTTTCTGCTCCGGCTGTCCTAAGTGCCTCAAGTTTTCCTGGATACAGAAATAGGGTGTCTACTTGGTGCATTTCTGCTGAACTGGGTGAAAGAGGCCGATGTGATATCTAACAGGAATGTACCATATGTGTTTTTATAAATTACGACTCCGGGCAGCTGCTGGTCGGGACACTGGTGAGACTGCACAGAGACGCTCAGTGATTCATGACGGCACCAGCACAGCCACAACCTGACAGCAGTTACCAGCTGGCCAGGAAAAAAAGGACTGTAGGAAGGGAACTAAAGATCTTAGGGTATTTGCTGTGATGTGAGACCTTACAACATATGCTTTAATTGTTTCAACACATAAGAATCCTGCAAAATTTGTATTTGCGTGTACATGCCTTACAGTAGGTACAGGTGTGTGTGTGTCTGTGTACACCTGTAGAAACACGGGGAGGGTATATACAAAGTACAATAAACTTTTCCTACTATCATTGAAGACACAATAAGGCATAAAGAGGAAAATCTCTAGGTAGAGGAGAGTTAGCACTTACCTACATGCTTAGTACATACAGTCTGATGCTTTTAAAAGTCTATAAAGTAAATGGTTTACATTTCTTCTAAGATCTCTTTTGACTTCACAGATGACTGTGTGTATAAATTATTTTTTAATGGAAAAGGATGGGAAGAGTGGGTAGGGTAACTAATGCATCCTTCTTTCTATACCAATTTTCCATCTCAAAGTACTATTTAAGTTCTTGAGACCTTCAGTGTGAATGAGTATTTATTCCTCTTTTTCTTATATAAAAAAGATGAACATTTTTAGCATGATTAAAGCTGAAGACAATTTTATTTACGTAATTAGAACATGTAGCTTATACAAATGTATCCAAAGTAATGTCCCTTCCATGTGTGATATGTGCATTTCTTTTTCTGCAAGGGAAGTGAAGGAAGAAAAAGAAGATTTTGAAAGAGACTTTCATTTTCCAGTATCTTCCTATTGGAAATGCGGTGTCAGTAGACGTACCCTGCGGATAACATTCAGTCCTCTGACCCTCAGTATCCTTGTCTGCTGTATGTAGATGATCACACTTTCTTGATAGATTTGTTGTGAGGACTAATAAATAATCATAGGAAAGAGAAACATCAGCAGAAAGAGGATTCAAACAGTATTTCATGTGATGTTTATAATCACACTAAAAATAAAACGATGCAGTGGTTGAAAGCTCAGGCACTGAACTTAGGGGTCAGGTTTGAGTCTTGGCTCTGGCTCCATTGACTCTGTGACTGAGCACAAGTTGTACAAACTCAGTCACTTGTGTTCCTTTGTCTGTAAAATGGGACATCAGTAGACACTACCTCCTCGGATTTCCGTAAGCCAATGCAGGAAAATGATGGGTGCAGCACCCGGCGCATCACAAGGTCCCAGTAAATACTGTCTGTCATTATTGATGATATTGCTGGTGCTATTGTCGTTGAACAAGGCAGTTAAAGAGAGAAAGCTTTGAGCCTATCTCCTTACTATATTCTTTGAGCCTCATTTTTCCAGGACAGTGAATCTCCATGCCTTTACCATGGGCCCGAGTGAGGTGCCAAAGAGTTAGCTGGCTAGGTTAGCTCTTGCTCTAGTGTTATTCCCAGTATCTGCAATGACTGAATCCAAAATTGTGAAATAGATGTGACAAAAAATAAGTTACCGAGCCTGACATCCAATATGAAATGTAACCCATTAAAAGACACATCTGGATAAAATATTTTGTGCGGGTAATCAGGTTTCACTACAGGCTTTGCCAACAACATGTACCGGATAGTTCCTGGCTAACTTCTGTACGGGTAAAGCATTCGAGTCCATCTAGTAAAGTTGTGGCTTTTGAATTTTAAATATCAGCTTGCAAGATTTGAAAGTATCTCTACAATCCTATCCCGATCCACAAAAAGGGTCATGGCACTCAGCATCAAGTGGCACAGAGACAGCATCTAAGCCCATGCCTTCCTGGTGCAAACACCTGAATCTTTTTAGTGTACTGGAGTGGAAATCCGTGTCTCCTGATTTCCAAGGCTGCATAGAGTAATGGATACAACCATGACCTTTGATGCCATATAGACGTGAGCTTGACTTTCTTCTTTCCTTGTCCACTGGCTGTGTGATCTTGAATGAGTTATTTAACCTGACTGTCTTTATCTCTAAGATGAGGATAAAGGTTCTAATATCACAGGCTGTTGCAAGGATTAAATTCAATCATGAGTGTCAAGTCCTTTCCACATAATAGGCCATCAATAAATGGTGGCTTTTATCCTTTCTAAGCCTTGGTTACGCCAAGTTCAAATATGGCGTTGTGAATGAATAAACTCACCTCTGCATTTCCCATCACTGACATTCTAAAAGCCAATAAAAATATAAGTATATATACATATTCCCTAAAATATGTATAGTACGCAGCTTTATTATTATTATTTAACCCATGGCACGGGTCAGCTTCTAGACATATGATGAATTATTGAATGGAATTAATAAAATCCTAATTTTGGTTACTCGTTATATTTTATCATTTCTCACAAATGTGATTCTTTAGATAAGCTTGGTAATTTGTCTTCAGAAATTTGACAAACATCCCCTTGAGACAAATCCATTCCATTTATACCAGCCGACTGGAAGAGTTAAGCATTTGCTGTCATTTTTCTTAATGAAAGATCAAAATGCAACCCATCAAAGTTACCAGGAAAACACAATTTTACAAATGAAGGGTTTTTAATTCCCTAATGTCCTAGAGGTGATTTTTTAATGCAGGCATTGTTCTGGAAATCTTTGTTTACTTGCCTGTTGTGTTTAATTTTTCCAATCAAAATTATCACCTCTGATCATATTAGTATGTATGAAGGGCCAATGGCTGTTCATATGGCATAAAAGCTTTAGTTCATTTATTTGTGTAGAATCTTCATGTCATCAAACACACACATTTCACACATGGGAGTCATTCTGTTGGCACAATTCTCTCTGTTAAAGTTGTAGTATAAACTCTTGGAATGTTTAAGTAGCACATTACGTAGCATCTTTAATAATTTTCAAAGTTTAGTTTATATACATTTACCATTTCTTTTCTTCCAAAGATGCAAGGAAAACATTAACCCCATTTAACTAGTGGGAGAGTTTGTGATTGATATAAAGCCGCATGGATGAGAAAAGAGTACAATCGCCAGTGGGGGTTTGTTGGTGTATTATGCTCAGTGCCATTTCTACCTAAACATCCGTTAAAAATAACTCCTTTTAATGTGCCTTCTTTACCTCCGTGTATTCATTCAGCTATAACAGAGGACTCCATGTAAAATGACTCTTAAACATAAAACGAAAAATATGATCATATCTCATAACAAAATGTCCTCACATAAGTACAAGTTAAACACTAGCAGAGGTTTGATGTCGTTAAATATCTGTCTTTGCATCTTTCAGCCCCAGGAGGCTCTAAAAACGACTTTGTTCCTTAGGCTAGTCGTCCTCGTGGTCAAAAGATGGCAGAGACCTCGGCAAGAGCCTGCTGCTCAGAAGGAACAGCTGATCTTGAAAGCCAGTTACTCAGATGACTGCAAACCCCACCGGTACAACCCAGTCAACACTAAAGGCTGAGGTCCGGTCATTACTGGAAGGATTTAATTAAGCGAAGTTCCCTCCATAGGCAGATTTCAAAATGACATAACCTGATTTCTGAAACCTGTAAAAAAAAAAATCTAAGAAGCCAAAGACATTTTTTTTTTCATTTATTCGCATCATAAAAGCAGATGCAGTAGATGGTTGGGACCATCTGAAGATATTTTACAAGCTGTTCCATCTGCTTTGCTGGCATTTTACCCAAGCAGCGTGGGTGGTTCTGAGTTCTGAGTCATTTCTATCTGACACTTGCATAACTTGGCATGAGAAGAAGCCGTTTTCTTTCTTTCTTCTTCTTTTTTGTGATGGCCTCTGCACTTCGGCGGAAGGTACTTATTTTGTTGTTGTTTGTGGTTGGTGGTGTTTTCACCTCTCAGTTGGCAAAAAAAGAGAGTTCTTTTTGATGCAACTGTTTATCGTCTTAGAGTGCCTTGGTTGGTAGTTTCTAAAAAGGCGGCGTTGGGAGTGGTCCTGGGGTAAGATAGAAGCGATGGCCTGTTGGTCGCTTGCAGGCATAGATCTTCGGACTGGTTACGTCCACATGCGTACTGTATATATATATATACACCGTGTCCTACATATACTTACATGTGCACATTCTCCGCTTGTTCTGTGCTCTTACTATCTCAGAAATAAAATATGTGCTGATATGCACCAACATGAAACAAACAAAATCCTTGACATCACATGTTTATTTCTTTCCTTTTCAAGGAAGATTCCAGGCATCAAACTTCACCCAGATAGCGGCTTTTGACTCTCTATAATGTGAGGATGTGAGAAACAGGTACAGATTCAGGCACAGGCAAAGTACAAGCCTATATGAGTCATCTTTAGGCCATGTTATAGTTTCAAATATTTGTTCTATTCACGATTTTGTTTTTCTCTGCACTAACACCCTGAGAAGTGGGTTAGAGAAGATATCCATGTATCTATATTTCATATGGAAATTCTGTTGCCTGGGGAAGTCAAGTTCTTTGTCCAAGAGTATAAACATTGGAATTGCAGATAGAATCTGATTTTTAATGTCTCTACATAAAACTAAGCATCAGTTAGATAAGACAGGAACAAAGGATCTGACAGGGGAGTCTAGTGGTTATGCACAGATCCCCCTTCCGGAATGAAGTACTCATTCTTCCAACTACTTGGAATGTTGTCAGCTAACATTTAGCGGAATTCCTCTCCGGGAATTTGCCCCCAGCCAAAAAGATGCCTTCTTTCATGGTCATGCTTCTTCTCCAGGGGCACCCTGTATCTACTCCTTGGTCATTATTGCGGTTAACGATGCCTAGTCTTTGCCTCGAGGCATGACAACTCTGAAAGTTTATCCCAACTCCAGAGTTCCCCATGGAATCAGCCGATACATTTGCTGTGAATGCATTGCAATTAAATCGCTCCAGCCCTCTGTCTAATCAAACTTACATCACTTTCCTGTAAAGCTTCTACATGCAAATCTTCTTGGAATCTGTCTCCCAGAACCTGACCTAAGGCAAGTGGTGCCAAGAAGAATAAGGCTCTGACAAAGGCCTTTGGAGCTGGATGAATCACTAAACAGCTGGCAATAATCACCCCATCGCTCCACACCTGGAGTATGGATAGTCTTTTTTAGCACACTGTACTTGTTGCAGTCATAAAAATTTTCCATCATGGCTAAAACGGATAAGATACTAGTGAAGAAAAATGTGCTGGAAAGGACAATGGTTCAGGTATTTGAAAAAAATGGGGACTTGCAGGGAGAGGGTAGTAGTTATGGGACAATGGATAAAGGACTAATTTTGAATCCAGAAAACATTGTTAGCATCGTGTTGAGGAACATTAGTCTCATGTAACCAAAGAACAAAAAATATGCAGGTAAGACCTAGGACTTAAAGGAAGAGCAAAATATTAGAGGATATTGAATTCTCCATCTCAGTGTCCTGATTTTGAAGGACCGGGATGCTCTGAAGATAGAGGATGAGAACATCTTGGCTGATGCATCCCCAAATCTTGAATTCCAAGATGCCTTACAATGTTCTGGGCTTGGAGAAATATATAGAAATGGCCCACTGTGCCCTGTTAAGGAAACATTCCACTCTTCCTTGACAAAATTGCAGAGAGCTTTGTGGGACCGTTAAAAAAAAAAGACATCTCAGGGTCTCCTCTGACTTCTCGCTTGGCCTATAAGCTGAATCAGGTTAAACATAATTTTCCTGGACAAGTGATGAGCCTGCTAGGGAAGGAACAGGAATATACCCCAAATGAGGTGCAGGACCTAGCCATTATATACTAGCACAAAACAGGAGTGTTTTATGGGCTTGGATCTTGAGCTTACTGGAGTTGATAAGTTCATAATATTGTATGAAATTTTAATATCCCATCACACACATTTTAACACTTCTTTTCCTAGTTTCCTTAGAGTATTGGTTTTCGATCTTCTTTTCTAATGCACGTATTTGACGTTGTAGGAGGTGTAGTTATACAAAAACTGCACATATAATTTATGTATAGAATTTAATGAGTTTTGATACATGCAAATACTCGTTATATCATCGACACAGTACCTCTCAAAGTTTCCTTGTGTCTCTTTTTCATCGATTGGTTTAGTTGGTAAGAACACTTCACATGAGATCTAGCATCTTAAAGAATCTTGAATCACACAATGCTGTACTGTTAACTACGGCCGCCATGTTGTACAGATTTTTAGCAGATGTTTAGTTTTTATTCACGTAGTATGACTGAAACTTTATACCACTGGACAACTCCTTGCCTTTCCCACCCATCCCTTTACCCCTTGCAACCACTGTTATATTGTCACTTCTATGAGTTTGAGTATTTTAGATACTTCATCTAAGTGTACTGATGTGGTGTTTGTCCTTCTGCGACTGGCTTATTTCATGTAGCATGATGATGATGTCTTTGAGGATCATCCATGTTGTTGCAAACGGCAGAATTTTCCCTTTTTTGAAGCTGAATGACAGTCTATTGTATGTTCTTTACCCACTCATCTGTTGTGAATACTTAGGTTGTTTCTATAGCTTAGCTACTGGGAATAAGACTGCAATGAACATGGGAGTGTGGATATTTGAGATCCTGCTTTCATTTCTCTTGGGTATATTATTTTGGGTATTGCTAGATCATGTGGAAGTTCTATTTTTAATTTTTAAAGGAATTTCTATATTGTTTCCCATAGTGGCTACACCAATTTATATTCCTATCAACAGAGAGATTCCAATTTCTTCACATTTTCTCCACCACTTAGCTTTTTCTAAAATAGTCATCCTAACAGATATGAGGTGATATCTCATCATTGTTTATATTTGCATTTCCCTCATAATTATTTTGAGCGCTTCTCATATAGCTTTTGACCATTTGTATGTCTTTTTGGGAAAAAAAAGTCTCTTGAAAACCCAAATTGATAAAATCAGAAAGGCAAGTAGAGACATTACATTGATGCTACAGGAATAAATAGGGCCAAAACACCTCCTAACGAAAGGAAGACCAAGAGCAGATGGCTTCACTGATCAACTCCACCAAACATTTAAAAGAATTAAACTCTAGTCTTTCTCAAACTCTTCCAAAAAATTGAAGAGGAGAGAATACTTCCAAACTCATTTTATGAGTCTAATATCATCCTGATACCAAAGCCAGATAACAGTATGATAAGAAAATAAAATCACAGGCCAATACCCTTGATGAACATTGGTGCAAAATTCTCCACAAAAGACCAGTAAACTGAATTCAACAGCACATTAGGAGGATCATACACTATGATCAAGTGGAATTTATCCCTGTTATGAAAAGATGGTTTAACATATGTACATCGATGAATGTAGTCCACCACATTTACAGGATAAATTTCCTTCTAATCACTGCTTTCACTGAGTCCCACAAATTTTTATATTGATTGTGCTCAAAATATTTTTTTCTTAAGACTTCCTTTTTGACTCGTGTAATATTTCAAAGTGTGCTATTTAATCTCAGGATATTTTGATGTTCTCCAGCTAACTTCCTGATATTGAGGGCTAGTTTAAATACATAGTGGCCTGAGAGCATATTTTATACAACTCCTGTTCCTCTGTAGTGTTCAGGAGTGTTTTGTGGCCATAGAATGTGGTCTGTGTTGGTGAATGTTTTGTGTAAACTTCAGAAAAATGTGTGCACTGCTGTTGGATGAAGTATTCTATAAATGCCAATTAAATCTAGTTGACTATTGGTACTCTTCAATTCTTCTGTTTCTTACCGATTTACTATGTGCTACATGTGTTAGACTCTGATGAAGGCTTATTAAATCTCCAAAAGTAATAGTGGATTCATCTCTTTTGCCTTGTGGTTCTATCAGATTTTATCTCATGTATTTTGATGCTCTACAATTAGGTGTATGCATATTAAGGATTGTTTTGTCCTCTTGGAGATTTTCTCTCTTTATGATTATGGGATGCTCCTTTTTATCCTTGATAATTTTCATTGTTCTAAAGTTTCCTTTGTCTGAAATTAGTGTAACTACTCCAACTTTCTTTTAATTAATGTCAGCATGTTACAACTTCCTCTTCTTTTTGTCTTCAGTCTGTCTTATATTCAAAGTAGGTGTCTGGTACACAATAGGTAGTTGCGTCTTTTTATATATATTATTCATTCTGAGAGTCTTTTTTAATTGGTGCATTTAGACCTTTGATGTTCAAAGTGATTATATATAGCTGGATTAATATCAACTTTATTTTTTACTGTTTTCCATTTACTGCCCTTGCTCTCTCTTTTTTTGTTGTTTTTGCATAAAACCAATTTTCATTTTTATGTAATTGCTCCTGAGGATATTGCAAAACATCTTTTACAGACAAATCAATGCCACAAATTGTCTTAGCACTTATGGAAAAAAAAATGCTTATAATTATACCTGGCAAGTTCATATTTCTAGTTTTCCTTGGTTGCCAGTATCCTCACAATATATTATTTCAAAGTTACAGATACATAACATATATGTAGAATATATATATACATATATATATGATCTTGATTCGTTTTTTTTTGTATTGCTATTATTGTTTTTTTTTATATTTTTATTTAAATCCCATTTGGTTAAAATACATTGTAATTATTAGTTTCAGGTGTACAATGTATTGATTCAACACTCAGTCCAACACCCAGTGCTCATCACAAGTTTACTCCTTAATCCTCATCACCTATTTAACCCCCACATCCCCTCTGGTAACCATCAGTTTGTTCTCTATAGTAAAGAGTCTCTTTCTTGGTTTGCCTCTCTCTCTTTTTCCCCTTCACTCATTTCTTTAATTCCACATATGAGTGGAATAATATGGTATTTAATAAACCTCTAGCCAGACTTATCAAAAATAAAAGAGAAAGGTTAAAATCACAAATGAAAGAGAAGAAATAAAAACAAACATCCCAGAAATATAAACAATTATAAGAGAATATTATGAAAAATTATATGACAACAAATTGGACAACCTGGAAAAAATAGTTAAATTCCTAGGAACGTGTAAACTACCAAAACTGAAACAGGAAGAAGTAGAAAACTTGAACAGACTGATAACCATCAAAGAAATTAAATGAATAATCACAACACTACCCAAAAAATAAAAGTCCAGGGCCAGATAGTTTCACAGGTGAATTCTATTAAACATTTAAAGATGAGTGAATGCTTCTTCTCAAACTTTTACAAAAAATAGAAAAGGAGGGATCCCTGGGTAGCGCAGCGGTTTGGCGCCTGCCTTTGGCCCAGGGCGCGATCCTGGAGACCCGGGATCGAATCCCACATCAGGCTCCTGGTGCATGGAGCCTGCTTCTCCCTCTGCCTGTGTCTCTGCCTCTCTCTCTCTCTCTCTCTGACTATCATAAATAAATAAATTAATTAAAAAAAATAGAAAAGGAAGGAAAATTTACAAATCATCCTATGAAACCATCATTACCCTGATACTGAAACCAGATAAAGACTCTACTAAGAAAAAGAACTACGGGCCAATATCCTGATGAACACTGATGAAAAAATTCTCAACAAAATAATAGCAAACCGAATCCAACAATACATTTTAAAAAAACATCCACCGTGATCAAGTGGGATTTATTTCTAGATTGTAAGAGTGATTCAGTATTTGCACATCAATCTGTGTGACGCACCACGGTAGTAAAAGAAAGGATGGGAACCATACGACCATTTCAATAGATGCAGAAAAGCATTTGACGAAGTACAACAGCCATTCAGGATAAAAATCCCCAGCAGAGTAGGTTTAGGGGAAACATAGCGTAACATAATAAAGGTCATTTATGAAAAACCCACAACTAATATCATCTTAATGGGGAAAAGTCAAGAGCTTTTCCTCTGTCTTTAGGCACAAGACAGGAATGTCCACTCTCACTACTGTGATTTAACATAGTGCTGGAACTCCTAGCAATAGCAATTAGACAAAAAGAAATAAAAGGCATCCAGATAGACAAGAAAGATACCAAACGTTCACTATTTGCAGATGACATGATAACTCTATATAGAAAACCCGAAAAACTCCATCAAAAACATATTGGAACTGATATATGAATTCAGTAAAGTCACAGGATATAAAATCAACCTACAGGAATCTGTTGCATTTCTATACGTCAATAATGAATGAAGCAGCAGAAAGAGAAATTAAGGAATCACTCCCATTTATAATCACACCAGAAATCATGAGATACGTAGGAATAAACCTAACCAAAGAAGTGAAAGATCCGTACTCTGAAAACTATTTAACACTGAAGAAAGAAATCCAAGATAACACAAAGAAATGAAAAGACATTCCATGCTCATGACTTGGAAAAAATATTGTCAGAATGTCTATACTGCCTAAAGCCATCTACATATTTAACGCAATCCCTATCAAAATAACAATAGCATTTTTCACAGAACTAGAACAAATAATCCTAAAATATGTAAGGAACAGAAAAGACTGATAATAAGCCAAAGGGATATTAAAAAAGGAAAACAAAGCTGGAGACACGACAATTCGAGACTTCAAGTTGTACTACAAAGCTGTGAGACCCCTTGGTACTGACACAAAAACGGACACATAGGTCAGTGGTACACAATGGAGAACCCAGAAATGGGCCCTCAACTCCATGGTCAATTAATCTGTGACAAAGCCGGAAAGAATATCCAAATGGGAAAAAGACAGTCTCTTTAACAAGTAGTGTTGGGAAACCTGAATAGCAACACGCAAAAAAACTAAACTGCACCACTTTCTTACACCAAACACAAAAATTCAAAATGGATTAAAGACCTAAATGTGAGACCTGAAACCATAAAAATCCTAGAGGAGAACACAGGCAGTAACCTCCTTGGAACAGGCCAGCAGCAACTTTCTTTCAGATCCATCTCCGGAAGCAAGGGAAGCAAAAGCAAAAATAAACTATTGGCACTTCATCAACATAAAAGGCTTCTGCACAGCAAAGGAAACAATAAAAAAACCTAA
This sequence comes from Vulpes lagopus, assembly GCF_018345385.1. NCBI lineage: Eukaryota > Metazoa > Chordata > Mammalia > Carnivora > Canidae > Vulpes > Vulpes lagopus. The sequence goes on along the minus strand of NC_054833.1, from coordinate 115,051,266 downwards.
AAGGCAGCCTGCAGAGTGGGAGAAGATACTTGCACATGACATATCTGGTAACAGGTTATATCCAAATTATAGAAATGATTTATAGACCTCAACACCCCAAAAACAAATGATCCAATTTAAAAATGGGCGGAGGATATGAATAGACATTTTCCCAAAGAAGATGTACGGCTGGGCAACAGGCGTGTAAAAGGATGTTCAGGATCACTGGTGATCAGGGAAATACGAGTCAAAATTACAATGAGAATATCGCCTCATACCTGTCAAAGTGGCTAAAACCAACAGGTGTTGGCGAGGATGTGGAGGAAGGGGAACCCTCTGCCCTGGTGGTGGGAATGGGACCTGGTGCAGCCGCTCTGGAAAACTGTGTGGAGGGTCCTCAAAGTGTCAGAATAGATCTGCCCTACGACCAGCGGTCACACTACAAAAGAAACAAAAATACTAAATCAAAGGAAAGAGTACCTGGGTGGCTCCGTTGGTTGAGCGTTTGGCTCTTGGTTTCAGCTCCGGTCATGATCTCGGGGTCACGGAATCAAAACCCTGTGTCAGGTTCGTGCTCCGTGGGGAGTCTGCTCGACATTGTCTCTCTCCTTCTGCCCCTCCCCCCACTCACACATTCTCTCTCTCTAATAAAATAAATCTTTTTTAAAAACCCCAAAGGGAAAAATAAATAAATAAATAAATAAATAAATAAATAAATAAATAAATAAAAAACAAAAAATAGAAATAAAAATAAAATAAAACCCCCCAAAGGATGCATGCATTGTGTACACCAGCATGACAGCAGCACTATCTACTACAGCCACTTATGTCCATCTACCAATAAATGGATTAAAAAGATGTAGTATGGACAATGGAATATTACCCGGCCGTCAAATAGAACAAAACCTTGCCATTTGCAACAACATGGTTGGAGCTAGAGGATATTATGCTAAGAGAAATAAGTCCGAGAAAGACAAATATGGTCTATCTTTCTTTCTTTCTTTCTTTCTTTCTTTCTTTCTTTCTTTCTTTCTTTCTTTCTTTTCTTTCTGTCTTTCTTTCTTTTTTCTTTCTTCTTTCTTTCTTTCTTTCTTTCTTTCTTTCTTTCTTTCTTTCTTTCTTTCTTCCTTCTTTCTTTCTTTCTTCCTTCCTTCCTTCTTTCCTTTCTTTCTTTCTTTCTTTCTTTCTTTCTTTCCTTCTTTCTTCTTTCTTTCTTTCTTTCTTTCTTTCTTTCTTTCTTTCTTTCTTTCTTTCTTTCTTTTTCTTTCTTCTTCTTTTTCCTTTTTGCTTTCCACTCTTTTTCTGCTTTCTGTGGAATTAGTACAATGTTAATCCCATTTTTCTCCTCCTTTATCACACCAATTATTCTTTTGTAGTGGTTGCCCTTGACTTTACAATATATATTTACAACGAATCCACATCATCTTTCAAATATCACGATAGCACTTCACAGTTGGTGCAAGTACCTTATAGCAGAGGATTCTCAATTATTTTCCCTGTAATTGTTCTATTATTTATTTCCTTTATACATAAGATGTGAACACAAAATACTTTGTTGCTATTATTATTTGAACAGTTATTCATTCATTCCTACCATTAGGAATGATAAAAATAAAATACTTAATTTCACCGTCATTTATTCTTTTTCTTTTGCTCTTTCTTTATGCGGATCCAAATTTCTTGCCTACATTATTTTTCTTATTTCTGTAGAATTTCTTTTAACATTTCTTGGAAAGCTGATCTACTAGTTACAAATCCCCTAAGTTTTTGTTTGCCTGAGAAAGTCTCTTTCTTCTCCTTTATTTTTGAAAGGTCATTTCACTAGATGGAGAATTATAGATTGGTGTTTTTTTCTTTCAACCTCTTAAATATTTCCTTCCATACTCTTTTGGCTTCCATGGTTCCTGAAGAGAAGTCCACTCTTACTCTTATCTTTGTTTCTCTATAGGTTAAGATGTATTTCCCCCCTTTGGCTCCTTTCAGGATTGGCTCCTCTTTGACTTTCCATAGCTTGAATGTGATATATCTTGGTATCTCTTGGCACTTACCCTGCTGGGTGTTCTCTGAGCTACCTGGACCCGGGTTTAGTTTCTAACCTTTGGTAATTATCCTGCAGTTCTTAGTTTTTTGGTTCTGTCTTTTATATTTTTTCTCTTCACATTTCAGTTTTGGACATTTCTATTGTTATCTCTTCAATCTCATTGATTATTTCCTCTCATGTGTACAGTGTATTGATGGACTCATCAAAGGCTTTCTTTCTATTATAGTTTTTTTTTTTATTAGTAGCATTTTCTTTTTATTCTTTTTTAGAGTTTCCATCTCTCTGCCTACAGTACCCTTCTGTTTTTGCATGTCACATACTTTTTCCATTCTCTGTCTTAGCATATTAGTCATTTAAAAAAAATGCCCAGTCTTATAATTCCAGCATCTCTATTACATCTGAATCTGGTGTTGATCCTTGCTTTGCCTGTTAAACTGTATTTTTTTTTTTGTTTTTTATTATACCTTATAATGTCTTTGATTGTGTTGAAAGTTCCATATGATAAACTAAACCAAGGAATCTGAGGCAAATAAGCCTTTAGTGTGAAGTTTTATATTTATTTGGGTAAGCAGTGTTTACTATTTGTTTTAACTATAGGTATCAGTAACTAAAAATTCCTATAACATTCTGATTTTTTCACCCCTATTTTGCAGGAGTCCCTCTTAATCTGGAAGTGGTAGTAGAGTGTGTGGGTGTGGGTGTGTGTGTGTAGAAGGGGAAAGGGGAGCATTCCACAGCCTTATAGGTCAAGTTTCAGTCTTCCAGTGGACCTGTGCCCCTGGGTTGTGATCTTTATGAATATTTCTGGGTTTTCTTCCTCTTTAGATACGACAAGAACACTAGAGGAGTAGAATTGCGTATTTCTCTTCTTCAGGCTCATTTAGGCTTCGGAAAATCAAGCTCTCCTATTTAAAAATGAGGGCTTTTCCCGTCCCCCTGCAGGTGTTCACTGCGAGCACCTGGTAGGGCTCCTGGAGTACAACTCACAGAATTAGAGGCGTTCCGTTAACTCTAGGGCCCCCCTGGTGTTTTTAATTCTTAACTTGTGCACTTTGAGCCTCTAACAATTTAGCACTTACAGTTGAGGTTTCCCCGCCCCCGTTCCGGTGGCTGTGGGAGTTTGTGCTTTGGGGCTTCCAATCCAGTACCTTATGATTCTCCGCTTTCACTGATCTGTCTCTTTAGTTTGGGGGCTGCAATTTACCCTGTGATCTTGGTTCTTTGCTGGATCTAAGAAGAGTCGTTGATTTTCAGTCTGTTCAGCATGTTTTTGTTGTTAGGACATGAATGATGAGTTCCAAACTCCTTACACACCACACCGGAAATTGGAAATCCCCCTCGGGTTTTATTACCAAGAAACCCATTGCTCCCTACAAGAAACACTTTGGTGTTTATTTTATAAACATAAAGTGCTTTTAGTTAAGTTTCAACCAATAGAAGCCCAGAGTCAGGTGTTGGGTTTTGCTTTTTTTTTTTTTTTTTTAATTGAGCAATTAAAGTTAAATCACACTTTAGGCTAAGCCTGTTGCACAGTAACATTATACCTACTTCATTCAATTTTACCCTGTTATATATTTATATTTAGTTTGTGTTCATGTATATACCTGTGCAAATTGCCTCCATTTTCAGAATTAATATGTTTGAATTTTATCTCTTGTTAATAGTTAAGGGAAAGGGTTGTGCTTCCTGTAAATAAAAAGAGAGAAAGAGAGAAAGCAAAGAATGTATTTCCTGCGATGCCTGGATGCTCAATCAGTAGAGCATGCAATTCTCCATCCTGGAGTCATGACAGCTCACATCATCTCTCCACCTGCCAGCTTCTTCACCTACAAAATGGGGAGTTCAATTGAAAGGGATATTAGGAATCTAGTCTCAAGGTTTTTCACCTTCATCTGCATGAATGGTTCAGAAAAGATGAAGAAATAAGAATAAATCGCCGAATTTCCATTATACTTGTGATTTCCGCCACATTACAACATTGCTTACAGGAATAACTGTACCTATTACCTCTTAGTCCACGCTTGTGCCCGAGCAATGCAATTTTCATTCCGGAGACTCAGATTATACTTCCCACCTTCTGTTACAGAAAAGCAACAGCTCTAAAAGATCTTTTTTTTTTCTTTTAATACCCGAGATTTTCTAAGTTTTCTAAAAAAATTGAAAAAAAAGTCTACTTACATAGTCCAGAACTTAAGGAAGGGATAAATGCAGAATTAGTAAACTAGAATTATTAAAGGTGAGACATCAGACTTGCTTCTGGGGAGGTCTGGGGGCTGCGGTAGGTGCAGGAGTTTTGTGGCTGGGAAAATCTGTTCTCCTCGGTGGGTCGTGCTTACTTTAAGCTTCATAAACGTCAGTGCATTTGATTCATACAAATAATATGTAGAATAACCATTTTGAATTATATTCAGCATGGGAAGATTTGGAAGTAGCCTGGTTTTGTTGTCTCAATTTCTTCCGTTTTCTTATCCAAGAAATTCCCAGGTCACCAAGGAACAAGCACTTGGGGCTAATTCAGTTTCCAGATAGTTAAGCAATCTCAGAAATGCCAAACCGCTGAACTGCAGCTTAACTTACAAACCATGCCCTGAGCGCTGAGTAGGCTAACGGTCTGCCTCGCTGTTTTCTCTACCCGATTGCCCTCTGTACCTTTCCTTTCCTTTACAAAGCAGCATTTCTTCTAGGTGAGCGCCCCTGCAAGGGCAGGCAGGGAGAGCAGCCTCATCTATTAAGGTGACACGGCTAATCGCCTTTGACAATACTCATTTGTGGCCGAAGTGAAGCATTCCCAGCCTAGAAATGACACTTTGGTACGTTAGTGCTATTAACACCCAGATCCACAACGCAGGGATTACGACCAAGGATGCTGTAAGTCAAATCAGAATAGATCATTTGACACCTGGATTAGATGACTCTGACCAAACGCTAGCGCGGAGTCCGCAGGGCCTGTAGAAACACCAGTCGGTCGCTGCAAAGTTTTCTTTAGAGTGTGGAGTCGAACAGGCTCGAACCGCCAGGGAATGAGAAGTCTAAGTGTCCGGGTCCTTTCTGATACCAAGTGACCTGATGCAACCGGTTGATGTGCTCCTGCGGCTGCCTTCAGACATGCCGGGGACTGCGCCGGGAGAGCTCTCGCCTACCCGCCACTGTCTGGGGCTCTGAGGACCTTGGGAGCTGCTAAGAGGAGCCGGGGACAAAGAGTGGCCTTGGGGGGGGGGGAGCAGGGCGGGATGCTTAGCGGGCAGGTGCACTGAGGCACTGAGAAGCCGCGGGGAGTGCAAGGCGCGGGGCGTTGGGCTCCCACCCAACGGTAGGAACCCGTGGGCTGTGAGACAGGAGTCAACACAGGGATCTCGGCCTGACGCCTGGGTGGGTCCACCGAGACGCTGGGATTTCATCCGTCAGCGACGAGGCTTACACAGGTAGAAGGTGAATGATCGCTGGCGGGACCCTCTGTATCCTCAAGTATTGCCAAGCTCTGACCATCACGCCTGCCTCCAAAATAACAGGCTTCTCAGGAGGCTTCTGGGTAGGTACGAGCCCTCCTTACGCTTTACAGATGAAGAAACAGACCCAGAGAGACGTGGACGCGACTGGCTCCAGGTCACACGGCGACACCGGGGACAGCGGCTCAAGGTGGAAAATCTCTAAGACCCTCGGCCAGGCCAGTTTCCACCCAAGCGACATCTCGTGACCGGTCAGATCCTGCGTCTGGGGGGCTGCCATCCCCACTCAACGCAAGGTCACTGTTGCCTGGTTTCAAAGGAGACGGAATTTAGCAAATTAACTGAGTACTCGGCAAGTGTCCTTTCCAAGAACCAGGAAGGCTCCACACCATATTTCACTGCTTCAGGGTGTGAAATACTCGGGAAGAAGCCTACCTGGACCCCAAGGAAGAAAGTTCTAGAAAGTTTTGTCCTGCTGGTGGCTACATGGGGGCCTGCGGCAGTGACTCCCCAATCTGCACGGTGCAGTTGAACGCAGACGGTCAGCACCGTCCACCTGCATGGACGCCTAAGGTCCGGGACCCTGGACCCAGGCAGACTCTGCACCGAAAGCTCAGTGTGCACGTCGGGGCTCGTCTGCCCAGCGCACGGGCTGCTGAGGCCACGCGGGACGATGCTCAGCGGCTCGGGAGAGTCCTGCAGGGTCCTGTCTGGGCGGCAGGTGCACCTGTCTTTACCTGGAAGCCCAGGACCCACACCAGCGGGTGGGCACCATCTGCAGGGGCTGCTGGAGGGGGGCCGGGAGGGCCCTGCAGGGTCCCCTCTGGGCAGCAGATGCACCTGCCCTTACCTGTAGGCCCAGGCCCTGCACCGGGTGGTGGGCACCATCCGCAGGCGCTGCTGGACGGGGGCCGGGAGGGCTGCCCTCGCCCTGCCACCCCTGCTGACCCCTCCCTGTTCCTGTGGCCGCCGGCTGTGCCGGCAGGTGGCCCTCAGGGCTCGGCACCGGTCAGGGACCCCGGGTCCCCTCAGTGGGTGGCCTCTTGAGGCTGGGAGACCCCCCCCAAGCCCCAGCCTCGCCCTCTGCCTTCCAGAGCCGGGCTGGCCCACCTCGGCCTGCAGGCCCGGCCCAGGCTCGCTCTCTCCCCTCCTCTGCTTCCCCCTCGGCCCCAGGCGCAGTAGCTTCCCCGTGCGGCTGTTGTATCTTTGTTAGAATCCTTTTTAAAAAGCCTCTTTTGGGAGCTCACCACTTTTACTTATTAGTATTTTTTTTATATTAAAACTTTCCCATCCAAACTACCATCGCAGTGTCTATCCTCTGACGGGACCTTGACTCCTGTACGACGTCTAGGACATTTTTACTGTAGATTCTGTTTATTATGAAATTGTAATTAGGTGCAGGGTCAGTCTTTCGTGACAGAAGTTTCTGCTTTTCCACCTTTAAGTTTGGATACGTCGTACATCACACTATTATACACATTGTGCTCTGCCACGTTGCATGTAGTTCTATATGTTCCGTAAGTAAGAGCGAAAGTAGCTCCCAGATACGGCAAAGCCATAACAGTGTTACGCAAATGGTTGAAATTAAGGAAAGCCCGAGCTAAACAGACAAAATGCGTAAGGTTTTCAACAGTAGTTTGGGGCTAAGTCATGTCACTTAATTTGTTAAAAAGAAAATCACAGATTGGTAAACCTCTGGTTATGTAATAATCAGGATTACTTGAAATTCATATGGTAGAATTGGGATATTTATAACAGATTCTGTATCTTATTTCCTATAAATGTAAATTAAATCCTTAGTGAAATAAAAAAAAAAATGTGTGTGCTGACTTGGGTACCTGAGCCCATTTCCTCCTGACAGCCACCCGGAACCAGGGTAACTATCCGAGTCTCCCTCTTATGTCTGAAATAAAAATGAGGCTCGGAATGGTTAAGAAAAGTACCCACGACCAGACACCCTGTGGTGGTCACAGCTCTGGGACTCATCCCGATTCATGTCATTTCAATGTCACCGCGTATCGTTCCTAAGAGCAAAATGCTGAAACAGGCTGCGCGTCCCACTGCAGTAGGATGGCAGTGAAATCGCGGATAAATTGTTAATAGTTACATAGTTACATCGCAGCAAAATAATGGACAATAATTCGTAAAAAATAATGAGTTACAGGGGCACCTGGGTGGCTCATTCAGCTAAACATCTGCCTTCAGCTCAGGTCGTGGTGTCAGGGTCCTGGGGTCGAGCCCTGAGTCGGCTCCCTGCTCGGCGGGGAGCCCGCTTCTCCCTCTCTCCCCACCCCTGCTCGTGTGTTCTCTCTCAATAAATACATACAGTCTTAAAAAAAAATAATAATGAGTTCGGGATCCCTGGGTGGTGCAGTGGTTTGGCGCCTGCCTTTGGCCCAGGGTGCGATCCTGGAGACCCGGGATCAAATCCCACGTCGGGCTCCCTGCATGGAGCCTGCTTCTCCCTCTGCCTGTGTCTCTGCCTCTCTCTCTCTCTCTCTCTCTGTGTGTGACTGTCATAAATAAATTTAAAAAAAAAATTTTAAATAAATAAAATAATGAGTTCTAAATATTTACTTACCTGAACATAAACTCAGGCTATGTTGTGAGTTGGGAGAAACAAAACAAAACAAACAAGTTCTGAACTGCCTGCAGGGAACGGGTCTACTTTTGTCACATACGCCAGGGCGGGCGCAGGTACCGGCGTACACAGGGCTGTTCACCAAGACCTGAGAGAAACAGGGAAGACTGTGCATCCAGCTCTCGGAGCCGGGACCTTTAAGTGGAAGGATGAGACTTCCTTTTGTTGACATATATAATTTCGAATAATGAGGTCATCAGTGACCTTTCTAATACTTTCTCCAGTAGTTGCTGAGCGCATTCCGAAGCGCGTTAAGTTCTTACATCCATGTCCATGGTCTGCTTTGCATGATTCTCTGCTGATCTGAAACTGAGCAGGTGTTTTCGCTGGAGGCAGCAGTCACGGGGCAAGATCCGAGGAAATGATTTCCTGAGAGCCGGGCCGGCAGGAAGCCCCAGGTGGCGCGGGGTGCCTCTCCCCAGCCCCGGGCCCAGGGCTCCGCGCTGGCACTGCCAGTCTGAATGGACGAGCTTCTTACCCTATGGGCTGTGCCACTCTGGCCTGGAGCATCTTCTCCCAAAACGCCGATGCATCCGCTATGAACTTTTTCACAGCTCGATTCATGCAAGTCACAGTGGTGAGCATGGAAGTGCAAGGATGGTTGGTGTGCCAACTGCCTGCGGGTGCACGGAGGAGGGCGGGTTCCTGCCCTGGGTGGCGGAGGCCCTGCCCCACAGGTGACATGACTGGGTTTTAGTTGCCTGCGCTCAGAGGAGGACGTCGCTTCACCACCTGCCACAGGCCCACAGAGGGTGCCTTGGGGGCACCGGGGCACCCAGGTCGGGGCGGCCTCAGGAGGCTGCCTGTGGGGAGGCTTGGAGGGGTGTGCTTGGGCACTTGCAGGGGCTCACCCTCGGGGGCGATGGGGCTGCAGGGACCCCAGGCCCCTTACAACCCTCTGGGCTCCACCCATGTGAAGGAGGCGCAGCGCATCCACCCCGACCTGCCGGGCTTTCGGCGCACCTGGCCGCTCAGGTGCAGGCCACGCCAATGGGCTGCGATCGGAGCGGCCCTGGTACCTGCAGTGTCCTCCTGAGCTCGGCGGCTGCTCCTTTCCGAGCTGCGTGGCGTTGCTTGTTTTTTGCTTTAAATTGTATTTGTTGACTTAAAACAATATCGCATGCGTTTTAGGAAAAAGAATCACGTTCTATTTATCTCTGCCAGTTCCCATAAATTGCCCCCCAACTTCGCACCATAAAATTAATCTGTCCTTGAATGAGAACTTGGGAATTTTAAACTAGGAGATTTCTCATAAAAGAAGAAAAGGAACAACCATTTTTATGTCATCTAGCATTTTTAATAACTGCCTTAAAACATGATTTTAGAACAGCGCCCGAAGGAACAGAAACATGGGCCTTCAAGTGCAGCTGGGCCAGAAACAAAGGACGGGGCGTGAGGGCTGCAGACGGGGATGCCCGAGGTCACGACCTGCAGGCCTGGCAGCAAAGGGACGCTCCCTGCCTGTGACCCTGGGGCCACCGGTGGCTCAGCGGACACATGCAGATGGGCGCTCCGGGGAGGGGACCAGGAGGGGACTGGGAGGAGACGGGGAGGGGATCAGGAAAGGAACCAGGAAGAAAACCGGGAAGGGGACCGGGAAGGGGACAGGGAGGGGGCTGCGAAAGGGATGGGGTTGGGGACCGGGAAGGGGACCAGGAGGGGACTGGGAAGGGATGGGAAGGGATGTGAAAGGGGGGAGGGCAGCAGTTCAGGCGCGGGCAGACATAGCTGCCCCCCACCTGCAGGGCAGTCTCCTCCTGGTGCCATGACGCCCCCAGGTCCCGTGGACCCCACCTCCCCCATCTCCTCCTGGTGCCTTGGCCCCCCAGAAGACCCATGGACCCCACCCCCATGCCTTCCCCCACCCTGAGGCCATGTGGACCTCCTAGAATGTGGCCCTCCTGGGATGTGGCCCGCGGGCTGTGGTACTTCCAACAGGTCACCTTATCTAAGAGGCAGGAGTAAGCGAGGAAGCTAAGAGACAACCGAGAACTGCCCTTCCTTGGCGCCTGCTGCAGCAGGAGTGGGGAGGTGGGGAGGTGTGTGTGTGTGTGGGGGGTCACCCAGCCCAGCAGCCCAGCCTCCCCCCCTCGCCCTGGGTCCCCGCAGCCACCTGCGCTCCAGGCCTTGGTCCGTGGCCTTCTTCTCCCGGGGTCCCCCGACAGCCCGACGCCCGGGCGCGCTCACTGCCGGGATGTGGCAGGTCGGGGACTGTGCAGCCACCGAGGGACCATCACAGCCGACGTGGTGCAGTTCACCCGGGTGGGGGTCCCCGGCACCAGAGCCCTTGACCTGCCCTCCCCAAGGTGCTGGGTGCCCACCTTGCGCTCTCTGGGACCCAGGGTGTGCCCCATACTGTGGCCTGATTGGTGCCCCAGAACCAGACCGACCGGTGAGAGCAGGGAGGCACCTGGCGGCCGGGGAAGGGGGGGGTTGTACCCTCAGTGGCCCCCCCAGGGTGTCCCGTCCAGGAGCGCAGCCTGGAGGGGGCAGAACCAGGAGTGGTGGGCCTAGCCCGCCCCTGGCCCGTAGGCCGCATCCCCCCCCGTGGGCCGCATCCCCCCTTGGGCCGCATCCCCCCGTGGGCCGCATCACCCCCGTGGGCCGCATTCCCCCCCGTGGGCTGCATCCCCCCCTGGGCCACATACCCCCCTGCAGGCCGCATTCCCCCCCCGTGGGCCACATTCCTCCCCATGGGCCACATACTCCTCCCCGTGGGCCGCATCCCCCCATGGGCCGCATAGCCCCCTTGGGCCGCATCCCCCCAGTGGGCCGCATCCCCCCCCGGGGGCCACATCTCCCCCCTTTGGGCCGCATCCCCCCTGTGGGCCGCATCCCCCCCCGTGGGCCGCATCCCCCCCGTGGGCCGCATATCCCCCCCTGTGGGCCACATACCGCCCTGGGCCGCATACCCCCTTGCAGGCCACATCCCCCCCCTTGGGCCGCATCCCCCCCGTGGGCTGCATCACCCCCCTTGGGCCGCATCCCTCCTGTGGGCCGCATCCCCACCCGTGGGCCACATACCCCTCCCTGTGGGCCGCATACCCCCCTGGGCCACATACCCCCTGCAGGCCACATTCCTCCCGCCGTGGGACACATTCCTCCCCATGGGCCGCATACTCCTCCCCATGGGCCGCATCCCCCCATGGGCCGCATGCCCCCCCTTGGGCCTCATCCCCCCCGTGGGCCACATCTCCCCCCCATGGGCTGCATACACCCCCTGAGGGCCGCATCGCCCCCCGTGGGCCGCATCCCCCTCTGGGCTGCATACCCCCCCATGGGCCGCATCCCCCCCCGTGGGCCGCATTCCCCCCCTGTGGGGCGCATACCCTTCCCCATGGGCCTCATCCCCCCCAGGGCCACATACCCCCCCATGGGCCGCATCCCCCCTCCGTGGGCCACATATCCCCCCCTGTGGGCCACATACCCCCCTGGGCCTCATACCCCCTTGCAGGCCACATCCCCCCCTGTGGGCCGCATCCCACGGGGGGATACGGCCCATGGGGGGTATGCGGCCCCCGGGGGTATGCCCTGCTGGCCTCTGGGCTGGGCTGCAGCAACTGTGACCGGGCTCAAGGGCAGGGCTCAAGGTGAGAGTGGCTGTCGTGTCTCCAAAGGACCTCTCCCTGTGCCTCGATCCAAATGCAGACCCAGCAGGGTGACACCAGGTGCTCCCGCAGCTGGCTCTGACCACCCGCAGGGCCCTGGCCCTCACCTTACAGGGGTCACAGGCCCGGGGCAGTGCAGTTCACCTCCAGGAGATCTGCAGGCAACACACAAGTTGGCCTTGGGTTCATTATAAGAGACTCCGTTGCACCTTTCCAGGCCCCAAGTGAGCATAGTGAGCATATTTAGTGAGTATTTAGCCACGTGACTCCCTTGCAGGTGACTCCCTAGGTAGAAGATTACCTCCTCAGAGTTTGTTCAAGGGGGTGACCTCAGTCCCATCTTGCACATAAGCACACCGAGGCTCAGGCCTATGGGGTAGCTCTGTTAAAGGGGCGCAAAGGGGTTAACACTCAGACATTTTCCCTTTCTCCTAAATGGTTTAAAACGACCAGCCAGAAGCCCAAAAACATGTGCAACTATTGTAAAAAACATCTCTACTAAATTAGAATAATTTCATGTATAATTTGTATTCAAATGCAGATGGTGAACAGACATGCTCGAGGTGACAAAATTCTCATATTTTGAAGACAGGGTCAACATGATTTGCTGACGTAGCGGGTACAAAACGTGAGAGGGGAAAAAAAAGGAGTCGAGATAATTTCGATATTTTGACCTGGACAACAAAGGAGGAGGTTGGTAGCAACCAGGATGAGGAAGACTGTGGGTAGGGTAGGTGCTGCTGGGAGGCCAAGAGTCCAATAAAGGGTCTGTTGAATCCTCAGTGTCTGCTTGACATTTTGATGATGATGATGATGATGATGATGATGATGGGGGGGGGACCACTGCATACACAAACCTGGGGCTTCAGACACAGGCCTTTGCTGGAGGAAACGTGAGGCTGGTGGCTGTCTGTGGAATTTGGAAGCTATTGAACACATCTAGGAAGTACGTAGAGATGAGCAAGATGGGGTAGCGAAGGACTGGGTCCCAGGCCTCTGACACGACGAAGCTTGGGACAGAGACAAGAGCCGCTGGAGAAGACAGAGAAGGCGCAGAATGATATGTGAGGAAGACGGAGAGTATTGGGGGTTCTAGGGGCCGCATCATGAGAGTTTGCCAAGGAGGAAGCAGCAGCTGGGCCAGGTGCTGCTGATGGGCAAGGGGAAAACTCAGGATTTTCCATCGCATTCAGTAATAAGACAGATATTGGGCATTTGTGTGGGAGGGTTAAACAGAGAGTTACAGGACTGGAGAGAGAGAGAAAAAGTATAGATAAATCTCTAGATATTTAAACATATTTAAAGCATCACCTGTTTTCTAAATAAAAGCTCGAATATTTAATCTGACGTTATTCAACCTGTATAAATAGTTCGGCTTCGAATGAGTTGCAGTGGGCATTGAGGAGAAAGCAATGAAAAGAGAGGAAAAACCCCCAAATACTTCTAAATATCACAACATGGGTTTGCTCAGTTTTGCTCTGCGGAAGCCTTTTACTATCAGGATGGGCAGCATTTTAGAGTAGATCTTACAAAAATGGACTATCGGCTCGGTCGTCATTTTCTCTACACCGTATACAGAGAAAATGCATCTGATGTTGCGACATCGTGGCCCATCTCTTAGAAAGCATTTCAAGCTGTTTTTCCAGAAAGTACTTTTTGTTCTATATGATTTAGGGCATGGATTGGTTTTAAGTAGGTCTAGAAGGTTCAAGCAGAATCAGAGCAAAAGTTCATCACAGTTTGTAAGAACTTGCTAAACGTTGAGACCTCAACGATATTTATTTACATGGAAATGGGAATGGTTTGTAACGGCTGTTCCCAAAAGTCGTCTAGCTTAGCAAAGACAAGACTTTTAAAGATCATTTCCTAATCACACTGAAGGAAATGTGTACTCTGCATGGGGGGGGGGAGTCATACCGAGTGCACAAAATTTTCTATTGGAAGTCGAGCCATGTGGATTAGCCCTTCCTAGAAGTGACCTGGACTCCCCACTTAACTGAGCCAAGGGACAATAAGAAACAATGTACCATAAGTGTGTTTGCATATAAATAGTCATCATTTAGTGTCTTTCATTGAAATGCGTGGTGTGTGAATCACAGGGGGAGTGCGAGCTCAAGAGGCATCCAAACAGGTCAAATGCTCAACTAAAATACTTTTATTAGTGTAATTACTGCCAAGTCCCAGTCACTAAATACTCTTAAATTTTAATTATGATTTAAATTAAGATAATTAAAATATAATACAAATATTTAGTGAGCATGCAAAGAACCTGAAAAGACAATGGAGTTTGAATTTCCACTCTTGGTGGCAAGCAGAGTCTAGGCGCGTGGCCTAACACTAAAGGCACAGAAAACCGCAGGCCCGTGTCCCTAGCGAAGAGAAGCCAAAATTCTCAACAAGATAGAGAGGAACCAGATTCAACAGCACATCAAAAGGATCAAATACCATGATCAAGTGGGATTTATCTTTGGGTGCAAGGATTGTTCAGCAGACTTGAATCAATAAATGTGATACACCACACGGGTAGGTGAAGCTAGAAATCGTATGATCATCTCAATAGACAACGAGCCTTTGACACGATTCAATATCCTTTCATGAGAAGCATCCTCAACAATCAGCTGCAGAAGGGTGTAGCGCAACATAATAAAGGACAAACCCACAGCTATGTTGATTCTATTTTTATTTCTTGCTGCAAACTGGCATTCGCTTTTTCTTAGTTCAAAAAAAGACCTCTTTTTGTAAATATTTTCAACTCCTCTATGAATGCAAACTTATCTCAAAATAATATGTTTTAAGTTAAGTATTTGGAAAAATTCCGTTTATATGATTTACAAGAATAGGCAAGTCTAATCTATGGTGATAGAAATCACAACAGTGTTTTTTTTTTGGAAGGGGGACGACAGGAAGGAAACACAAGGGCGCTTTCTGGGGTCATGGCTGGTTACGTGGATTAAACGAGTAGACACGGTGTATAAAGCATGTGGAACTGCACACTTAGGATTGCCCTTGTCCGTGTGCGCTTTCCTTTTTCCTTTCTTAAGTAGAGTATTATCTTTCACTATGGATCGTAGATTCTGAGTGACTTCAGTAACACTAGCTGCTGAACATCCTCAAAATATATAAAGATTCAAATGTAATAGGAGCTTATTTCTGCTTGTACCCAAGTCGGGGCGCTCTATTCCGAGGAGCGATCCGTGGAGGCGGCCTCTATGCTGTGCCTCTTCCACCCTCTCGAACGGGACAGTTGTTTGCTCCATGTAAGATGGGGCTAAAAATAAAAAAAATAAAAAATAAATAAAAACCTTGGAGGAAATGTATCTTCTGTAAAAAAGCACACATGGCTGGAAATGGCAGACATGAATTCTGGTCATCTGGGGGTGCCGGGGGGCTCAGTCGGTGAGGCCTCTGCCTTCAGCCCAGGCCATGATCCAGGGTCCCGGGATCGAGTCCCGCGTCGGGCTCCCCAGTCAACGGGAGCTGCTTCTCCCCCTGCCCCTACTCATGCTCTCTCGTCCTCTCTCATTTTCTCAAATAAAATCTTAAAATAAGTTCATCCTCTTTTCACTGGACTTACCTAGACACAGGAGACGCTAGAAAGTGTAGTAACTGGTTTAACAGTCACGTATAAATGACAACTCTATTCTGTGAACGGGAGAACAAGAAATTCGTGGAATATCTCAGAATTTCTGACACAATATGGCGTCGCTCTCAAATTTCCTCCTTAACAGTATGTGTTTTTCCACGTCAATAAAGGTTTGGTTCTAAAATAAATTAATTCTAGTTTTCCACCTTTGCACTATGCCGTGTTTATTTAAGTTTCCCTCACTTTGCATATTTCCCTTTTCTTCAAATTTCAATTTTGGAATAGTATTTAAATTATTGTTGTAAAAAATATTGTTGCATTTCGTATCAGTAGCATATTGAGAAATAATATTTCTACAACTCTCATTTTCCTTGCAAATTAAGGCTAGTGAATGTGGTATCAGCAGAATAAACACTATTTTTTGAAGGCTCCTGACAGACATTGACTTCTAGAAAGATTTTGCCCATTTTATCAGCAAATAACAGTATTGAACAGACCTCATGTCGGGCAGCCGCTGATATTACCACCGACGGTCAGGGCCGTTACATTTCCTCTCCGTTTCCTCCGCCTCCATCTTTCCTTCTGCAGTTGCTCGAGAATCAGTAAATACTTCGCAAAGCAAGACACAAAGTTCTCCAAGGGGGAGGGGGGTGTCACCTTGTCTGCATTTGTCTGTGGATATATTTGATTTGTATTCGACTCTTGAATTTAAAATTTATGTTAAAAGAAATGCAGTCAGGTTGGCCTTTGGCTTAGATATCGAACAAGACTTACGCTTCAGAGTTTTACGCTTTAGGTGCAAGGACAATTTTGCGTCAGAAATCTGTTCCTATGACCAGGGACAAAATTTTCTTTTCTTCTTCTCTTTTTTTTTTTTTTTCAAGAAAGCATCAGTTTTTACGCACTAAAATCCCTGAGGCAGAAATTAGCCACACCTCATGGCTGACCAAGGCTCACCTCACTCTACTGTATCTTCTGGAAGCCACGAATATGTTTCTGAAGGTTCTCCTGCGTCTATATCGCAGCTCCTTTTAGAGGAATCACAGAAACGCTTTCTACTTTACCACCCGCCCCTGCGTCCCCCAATAACATTCTTAGGAAAGCGTGTTTCTTAGTCTTACGTAGAAAATGTAGACGGCCTTTTTCATATAAACTTTAGCTCCCTACCTCAACCAGCCACGAAGGATGGGAACAAGAGTTTTTGGAGTTTTTCTCCAAACACCCCAGGTTCATCCCTACTGTTGGATTTTTCCACTTACGGTGTGTCCTTCCTCAAGAACTTCTAATGCCCCCGTACCCCCAATTTAGCTTAGCCGTGTCCTTCCTATCATTAGGGATTCAGTTAAAACCAATTTAAATTAACTCTGTCCTTCCCCTTTCTGCACAATGCGCCATCGTATTTTCTTCATAAGATCTATCGCTGGCTGACACTATCTTAATAGTCATCTTAATAGTTTAAGCCCTACCAGGACAGAAATTTTTGTCTATTTTGTTCCCTGCTGTCAAGTCTAGTTCCTGGATTAGAGCCTAATAATGAATGGATGCTGAGTGGACCAGGGGGAGGGGGGGGGCGGTGTTAAATAAACTAATAGAAGGCTGAAGTCTGTAGGCTGGTTTACTCTGCGATAGCTCATTAAACTCCATCCTACTATCCGCGTACTGTTTTAAAAATCACAAAACTCGCTCACAGGCACTGTTCTTCAGGAAACAGAATCGTCGGGAATATTGAATGCCGAACTCAAGGAGCGGCCACACGAGCCTCTCAGTTTGCTCTGCCCCAGTGTGTGCATGCACAGCCCACACGCACCCTGCACACGGATACACACGTTCCACTCACCCCCAGGACCCGATGCCTGGGGCTTGGCAGGGCCACTGTGCTGCTCTTCCAGAGGGGGAGCCAGGAAGGCTCCAGGTCCCAGTGTGCCCCCCGGCCCCATAGGCCCCAGATCCACCTGCACCCCCAGAGGCAGGGCACTGGATCTCCTGGGCCACCCTGGAGGCCTCGGGGTGGCAGGCTGAGGTCTGGGAGGTCGGTGCCCGAGGGCACACCTGGCCGGAGAGTTGGAAGCTGGCACCGAGCCGGAGGCAGGCCCTTCCCCACTTCTCTTGGTGGACGTGCACAGCTCCAGTGGGCCCCGGGCGGGGACTGGGTTGTGTCCCTCTCTGTGCCGTCACCCGTGCTTGACCCGCTGCCCCTCGCCCTCCTGCCCGCTGCCTCAGGTCCTGAGACGTGCTCTCTTACCTGAAGCTTTGCCTCAGCCTCTTTTTCCTTTTTCTTCTAGGAAATCTGGGCTAAGAAACCGGTCCTTGACTTTTCAAAGCATTTGAAATATAGTTTTTTCTTCCAACCCACGTTGCAGGACGTTTTGATGAACAGATACGATTTGATTAATCTCTTGTTGAATCAGAAGAGAAGAGAATAGGGTGAGCCAGGCTGCAGCGCAGGTACCGGGGTCCGCGTCTGTGGCAAAGCTTTAGTTACCTGGGAAGGGATTTTTAAAGAAAGGCAAGCTGCAGCCCCCCACCCCCCCAGATCTAGAAAACGGTCGTGTCACGGAGTTGCACGTGTACCCAAAACATGTTTTTTTTTTCCCCAAGAATACTTTTTAACATATTGAGCACTGATTATTGACTAAGAAGGCAGTTTGGGGTCAGGAGGACCTGTCTCAGGTGGCAAGTCGGCTTCCTCCTGCGCCACAGATGGGAAGTCACTGCATGTGCCTCTGGAAGGAAGAGGGCAGAGCCACCTCGCTAGACCGTTGGGGTGATCACATGCGACGATGTGAATAAGGAACGTAGCCCAGTTTCTAGCTCCAGCTGAGGGGGATCCGCTTTGCCCATGTGTAGTTTGGTCATCTTAGAATCGTGCCTCTCGCAGGACGTGAAGCTGAGCTTTGGCCCCGACTCACCCAGGAGGCCCCTGTCTGTAATTCGTTACCAACGGGACAGAGAGACGGGGCCTCGGGAAGGTATGAGGTCACAGAAGGTCAGAGGCCGAGCAGCTGCCCACGTGAGACCCAGGACGGGGCTCAAAATGGGGATCGTTCGTTTTCTCTCCTCAAGCACCTGTCGAATCTTCGTCATTAAGGAGCTGGTAGTGGTCACAGGGAAAGGGCACGAGAGGATGTCCTGTGTCGGCCCCTACCTGAGCCCCCCTTGCTTCATTGTGGGGGCCGTAAAATCCTACCTAATAAAGAAATATATATATGATGTATATAATAGGTCTCTTTCCTCTTTGTTAATAATATGAACAACTATTCTTATTTATTATTTTAATCTTAAGCCTATTATAATTCAAAGAAGTTAATGGAAATGTAAAGTGTTTTCTAGGTATCAAGCTTACCAGTAAGGTGAGAAACTTCATTCTCCAGAAATTAGGATGCCGGGCACCCGGGTGGCTCATGGGTTAAGGATGCGGCTCCTGATTTGGGCTCAGGTCGTGGCCTCGGGGTCGTGGCATCCAGCCCGCGGCAGGCTCTGAGCCTCTCTTTTGAGAAGGGGAGCACGGGCAGGAGGGAACGGGAGCGGGAGAGGGAGAAGCAGGCTCGCCCCTGAGGTGGCGACCTGAGCTGAAGCAGGTGCTTAACCGCCCGAGCCACCCAGCACCCAGGGGCCTCCGACCTTCTTGCGTAGGCTCTGCGGGCCTGAGGAGCCGGGGGTGGATCCACTGGAAGCAGGGTCTGTTAGGGGAGACAGAGGGGGACAGTCAGCCTCCTCTGCTTGCTCCGGTGTTGAGAACAGAGGCGACACTGGGCAAGCCGGGATTTAGAACCATGTTCCAAGCACCCTCGGCCGGTTGCGAGGCTGTGGTTGGCCTCTGGAGTGGTTGCCCCACAGGTGACGGTTCAGGCTTCTTCCGTCGCGCACGGTGTGGCCGTGGCCTGTGCGTCCAGTGTCCTGCGGTACTCACAGAACTGAGAACGAGCTTCTTCCATGGTGGAGCCCGCTCAACCCCTGCTACTCATCATCTCTTCCCTTCCCTCTTTATGTCCTTTTGTAACTTCGCAATTAAAAGAAACATCACAGGAAGCTGCTGCTTTACACCTCTGGGAGGATTTCTAGTCTTTTTTGCCCTCCTCTTCGGTCATTTTCTACTTTCCTTACCGCATGTGGAAATAGCTTTGCTTGAGATAGTTCACCTTGGCAATATCTCACCAATTATTACCTTTTCATAGTTTAGATGTTTAATGCTTGCTCCAGCTGAGAGAAAGCCTAGAAATCTCTTTTTTTTGGGTGGGGGAGGGGGCAGTTTCATCCCTTTTAAGAAACTATTTCTTCCTTTCAGAAAGGCCCCTAAGCAAGGGAACAGTAATCATGGTCTCTGATGATAGAAAATAAAACACATTTTTTAAAAAGTCAGTCTTTACCATCACAGTTGTATTCCTGTCCCTCCTCCTCTTTCTCTGCAATGTAGACTTGATAATTGTGTCTGTCCATTGGGGTGGAAAAGAACAAAAACCAACCTTTTGGCCTTCTTTATTCTGGTTTACATAGGCCTTTAATGCGGATTAAAGAATGATTTCTCCAGTTGTTCCAGCCTATACCACCAGCGTTCTCCATCTGGCTGTGGGGACATGATGTCAACCAGTAATAAAGTTTTGCTCTGCTTTGCTTCATCCTTTGTGTTATACGTGTCCGTGGAAGAATTCAAGAGAGGGAATGCTGGCCAAATGCCATCTCAATTTCATCTCACTTTATTATTTCCCAAAGAACAAACTAGATAACATTTCAACTCCCAGTAAGAAAGCTAATTTATGCAGATTCAAAACAGAATGCAAATGACCCAAGGCTAACAAATGAGAAAAAAAGTTTGAAATCCACTTTTGAAAGTTCTTCTTTGTATCTTTCTTCCACAGACTTCTTTGTTCGTATACATGATACGCTGGGCACTCTTCTACGGGCAGCGGATACAGCGGTGGGCAGGACAGTTCTATTCTCTACCTTACTTTTTAGAAGATGCTGGAAAACAAGTTAACACTGACTTAATATAGTGATCTGCTCTTAAAAACAAAAACCTGTAGCATGGTTTGTCGAGTAAGAAAGGTCTCCAGGAAAGGTAGTCTCTTCCCTCTCTCATCCCCTCTTGTCCGGGTGACGGTTATTCTCATGGGGTGGTACGTGAGCAGGGATCTGAACAGACAAGGGCCCGTCCATGCCCGTTGAGAAGGACATCACCAGCAGAGAGAACAGCACGCCCAGAAACCTGGGGTCGAATCAAGTTTGACATGCTCAGTAAACGGGAAGAAGTCAGGATATCTGAACTAGTAAGTTAGGTTGAGGGTGAAGCAAAGGACAAGAAGACAGGCAAAAGCCAAAACACTTAGGGTCTTGGTGGCTTGTCACTCTTTTTATCTTTGACATCTAAAAAAAATTAATTCAAAAATTTAAATATAAATAATAATAATGATTCAATCATGGTGTGACCAAATACTGTTTTCCCCGCATTTCCAGCCGTTATTTCAATTCCTGGAAATCTCTTGTATTAGAAGGTCACAAATCATGAAAAAAGGGGTTTAGGATTTTTGTGCTTTAGATACCGATATAAATGTAGTATCGTACAATTTTGTGCAATAATAAAACTATTTTAGTGTTTTCTCAGATGCTTATTTCACACTATCAGTGTATTTCTCCAACTCTGACCATCCCTGTTCTTTCTCTCCAAATCGATCAATAGATTCAGCATAACCATAAACAAAATCTCTGCAGGCACTGTGTAGAAATTCACAAGCTGATTTTCATATGGAAGTGAAAAGAACAAAACCTGGCCCAGACAAGCTAGCAAAATGAAAGGACGCGCTTGGAAGGCCACCTGATTTCAAGATACATGATAAAGCTAGAGTCGTCAAGACAGTATGAGATGGGTATCATCGCAAACAAGTCGATCAATTGCACAGAGCTGACAATCCAAGACATGGTATATGGAAAACTGATATTTGGCGAGGTGCAAAGGCAATTAAATAGATTTAAAAAATAGCCTTTTCAACAGATAGTGTTGGAATAATTGACTATTCATAGCCAAAAATCATTGAACTTTGGTCCATATGTTTAAAAATCTAACTCCTAAATTTATAGAATTTTTAGGTAAAAACATGGGAGAAAATCTTTGTGACCTAGGGTAAGGCAAAATTTTTTTTGTTGTTGTTATCAAGGTATATTTGACATACAATACTCTTAGTTTCAGGTGTATATCATAATGATTCAATATTTTATGTATTACAAAATGATTTCTTGGGTACATCAAAACCATGCTCTGTATAAAGAAAAATTTGATAAGTTGAACTTAATTAAAATTAGAAAACTTCTACTTTTCAAATGGACTGTTAAGAGAATCAAAATGGAAGCTATAGACTGAAGGAAATATTTTCAAACCATATACCTGATTATTTATACTTCTGTGTCCAGACTATTCAAAGACATCTCAAAATCAACAATGAAGAAAACAAACAAGAAACAAACAAAAATAATAAACGGAGAGAGGATTTGATTAGACATTTCACCAAAGAAGAGAGAGCATGAACATACAAGAAGATGATCAATGTCATTACCCATTAAGAAAATGCAATTAAAAACCACAATGAGATATTACTACATACCTATTAGAGTGATTAAAATTAGAAATACTAGCCATATCTAGTGTTAGTGTGTAAAGAGGTAAAGAGCGAGTATTAGGAGTGTGTGGGGAAGACACAGAACCCCCGTGTTACGCTGGCCTCTGTTTCCCTCTGTTGTCCCTGCAGTGTGCGTACACGGGCACGCATACGCAATGGCAGCCTTTGTTCGCTATCCTATACATATGTATTATATAAAATATATAATGTCTTGTATTAATATTATGTATAATACATATTAATATATTTATCACACAATGTGTAATTTTATGTAATATTATTATGTTATATTAATTATATATTATAATATATCTGCATATATTTTTTTAAATCGTTGCTAGTACTCTTCTTTCCTTTGTGTAGATCCAAGTTTCCACCTGGTATCATTTCTCTTTTTTTTATTTTATTTTTTTTTTGGTATCATTTCTCTTTAAAAAAAACTGTAAGATTTCTTAGAGTATAGGTCCATTGGGAACAAATTTTCATGACTTTTATTTGAATGAAGTTATTTTATTTTTCATCTTTTTCTTTTCTATTGATATATAATGGATATTCAGTTAATATCACTCTTTTCTGTGTCTAGTTCTATAAATATAGGGAGTTGTATAACTAACACCACCATCAAGTTCTGGAATAGTTCCATTACCCCACCCCCATCTTCTTAGGCCCTTTGTAATTGTTTTAAAGGATATATTTTGCCAGATAACAATTTTAAATAAACAGCTACTCCTTTATCCCCCCTTTCAGTTGTTTAAAGATGTCATTCCATTGTTTCCTAGTTCACATAGTTTTTTTTTTTTCTCAAATGCCTTCTGTTTAGTCTTCCAGTCATTCCTCTGTACATGTATGTCTTTCCTCCACTGATAGCTTCTGAGATTCTTCTTTCTATTCATGGTTTTCAGAAATTTTATTAACGTGATAAATCTTGGTATGTTTACATGCATGTTTATACTATTTAAGCTTATTGAGATTTTCAGATCTATGGGTTTGCAATTTTCCCCCAAATTTGGAAATTTTTCAGCCACTGTATTTTCAAATATTTTTGTGTCTCTCTAGTCTCTGATTCTTCTAAGAGACTAATTCTATGTACTGTCTATAGATGGCTTAAGATATTATACAAGTCATAGAGGCTCCTAATTCTTTTCATTCTTTTTTTTTCTCTTCATTTCATATTGTTTTGAGTCCATTACTGTGTTTTCAAGTTCCCTTAAATTTTTTATTTTTTAATAAATTTATTTTTTATTGATGTTCAATTTGCCAACATATAGCATAACACCCAGTGCTCATCCCGTCAAGTGCCCCCCTCAGTGCCCGTCACCCATTCACCCCCACCCCCCCCGCCCTCCTCCCCTTCCTCCACCCCTAGTTCGTTTCCCAGAGATAGGAGTCTTTATGTTCTGTCTCCCTTTCTGATATTTCCCACACATTTCTTCTCCCTTCCCTTCTATTCCCTTTCACTATTATTTATATTCCCCAAATGAATGAGACCATATAATGTTTGTCCTTCTCTGATTGACTTATTTCACTCAGCATAATACCCTCCAGTTCCATCCATGTTGAAGCACATGGTGGGTATTGGTCGTTTCTAATGGCTGAGGAATATTCCACTGTATACAGAGACCACAGCTTCTTTATCCATCATCTTTCGATGGACACCGAGGCTCCTTCCACAGTTTGGCTATTGTGGCCATTGCTGATACAAACATCGGGGTGCAGGTGTCCCGACGTTTCACTGCATCTGAATCTTTGGGGTAAATCCCCAACAGTGCAATTGCTGGGTCGTAGGGCAGGTCTATTTTAACTCTTTGAGGAACCTCCACACAGTTTTCCAGAGTGGCTGCACCAGTTCACATTCCCACCAACAGTGTAAGAGGGTTCCCTTTTCTCCGCATCCTCTCCAACATTGTGGTTTCCTGCCTTGTTAATTTTCCCCATTCTCACTGGTGTGAGGTGGGATCTCATGGTGGTTTTGATTTGTATTTCCCTGATGGCAAGTGATGCAGAGCATTTTCTCATGTGCATGTTGGCCATGTCCATGTCTTCCTCTGTGAGATTTCTGTCCATGTCTTTTGCCCATTTCATGATTGGATTGTTTGTT
Source organism: Vulpes lagopus (assembly GCF_018345385.1). Lineage (NCBI taxonomy): Eukaryota > Metazoa > Chordata > Mammalia > Carnivora > Canidae > Vulpes > Vulpes lagopus. The sequence continues at coordinate 115,027,262 of NC_054833.1, read as the reverse complement.
TCTTTGGTGTTGAGTTTAATAAGTTCTTTATAGATCTTGGCTACTAGCCCTTTATCTGATATGTCATTTGCAAATATCTTCTCCCATCCTGTAGGTTGTCTTTGAGTTTTGTTGACTGTATCCTTTGCTGGGCAAAAGCTTCTTATCTTGATGAAGTCCCAATAGTTCATTTTTGCTTTTGTTTCTTTTGCCTTCGTGGATGTATCTTGCAAGAAGTTACTGTGGCCAAGTTCAAAAAGGGTGTTGCCTGTGTTCTCCTCTAGGATATGGATGGACTCTTGTCTCACATTTAGATCTTTCATCTATTTTGAGTTTATCTTTGTGTCTGGTGCAAGAGAGTGGTCCAGTTTCATTCTTCTGCATGTGGATGTCCAATTTTCCCAGCACCATTTATTGAAGAGACTGTCTTTCTTCCAGTGGATAGTCTTTCCTCCTTTATCGAATATTAGATGACCATACATTTCAGGGTCCAGTTCTGGGCTCTCTATTCTGTTCCATTGATCTATGTGTCTGTGTTTTTGCCAGTACCACACTGTCTTGAGGACCACAGCTTTGTAGTACAACCTGAAATCTGGCATTGTGATGCCCCCAGCTATGGTTTTCTTTTTTAAAATTCCCCTGGCTATTCGGCGTCTTTTCTGATTCCACACAAATCTTAAAATTAATATTGTGAAAATGTCAATGTTACCCAGGACAATTTACACGTTTAATGCAATCCCTATCAAAATACCATGGACTTTCTTCAGAGAGTTAGAACAAATTATCCCTTAAATTTTATTCTGCAGTATTTTATCCACCAATTCCACCCAGCAATATCTTAATTTCAGATACTGTTTTAATCTATTGCAGTTCCATTCTTTAAATATCTTCAGTTTCTCTCCCTACTATCTTTATGTTTTCAGTTAAGTTCCTGTTCATAGATGTAATAGGGATTTGACATCTTTGTCTATTATTGTTTCTTTCATTTCTATGTCTTTTTCTATTGCTTTTTTTTCTTGGTTATGGGTTACCTTTTTTCTGATTCTTGGAATGTATATAGTATTTTGATTGGAGGCTGGATTTTATGAATCCTATGCTACTGTTTTGGCAGTTAGTTTGGGCACTTAGTCACTGTGGAAAAATTTATCACCTTGACCCTGTTTTTAAGATTTTCTAGGGTGTATCTAAGTAGACTTCACTCTAGGGATAATAAAGCCATATATTGGAGATATGACTCTCTTGAGGTCTCCACCAGATGACCTGGCTGATCACCAGTGATGCTGGTTAGACTTTGAATAACTGCCTACCTTATTCGAGCTTTGCCATTTTTTAAAATCTTATAACTTACTGGTATTTTTGGCCAAGCTTTTTGGAATTTTACCGTGTACATATAGCTAAGTATTTAGCAATGACAAAAGGGAACCCTTATGCAGATTTTTGGAGCTGTGTTTCCACATAGTACCCCCGCCTCCCCTTAGCTCTGTTCTACTACTTCAGTCACTTAAGCCTCCCTAAACCCTGGTCTCTATCTCCTCAACTCAATGAGATGGCCAGGCTCTTGTTTGCATTCTTGCCCCTCTCTGTGAATGCAATCTAGACATTGCATCTAGGCAGGAAGTTGGGAAAGCTGTAGGGTTCAACTCATTTTTCCTTTATTTCAAGGGTCACATTCTAGTAGAACCTATTGTCCAATATGTGAAACTAGTTGTTTGATATATTACATGAAGTTTCATAGTTTTTTTATGGTGGGAGATTAAGTTCTGTTTCTCTTGCTTCTTCTTGTCCAGAATCAGTTAATGCAAGTCTGATGTTCATGATCTTCTAATGGCTTAAAAGTGAGAATAACAACAACAACCACAACAACACACACACTCACACACAAATAAAGCTTGCTGTGGCCTGCAAGGACCTGCATGGTCTGGCTTTAGCTCTCTCTCCAACAGCATATGCCAACAAGCAGTTCTTCTCTCCATTAGCTATGGCCAGAGAGTTGTCCTTCATTTTTCCCAGAACAAAATAAGCCTGGTGTAGGCTCTGAGAACTTGCACTTGGGGTGCCCACTACCTAGAATGTTTTTTTTCCCCCAGATGCCTTCAAGGCTCACTTCCTCAATTTACTGAGGTCTCTAGCTAAAGTTATTTGATTGGAGACCTATTACTCCACTACCTAAAATAACCCACTCTCTTTTCACTGCCTTTTCCCCACTTTACTTCTATTTTTCTCAAAACATTTTTCATCACCCAATAATATATCAGAACTTCTTTGTTTGTGTTTTTCTATCTCTCTCACTAGGACATATGCTGGTTGAGGAAATAGAATTTTTTAATTGGTTGTCATATTCCCTATGAGTATGTAGTAGTTCCATAATCATTTTTGCTTTAAAGAAATAATACATTTCTTGGATACATACCACCTGTTTGGGATATGTGACTTAAGATATAAGAGGTAAATTAATCAATATATCTTTCTTATAACAGAAAGTTTCCGGGATCCCTGGGTGGCGCAGCGGTTTGGCGCCTGCCTTTGGCCCAGGGCGCGATCCTGGAGACCCGGGATCGAATCCCACGTCAGGCTCCCGGTGCATGGAGCCTGCTTCTCCCTCTGCCTATGTCTCTGCTTCTCTCTCTCTCACTGTGTGCCTATCATAAATAAATAAAATTAAAAAAAAAAACAGAAAGTTTCCTAAAATTTGTGTACCTAATTTTTTTTATGTTAAGACCTCATATTTTTAACATCTCTGTGACCTTTATAAATATAAGTTGTTATTCCTCCTTCTAGTGTTGCAGATTTTAACTGTTACTGATAAGAACGTGTTCTGTTTTGAAAGTTGTTCTAGAAGATACTGCTTGTGCTAATTTCAAATTAAGCTCCTTTCACCTTTACTGGTTTTTGAGGACTTATTGAAAAACTACCCTTGGAGCCTCAGTGCACATACAGAGGTGTAAGAACGATCCACTAATGATCAGTGAGTGTTCACTACGGAACTCACTTGCTTCAGTTTGGTACAAACTCTGAGGTAAATTTACTTCCACAATTCCCCTGAAAGATTAGGCTAAAACTATCCTGAAATTTTACCTTTTTTTTTTTTTTTTTTTTTTTGGATTTTTTCCTTCTGTGTCTACTCTCTTACCAATTTCTTCTGACAGGAGATTTTTAGGAAAATAAGATTCATATGAATCTTTATCTAGTCCAATAGGTCTATTTCTCAGGATAGGCTAGTGTTATAGTGCCTTACCAAACAATCCCCAAATCTCAGTGGCTTAATATATGAGGTTTATTTCTTCCTGATATTATGTGTTCATCATAGGCCCGTTGGAGGGGGGCAGTGTTCTTACCTACGTAATACTCCAGGACCTGGTCTGGTTCTATGAGTCAGAGGCTCAGCAGGAAACAAGTGGCATATTTAAATTACTGTAATTCAAGGAATATTTAATAGAGTCAATTTGCTAAGATGTGCCAAGTGTCAGGGGACCACAGCAGATAGTGCAGTATTAGCAGAGTTGAAGCCATCTTTCACCCACCCTACCTGGAGCATGAGGCTTCTATGATTTTCAGAGAAAGAAGATAGACAGAAATCAGGCATCAGCTTTACTGAAAATATTGTACATCAATTTTTCTCACACTGTATTAGCCAGATCTTGTCATATGGACCCACCTAACAGTGGAGGGATCAAAAACAAACATTTCCAACGCTTATGGTCTTATTTCTTTTAAATATAATTTATATTGGCATATCTAATATGCAAACCTCAAAGTAAATTCCTTTCTAGAAAGTTGATACTTTTTGCAGAAATTGTGCATTTTCAAACATACTTATCAACTTTTTGAACTTTTATCAGTCTTTAAAGTTAGGTGCCTTCAGCTGTCAAGTTATTATAATCTCTATTTTTGATCAGTATAATTTTTAATTTTTGATCGGTGTCATAACTGAGTATGGCAGATGGGATTCTGGGTAAAATTAATAATTAAATATTTTAAATTAAAGGATTTATAAAGTAACTTTATTTTTACATGATCAAAGTGACAACTTGTTGACAGATAACTGTTACATGCCCTCCAATCTGATGAAATGATCTTTTTGAAGGAAAAGAGCATATCACATCAGTTCATGTTTAATATAAATGCATTCAATATTTGATATTTTACTTTTAACGTATTGCTCCAGAAAATATAAGCCATATATTTCTTATAAATAAAAAAGACAATAAATCTATCTCTCAGGACAGGTTAGAGTATGCTGTAAGGAGCAAACAACTCTAAAAATCTCAGTGGATTAAAATAATGAAGACTTTTTCTTGCTCATGGTACATGAATAGTACAGAGTAGCCAATAGAGAGATTAGGTCTACACCACCCTCATTACGAAGTAGATATGAAGTGGATTCAGTGTCTAGCTATGCTATCATGCTTGCAAACACAGAAAAATTAAATATGGGTAATTGCACAATAAGTCCTAAAGGTTTCCACCTAGAAGTCATATATGTCATTTCCACTCATACTTCATTGGACAGTATCAGTTACATGCCCACATTGACTTCAAGAGGCAGGGAAATGTGGTCCTACTGTCTCAGTGGGAGGAGAACCGGAAGTGTTGGGTGAACCATGCTGAGGAACCGCCACAGTAAGGTATGAAATGTATCCGAACACATTGAGAACCGCTCTTATCTTTTCAGAAAACTGAAAAATTCATTTAAGTTCTGATAGTCCTATTTAAAACATGGTTTAAATATGTAATTCTAAAAAGAGATTTATTCATCTTATGAATTGATTATAAAAATAGTACAGAGAATATTTTATCTTTTCAAAATAACTCGGGACCACATTTATTTATGTCAATAATTTTATCCTAATACTGGATCGCTCTAAACACTATGTGAAATTGAGGTGCATACTGCTTTAGCAATTTTTCTAACTATGAAAAGGAAATTATTCTTTCTTTGAAGGAAAATCAACTAATAAAATGATATGGGAATTCAGAGAAAAAGAGAATTTATCTGTCCAGGGAAATCATGATTTGTTCATAAAGGGTATGGGTTTTGAGTTTAAACGATCAGGATAACAATGGTGGCTTTCTGCCACTGCTATTTTTTCTTTTTTTGGCTTTAGCTTTTCATTTTTTAGTTGCTTTATTAAGGTATGATTGACAAAAAAAAAATAGTTGTATGTATTTAACAGATGCAACTTGATGAGTTTGGAGACAAGTATGTCTGTGAAACCATTCCCACAATCTATACTATCACCTTCAAAAGTGTCCTTCTACCCGCTTTATTTTTTATTATGTTTTTGTATCTGATAAGAACACTTAAGATATAGTCTCTCAGCAAAATCTTTAAGTTTATAATTCATGATTGTGAACCGTAGGCGCTGCTGCATAGATCTCCAAGACTCACTCGTGTGGCATAACTGAGACTTAGTACCCTTGGACTGATACCTCTGCATTTCTGCCCGCTCCCCCGCCCTCCCAGCTCCTGGAGACTAGGAATCTACCCCCTGCTTCTAGGGGTTTGACTATTTTATATTCCTCATATAAGTCGTATAGTATGTGTCTTTCTTTGTCTAGCTTATCTCCCTTAACATAACCCATGTTGTCACCAAAGAAAGATTTGCTTCTTTTTAAGAAGGAACATATTCCATGTGTGCATATTCCACACTTTCTTAATCCATTCGTCCATCAGTGAACTTTCAGGTGGTTTCCATATCTTGGCTATTGTGAATCGTATGCCAGTGAACGCAAGAGTGCACATAATCCTTCAAGATCCTTTTGCAGTTTCTTTGGATATATAAGTAGATGTGGGATTAATGGATCATATGGTAGCTCTGTGTTTAATATTTTGAGGAACTCTCTCACAGTTCTCCATAGTGATTGCACCAGTGCCATTGAAACCTTTAATGCTCCCTTAAAAAAAAAAAAAAGAGTTGAAACTAAGATACAGTGCTACATCCCTTTCTAAACTTTTATTCATAATAATTTAGATTTATAGGGATATAGCAGGTAGTAGAGGGTTCCCATGGTCCCCAAACCTCATTTCCCATATTTTATAATTAGTAGGATATATTTGTTACAATTGATGAAACAATATTAATGTATTATTATTAACTAAAGTTTGTATTTTATTAAGACATCCTCAGTTTTTTCCTGAATTCTCTGCCAAAAAGGAGAGCCTTTTTCTCCTATAGGATCCTGCCCCCAATACTGTTTACATTTAGTTATCATGACACTATAGCATTCTTTGAGCTTTGAAAGCTTCTCGTACTTGCCTGGTTTTTGATGACCTTGACAGTTTTGATCAGGTATTTTATAGAAGGACCCACAAATGGGATTTCACTGATCTTCTCGTGATTAGGCTGGAGTTTTGGGGGAGGAATGCCACAGAAGTAAAGTGACATTATCATTAAATCATATAATTATCATCAAATGGTATTAAATCATATCCTTAAACCATTATATATCATATCAGTATGATTTATCACTACTGATGTTGACCTTGGTAAGATAGGCTGAGATAATATTTGTGAGGCGTCTTCACTGTAAGAAGTGAAGAAGGATCTTCTTTTCATAGTTTTCTCCTTGAAATGAAGTCATCATATCTGCTTCATACTTAGGAGTGGGTAGTTATGATTCCTTCCTTGATTATTAAATTATTTGGAATTATTTGTCATGGGGGATTTGTTTCCCCTCCATTTATTTATTTTTGCTATTATTTATTCATGTCAGTAAAGACTTACATATATTTATTTTATACTTGGAGTTATAGTCCATTACTACTTAATTTGTTGGTTGGTCAAGTTGTCCCGGCTTTGGCCACTGGGAACTCTGAGTTGGCTCCTTTGTCCCTTTAATATAGACTTATTATTACTAGGGGTTTTCTTTTTAGCATTTCCTTAGTGTCTGGCACTAAAAGACATTTCAGATGCCTATATGTCCTTTTCTATTTTTAGGATTAGTTATTTCTCCAAGGAACCCCGCCCCCCCCTTTTTTTAATTAAAAAATGGTATTAAGGACCAAGAGCTTAACACAAGATGAGCTCATTGCTACTGGAGTGCTGTTGCTTCTAGGGCGGTAGTGACAACTTCTTCTTCTTCTTCTTCTTCTTCTTCTTCTTCTTCTTCTTCTTCTTCTTCAGGACTGGAGGGGCAGAGGGAGAGGGAGAGAAAGAGAATCTTAGAAGGCTCCACAGTCAGTGTAGGGCCCATTGTAGGGTTGTATCTCACAACCCTGAGATCTTGATCAAGAGTCAAATGCTCAACCAACTGAGCTACCCAGGGCTCCACTTCTAGGACTTCTTAACTGAGCAAGGAAATATGTGAGCACACGAACATGTACATATACACATATTTATAATATTTATAATTGTAGCTACTTGTATCTATATATAGACTTCACCAGGTAAACTGATGTCACCAACCCTAATCCATTATCACATGGATTATTCTAGCCTTTTCCTCTTGCTTATCTGTACCTCTTACTTCAATAGTGGCTGCCACTATCTGCAGCAATTATTTAATTCCATTATACAGGTGTAGTGATTTTGAAATTTTAACCTGTAATCCAATGGGACACAGCTTTATTGACTAAAGTACCATGCATATATACAGTTTCCTTTTGCCTTTAGTCTTAGAGATTTCACTCACTTCCAAAGTTATTTAATTCAGCACCTTATTCCCCCCAGTAAGTTGTTCCATATATTTGTCAAACAGGAAGTTCTATTTTTGGTCACATTCTGTATTATATTTTTAGAACCCCAGCCTCCTAAATTATTTTGTATATTTTAAGGCTCTCTCTATGTTCTATAATTGCATGCATTTGGGAAAATGTATATTGTCATGTATCCGCTATTACAGTATCATACATAAACATTACCCTGTGTTTCACCTATTCTCCCCCAACTTCTGAATCTAGGCCAACAGCTGATGTTTATCATCTCTGTAATTTTGCTTTTGCTAGAATGTTATATAAGATCATATAGCATGCACCTTTCTCAGGCTGACTCCTTTCATTTAGCAATATGCATTTAAATTTCATCCATGTTTATGTGTGATTTGATGGCTCATCCATTTTATCATTGAATAATATTTCATTGTATAATAAGTGTTCTTACTGCCTTCAGCAGTGTCTGCTTTGGTAAACAATCTCAGCTGTCTTTCTGGAAGAATTCACTGTTGATATGTATATCATTAAATTTGATGAAGATTCTATTAATCATTCTGATTATATTTCATATTGTATAAAGGATATCCAGAAATAAAGCCCCAAATAAAAATAGTGAATAATTTGTAGGTACAATTTATTTAGAGTTGTTGAGAACTGACAGCTTGTATTATTTTACTGTTGTCCAAGTCCTTTCAAAATATTGATTTGCTCTACTGTTGATAACGTAAAGTGCAGCATTAAGATCAGATGTATGCTTTATTATTTCTTTGTTCTGTACCACTCAATTGTCTGCTAACTTGATTTGTTGCTATTTGATTCACTTGCTTAATCAAAAATCCATGTCACCTACCGGAACCTGGACTTCACAGGATTCTACAGTGTTTATGCTGACATAGAAATTACTAACAATTTTTATCAAGAAGGGCAGCCAAATGAAAATTTGTTAAAGATTCATCGAACTCAACTTGCATTTATCTCAATTGATCGATTACACTTACACTAGCAATTTTCACATTTGTTACAATCCACACAGAAAAGAAAAATAGCTAAGGTTATAAATTAGTTCATATTTGCTCTAACTACAAACATGAAAGGGAGTACATTAAAGCTAATCATCCTTCTATTACCTTGTCATTGCCACATTTTTTACTGATACATGATGTGAAATGTAAAACAGAGAGCTTTGGGAGCATGATAATAATGGAGTGCATGAACGATCAGCTTGTATTCCTGCTTGCTTCAGCATCTTGTTATTTGGGTTATTTAAATCTGGTTTTAAACCACAGCGTTTTGGCCTTTATGACAAAAGATAAAGCTGGGCTTGAGAGGGAGTGAATAATGGAACTTATAAAGTGTTAATATTTTCAAACATTGTCTTTTATAAAGATCAGAAATTCACCATCTCAACTGCATAAAACATTGGCTGTTTAAGAGATTACATACCTATCTCAAAAATTAGAAATGAAATAGCAACATCTAGTAGAAATTATTAGCAGAATCCAATTTAACTGAAAATATGTGTATCAGTATTCAAAGTTCTTGAAGACATAATATTCTTTAGGATCACTTTTTGCCATAAAGTGGAAGCAAGATAAGATTTGTAATAGATGAGCTCAAGTAGATACCAGCAGCCAGAGTCTAGTAGGACTTTGCAAATAGACTTCCATTCTGAATAAAACAGGAAGACATTGGAAGACTCTGAATAAAGCAGCTGCAGTTTTAATGGGACCCTTTGGCTGCTGTTTTGAGAATGGAATGTAGGGGAAGGGTAGGAAGTGATACATCACTTAGAAACTGTTGCTATTTAATCCAGATTAGAGATGATGCTGGCTCTGACAAAGGAAGTTGTGCGGTGAGGATCGGAATCTGGATATGAGGTTGAGATAGATGATAGATAGATAGATATAGAGATGGGGGAGAGAATGGAAGGAAAAGAGAGAGAGAGAGAGAGAGAGGTGGACTATATAGATGATATAGACTGTGTGTGTGTATAACAAAATTTGTTGGTGGATTTGGTTGTGGAACTGAATTCAGACTCCATAAGGACAGGTCTTCATTCTGGAGAAGAAAGCTCAGGGAGAACATGTATGTATCATTAAATATTCATAAGTAGTTTTTCAACATTCTAGGGGGCCTATTTTTCTTCTACTTGTGGGTGGAAAAATCAATGTCATTTGACAAAAAAAATATGAGATAAATATAAAAATAATTACAAAGAAAAAAAGCCATATAGTTATATTCTAACAAGACTATTCTTTTTGAAGGCTCTGTGCCATAAACCTACTCTCTGTTAGATTATGTAAGTTTTAGAATGCTGTTCAGGACATATCAGTGCCAAACTGAATCTTACAATATATTCAAAAGAATTGAAAAATGAAAGATGTCTTTCTCAACATTTTATTTTCTTTCATGTTTTGCTATCCTACCAACTAAAATCATTTTATGGGCCACATATGGGATGAGTTTTGATCTATGTGAATAACTGCCCACAGCATTAATGTGCAAGTATATGTAGCCTCACAGTTCTTCATGTTTTTCTTTATGAATTCTGCATAAAATTTATACATGATTTGCATTACAATTTCTTTCAATTCCTTCCCTGGCCTTTTGTCAGGGCTTCAGCCTTCATCATGATATATTTACAGTCTCCTTATGGGTCTCTGAACAATTCACATATTACTTACTCCTGTATCCCAACCATTTACAGTGAGAAATTAGTTTTAAGTTCCTTTTAGTCAACAAAAATCTTGATTTTTTATGATAGAATATAATTTCATAAGAGGTTACACATTTTTAATAACTAGTAATTGAATGTAAAATTATGCTTTTTAAAACTCTATTTCCTAACATAATTATTTAGAAACTGAACTTCAAAAATGAAGTCAATCATGATTTGCCTCATATGAGTTTACATATTTCCTGTCCCAAAGGCAAATAATGCATTGATTTAGTGAGAACTGACAAACAGAATTTTGAGGTATTTCTTAACTGCAAAAATATTAGGCACACTTGGTAAAAAGTATATGAAATAAAAATAAGGACTCAAAATAAGAACTACTGATACAAACATTTGTCACTTATTATTATATCTTACATTGGGTAATTCAGTTTTTATTAAGTAACCATTTCTCTTAAGTATTGTTTGCATGTATTAGTATCAGAATCACTTCGTACTATTTCAAATCACTTTATGTTCATCATTGAGTAAGACTACCCATCACACTAAAATGTGTTTCCCTGCTGCCATTTGAATCCAGAAATTGAAACAGATGATTGAACAGATTAAAAATGACTGGAACCATCTCACACACACACACACACACACACACACAAATACCAGAATAGTTTTAAATGTTTGTGTTTTTTTCCTGTAAACTAAAAAAATCTTGGGGAGAAAGAGTGTGGGCCTTATTACTATGTGCCCAGTGCTTAATGCAGTGCCTAGTACAAAGTAAATCCCAAATAAAAATATATTCTCTGCAGTGAACAATTGTTCATTGATTGAATGAATGAATGCTTAAATAATAGGGTGTTTACACACTAATAGGTGTGTTTACCCAAAATAATTTAAAGGAATATTTATTTTTCTCCTGACCACATCCATACTTGTATTACTTTGGGTAAAATAAATAAATAAATAAATAAATAAATAAATAAATAAATAAATAAATTTGCATCATGTTTATGGTGAGTTGCGTTTGCAAAAAAGATATCTCTTAATTATCAAAAAAATAAACAAAAATAATAAGAGTCATTTCTCCAGCCATGTGAAATTCCATGCATCCTTCATCTTTTCAGAGATAAATGTGTTTATTCTCTTTCTATACATGAAACTCTGACAACCTGATAGCCATTTTATCATATGTTGTGATTTTGTGGGTCAGAAATTCAGGCAGGGCTCAGCTGGGTGGTTTTTCTATCCTCTATGGTGTTGTCACCCTCTGGGTGGTGGCCCGTGGTCTGAAGGGCCCAAGACAATGTAATTCACAGGTCTGATGCCCTGACGGGGAGGGCTCATGTCTCCATTTGGGTAATCTCAGGGTCATGAAACCTCATTTATGGTCGTTTAAGACTTCAAGCATGAGTTTTCCAAGAAGAAATGCAGAAGCTGCCTAGCTTCTGATGACTTAGCCTCAGAAGTCACTGTGCCCCTTCGGCTGTATTTTAATAGTTAAAACAGTTACAAGCCTGCCCTGATTCAAAGGGAGGGAACTCACCAGACCTCTCATTGGGAACAGTGTCAAAGAATTTGACATGACGTTTTAAAACTAGTGGTTTATCTCTAACATTAGATAGATCTCCTGAAATATAGTTATCATATCAAACACCCTAATTCTATCAAAATGTTACATATCGATAAACATAAAATAACATTAGCCAAATTTTGCATCAAACTATCAGCTGTCTTTTATCTTAAAACAGTGAAACCTGAAGTCACATGATTCTGAATCCTTGCTAGAGTTCCTAATTCAAGGTAGAAGACAGAGCCAGCCTGTATAAAAAAGCCACTGTGTTGTTGAGCCGTGTGAGGCTCGCCGTGACTGCAGTTGTGAGCCAAACAAATCCCTAAGCAATCTTAGACCTCGTGGGGATTATGCGAGAGAGCTTTTCTGCTCATCGCCTTGGGTGAAAGACAGGCTTTACCTATTCACAGGTTTATATGGCTCAGCCTTGAAGCATTTATATGGTTTCTGTATTTCAGTCTAAAGGCGTGAGAATAATATACTTTGAATGACTGGACCTCATGACAGTACGGAGCAAACTGACCACTTTACGAACAGAAGCATTGTGAAAGGGTAAGGGAAGAAGAGCGGAGAGCTAAACCTGAAATGTTAGACACAATCAGTGGATCCAGAATAGAAAACATTTTAATGTTTGTGGACTCTTAAGAGTAATGAGTTGACTCAAAGGGGGAAAAATACAATTATTAATTCTCTCATATGTGTACTCATGGAGAGTTTAATTTCGGATTAATGGTTTGGCCTCTGAAATCAGGGCAGAAGATGGCCTCATATTCAAATACTGAGTCCATTTGCTATCACCGTGTCCTTGGGCAAGTTCCATAACCCATCTGACTTGCATCTATCTCACCAATAGAATGGAGATGGAAATAGCATAAAGTTGATTGGATTCAGATTAAATAAATTGTATAATATATGTATTAAGAAAGAGAAAATCAATCTCTGACATCCAGGAGCTAGCCTGGCACTTTCGCTAAGCTTTATTGTTGCTACGCATTTTGGGGGCACTCACTGCTAGACACTATCCTTCAATATCAACATCAGACATAGACGCTCTAGGGTCATGATGGCCAAGACGAAAGCCACTCCATTATCAAGGCTAAAAACTGACCAAATATGAATATTATCCAAGGCACCAAGTACTAAGCAGCCTTTTCTCCTAGCTGGTATGAATGGCTGTTAATTTTTTTTGACCAAATACAACTTTAGCCTCCCTTTATTAGTTCACCTTCCCTAAAGATCAGACTTATTGAGAATCCTAATCATAGAACTATCCCTGTTTTCTGACATCCCTCGACCCAGTGCAAGTCCCAGCTTCTTTGGGCCCACCCCAAGTGAACGAGAGCACAAATCCTATCATAAATCCTACCTACCACAATTTTACTGAGTAATCCCGTGGTGTTCCATGGTGTTCATGTGCTGTGAGTAATAAACTAGCTTTTTCAAGCATAGGCATGTTTCTGGTGGCTTCTGATTGGAGGTCATCGACAGCATGATTGTATATAAAGTGCTTAATGAAGTAATTATCAATTAAGGTGAGCTGCTCTTACTGCCAGCATCAGAATTCACACTATATCTTCATTTTTCCTTCCTTCTTTCTGTCCATGATAATATATTACACACAGATTATGTGCCATGACCTGTAGTTACAGGAAAGATATTGTTTTAGGATGTGATGCTTGAACGTGCTAGGTAGTATGAGCAAGAGAGAACTTATTAGGACAGAAAAATGAGGAATAGAAGTATGCATCAAGGCATGGGATCATAAGCACATGACGTATATCAGGGACAGTAGAAATCTGCCCTAAGTACAATTTTCTAGGAAAATTTTCAGTTGAAAGACTTCATCTGATATATTAAGAACACTAATTGTAGTCAATGAATTACAAATAACTACATAGACTAAATGATAGTATGTTGCTTTTTCTGGAAACAAAGTTAGTTCTAATTAAAAATTTATGGTAATTTATGTTTGGGGAATTTGAAGGCAGTTCAAAGTCAATGGCAATTTATCCTACTACATGATCAGTATCATTGATTATGTAATCAGCATATTAGCAAATGCATTCAAAATTTCCTAATATTCATGCAGCTTTAAAGCTTTACTAAGAGGCATAGTTAAATCACTTTGAAAAGAATAGGATCTTCTTAATTGGGGCCTTCCAGTGAATGTACTAGTTTGCATAGTTAGGTGATTTTCAAATAGTTCGCATAAGTTAAACAATCTGAGACATGTTAAATACTGTGCCAACACATCTTTAATGAAAAATAAAATATCTTAAAATGTAGTATATTTGTAATGGCACTTGGCGGTCACAGTGCTGGAGCTTTGATATATATGGTTGTAGAACTCCCCATTTATTCACACCTCCAAGTCCTTAACATTAGATTTGTGGAAACAGTACCGAACTGGACTCAAACCCACCTGAATTTTTAATCCTGACCTGCTGCTTACGCTTGTGGCAGCTTTAGCAATTTTGTTAGACTCTCCGTGTCTTAGATTTCTTAACTGAAAAATTAAGATTGTGGTATTCAATGTGCATGCTGACCACGCCAGCTGAGAAGAAAGAATGCCGTATTCTCAGGATTTAGTGTTGCCCGCTTAGAGAGTAGTAATCTTTCTCTAGGAAATAGAAGCATGTTAGATTGTAAGATTAAGTGTCAGCTGCCTTGATCAATGTGCGTCCACATTCCCATCTCACCAGCATCGGCAACGTTCCTGACCTAAGTGCTAAGTCAGTGCATCTTTGGAGGCCCAGAGATCCAGGCTGAAAAGATCTTATTACAAAGCTGTAAAGTCTTTTTCGTGAGATGGTAAGCTCCTTGGTGGTAGGGGGCTCATCCTTGCATCACTACTATTCAGTTTAGTGCAACACTCATTGTAGACAGCCCATGTTTTCTTAAAGCACAGAACCGCCAATTTTAGGTCCTTAATGAATCATGTACTCTAATTACCTTGTTACTAGATTGACTTGTTTGATCTCTGTGAGCTCCACTTGCCTATTGTTCATCATTGTCCAATATCCTGGAAAAACCTCCTCTCTACTTCACTGATGGTAGCATAAATAGTTACAGGACACAGCATGACCTACTGCAGTGGGTCTCCCATGAATTGATGATTTGGGACAAGTCCAGTGAAATCAATCCCCAGGCCATAAATTTCAATCCACAGACGTTCAATGGACTTTTGTAAAATTGGATGTGAGCTGCTTGAGGACCCATTTTCTCAGTACCTACTTCCTTTTTATATATATCATTTTTTCTTTTCTTTTTTTTTTTTAAAGAGATGCTCTGGTGGGAGAACTTCCTATCTTTCTTTTTAAGATTTTATTTATTAATTTATGAGAGACACAGAGAGAGGCAGAGACACAGGCAGAGGGAGAAGCAGGCTCCATGCTTACTTGGAGGGAGCCCAACATGGGACTTGATCCCAGGACCCCAGGGTCACAACCTGAGCTGAAGGCAGACGCTCAACCACTGAGCCACCCAGGTGCCCATAAACATATCATTTTTCAAAAAGGACTTTTGAAACTTCTTTATAAATAGTCCTGAGCAGAAAAGGCAAAGGTGCCTCCTTGTTCCTCTCAACAAACACGAGTTGTCTAACCCCACTCCATTCCAAAAGCCACTGGGAACGTGAATTTGTTTTCTGTTCCTCCCCCAGACTAATTTTGTTCTTGTGAAACATCTGCTTAGCTTTTAATCTCCTGGACTAACAGGTCATTACTCATTTGTTTATGGACCAAATGATTCACATCAGCGTAAATAACTCCTGTAATATTGTTCTCTCCATTGAGTGACTCTTCAACAAAGCAATAATGAGTAGGATGTGTAACTTCCGCTAATCTTGTTTATTGTTTGTGGACCATGCCAACACTTTCAGTTTATTCTGATTTCTGGCAGGAGAACAGGACTTGCAGCCTTCCAACTGCAGAGAAGCCTACATTCTTAAGAATCGTGGTAGACATGTTTAAATATAACACTCAAAGCTACAGAATTTCTGCATTCTCCTAGCAGCTCCTAAAGTCTTTATAGTTCTAATCTGCTTTTAGAAATTAGAGTTAAACCGTAACGTTTGGCCACTCTCCTCTTGGAACCCAAGTTTTTATACTCTGGCCAACCATATGCATTTCAAGTAAGACTCCCTGATGAGAGGAATTAGGTTTTACATCTCAAGATAGGCATGCGCCACTAAATACTATCTGCCTTTTCCCCCAAAGATATTAAAAGGTTCTCTCACACCCTTCCATTCCTTTATTTAAAGCAACATATTTGTTATTTTCAAGACCAACATGGGTTTGAGTTATCTTAAAGAAATAAAATAGATTAATCAGAGTGGTGACTGGGAAAATTCAAATAATTTAGTGCATTCTAGTATTAATTATGCAATGTCTATAAAGCTCTAAATTGTTTATAAAGCATTGAACGCGTAAGGTTAACATACCACACCTGTTTGATACTCCTGACTCCATTTGTATGAAGTGACACAACAAGAGCAGCTCCCTTTTTGAGATATTTTGAGGGAAAACGTCTTGGGCTGATGGAAATGTTCTATAATTTGGTCTTGCTGACAGTTAATAAGTGTTTATGCATTTATAGAGTTTCACTGAGCTGTAACCTTTTTCAATTGACATTTTTAACAAATAAAGAGATTTTTAAAAACTGCCAAAAAAGGATCATGTTCAAAATAAGCTTTTTAATACAGATTTATAACATATACAGAGAACAATCCTAATATTTCAATATTCCCTATGCGTATGTTGTCTTTAACTTATAACAAAAGAATTTTGCAATAAATCAGTAACCAAACAGTTTGTTACGTGTCCACTATGGGATGGGCACTGCTGGCACCGGGGGCAGAGAGGGAGCGGGCAAAGGCAGGCACAGTCATTGCTCTCACAGGGTTCATAGTTTAGGCAGCCCTTGAGGAATGAGGACAAGATGCAGGATTCCGAGATTTAGAGAGAAGGACGTGACGTCCTGAAAGGGAAAATGGTGCCCATTCTTGCTGCAGCATTCATGCAGACACGGAGCCCCGACCGGAAGTTGAGCTCGTTAAAAGAAGGGGCCTAGGTCCTGGGATTTATGGGCCCCAAAAGTGTATGCCCGGGCCTGGCACAGAAAACATTCACGCGTGTTTGTCAGACGAGCCCATGAACGTGTGAGAGACACAAAACCACCCCTGAAATACCAAGGAAAACTTAGGGACATTTCAACACAAAGCATCCTTTGATACAGATCTTTTAAGTAAATCACCAATATATCAGATAGAATCAGATTGAAATGAGCTCTTGTTGGGACACGTAGGTGGTTCAGCACCTGCCTTTGGCCCAGGTCATGACCCTGGGGTTTTGGGATCGAGTCCCACGTCGTGCTCCCTGCAGGGAGCCTGCTTCTCCCTCTGCCTGGGTCTCTGCCTCTCTCTCTCTCTCTCTCTCTCTCTGTGTCTCTCATGAATAAATAAATAAAATCTTAAAAAAAAAAAACCTGTCTTTTTTTTTTTTTTAAATTTTTTTTTTTTTTATTTATTTATGATAGTCACAGAGAGAGAGAGAGAGAGAGAGAGAGAGAGAGAGAGAGAGGCAGAGACACAGGCGGAGGGAGAAGCAGGCTCCATGCACCGGGAGCCTGATGTGGGATTCGATCCCGGGTCTCCAGGATCGCGCCCTGAGCCAAAGGCAGGCGCCAAACCGCTGCGCCACCCAGGGATCCCAAACCTGTCTTATTTTATGTGGGCCTTAAAGTTCCAAAAATCCTCTTGAGCAACGATTCCAAAGGCCAGCAGGCTGGAAATGCTTCATGGCAAAAACCTACACGAGCCTAGAACAGACACAGGGAAAATCAAACCTGAGGGGCTTCGGTGCAAGAACATTGGGATTGGGCCTGTGTTTTCATGGTTCTAATCCATCATAGCCCAGGGGAAGGCAACTCTTGGGAGCGTTAACAAATGTTACAGACTCTTTACTTGGTTTGTGTGTGAAGCGCTTCATACCTCTGTCCCTTTAGAAGAGAAGCCGATTTGAGCCGAGCCTGGAAAGCTCAGAAACCCACAGAGCAATATTAATGGTTTCCAAGTCTTTGGTGCGGGAACAAAAATCAAATGAAGGCGAAGTTGGGCCCTGAAGGAGTTCGTCGAGTTAATGAATGATGGCCTCCTTCCATCTTCTGATATTCGATTGAGTCACAGCAGATGGGCAGGGGCTCCACGGGAAAAATGAATTATGCACATCAGACTGTTGCTACATTTCTCACAATCACATTTTCATCACTTCACCTGTTGTATATCTGGGGCTGATTAGTTATGCATCTCATCTCATTTTGGCAGTCCTGGTTCAGAGACAATCTTTAATTGGTTTTTCCCTCCTGTCTGCGAATCTGTTGAAGGTTTTTGTCTGTTTGTTCCCCCCTCAGACAAAGGCATGTGCCTTAAATTATTTTGGAGAGGCTGATGATGACGGTTGTGATGTTAATATTCATTGAGGGTGGAATGAGTTGTGAGAAAGGTACATTTATATATATTATATTGCACAAGAGACTGTGAACAAAAACAACGGAGTTGGCAAAAGTTACCGTATCAGGGTTAGATCAGGTGTTAGATTAGGCTCTTGCTAAAAGGCACATTCACTTGCTTTTTCTTTGACATCTGCACAGTTAAACGCATCATTTTCTCCTCGTGCGACTTTAAGATCAGATAAGCATTTAATCATCAAGGGAAGCAGGATTGCGTCCTGGGAAGACCTGAGTTTGGTGTTTAGGTCTGATTTTGGAGGCTTATTTATAGTGTAGGAGTAGACAAGCTATTTTGCCTCTTTCTAAACCTCAATTTCTGAATAATACTTCCACCTCTAAAGGGCTGATGGGAAGATAAAGCAAAACTGTATGAGTAAAGTCCCTCAAGATACTTGAAGGGGAAAAAAAAAAGACAAAAAGAACAGATCCATTCAATAAAAGGTTATTGGACCTGGAAGGATGTAGTAGAGAGTGAATCGGACTAAATAAAAGTTAATCTTTATCTGAGCCTTTTCTTCAATATTAGGGGAGCAAGTACGTCTATGGAACATTTTTTTTAATGACACAGAATCAGTAAACAGGTAAATATTATAATGATCCTGTTGAAACATGGGTAAGAAGGCCCCATCCCCACCGGTCTGGCTCTCTCCTTGTCTCTACGAGCCGCTGCGCTCTGACACTTTGGCGAAGCAATTTCCCAGATCCTTTTCATCTCTGGAGTCCTCTGAGAAAATGACAATGCATCAGTATTTCTTTTTCTTAAAGATATTTTGTAATGGAAAAAAACCCTCAAGTTGACCAGAGTCCAACCAGGAGAACAGGAGCCACTAAAAGTACAGAAGTCACAGGAGATAAAGTGCTGGGACTCTGTTATGTGGCTGATAGAACTGCTAAGAAGCCAGAAGACTCTGGTGCAACCCAGAGATCAGCAAAAGTGAAAAGCCTGTGCCATCGAGGCAGGAGGAACCAAGAGAAGGACAGGATTGAACTGACGTGGTTGAGGTGCTATGCAGACCTAACCCGAGGCAGAGAAAGGGGAGGGGAAAATCCCTGGATGTCCTATTCATCCTACTGCTAGTCCCCAGGAGCCAGTTAGCCTGGTAGCCCGCAGAGAGGGGCTTCCCTGTCACGTAGGGAGCAGCAGAAAAGGAGCAAGAAATAGATCTGAGGGCAAACAGGTCAGGGGCTGGCCCAGACCACCCGATGCACTAGAGGTAGAAAAGTATTATTTATTACGGGCTTTAGTTAAGTGAATGGGTTACCCCAAGGCCTCCCAAATCAAGTCCTAGTGGTCACCTCACGCTCTTGCATTACCGGCTGGATAAGTACGTGTAGACAATGGATAAGTACGTGTAGACAATGCTGCCACATCTACTGCTCTTTTGCTGTCATTGTATTGTGTTTCAGGAATAACCTCATGCACCCACAGAGTGTTGATTGATGATTTTCTCTCATAACTTATTTATATTTATTTATTTTTATTCTGTGACATACTACGATTACAAGGTAATGTGTTTTTTTTTTTTAAACAGATTTATTTATTTTAGAGAAAGAGCACTGAAGGGCAGTGAGGGAGGGGCAGGGAGAGAGGGAAAGAACGTCTCAGACAGACTCTGTGCTCAATGTGGAGCCTAGATGGGGCTCGATCTCACGACCCTAAGATCATGACTCGGGCTAAACCAAGAGTTGGACACTCGGCCAACTGCCACCCAGGCACCCCACAAGGCAATGGTTTTTAAAACTGTTTTGAGCAAGATTAATATAAGGACAAAAATAATATCTTGAGATCTCGGATCCATTATTTTTTAAATTATTTTTGTCCATTTTCTCTCCCCTTCATTCATTGCTTAGGAATGCACAGTGTTATTTGAAGTGCTCTAGTAAGTCCTGCAATTAAAAAGCTTAATTTAATTTAACTTAGAGTTTTCTGATCAGATTCAATGAAAAAAAAATTTTTTTAGAAGCCCCATTAAACCTAACCCGGATCTACTCTTCCATGGTACACACCTTGGGAATATAAGTATAAAATATCTTTGGAAATCTTTCACTTGACACTTTCTTGCCTGAAGTACCTACATGATAGAAACTCGGTTTTATATGAGATGTTCTGTTCCACTTTTGATCACATTCGTAAATTTTTGAAGTAATTTCTTTTATCTTCCAATCACTGGTCTTGTCTTCTTGGAGCAAGTTAAAGCACTAGTAAATAGAAAGTAGCTATTTTCAAGTATTTTGTGAATGAAATCTGTCATTTGCCCACCTCACATGGGCTCATTCAAATCTAAACATCACCACTTTCTCCTTCAAACCCTCAAGTGCTTGGTGTTTTCTTCAACATTTCCACAGAAATGCTACCATTCTCAATATCCCTTCTAATCTATGATTTTCAGATGCTCATACTATGTCAGGTAGGTTCTTACTAACAAAAACTTTTTCAACAAAAAGTCAAATTGAACTATCACTCCATTTCTCTCATTTAAAAATGTTAATTTCACAAAGTTGGTGTGAGAAATCACATTGTGGAGTTACATTATCAATTTTGTCAGCCGAGTTCATAGAAGGAAACAGACTAGGAAAACGTGAAAGACCCCATGTCTCTTATTCCATGTAAGTCAGAGTCAGAGATGGATGAGATTCAGGAATCCTGATTCTTAAATTATTTAATTTCCAGGAAATCTGTGTCTGTCAAGATGGGGAGTACAATAGATATTCAACAGATATGTCATGTCCCCGTGCTCGAGAATCTGGCATTTCCCCATATTTTGGGATCACTGCTATAGTGAGCCATTGTTTCTCATGAGAAGGTGTCGTGTTTTTTGAGTCTGTTGAGGAAGCTAAAACTTCACATCAGCACTTCTCTACATTGTCCTTCGGCCCTCACCCCTGTCATCTATCAGGACCTGATACGTAGGTTCAATTGATCTCCACTGTATTCTGCATGGCCATTTCACTTATTGACCATGGACGACCATCTGATGCAGACCAAGCAAAAATTTGGGTATTTTGTCCTATTCCAGAATAAGAAATACAGTCCCAGTTCTCATACTAAACTCAGAGGCTCAGGGGAAGATCACAAATTTTAAGTTCTGAGAATTGGAACAAAATAGGAGTATTAAAAACCATAGTTATGATAAAGGCAGTGCTGATTTGGGTGGTCTATAAATAAAAATTTCTAGTATGTATATTCTTGCTTGAAAAATATTGCCTATATTTTCTAATACCTAGACACTGATATACCCAAGTATATTCTGAAAGGCAGGAAGTGCAACTTACTAGTACTCTATAAGATGAATAATCATGGGCAAATTAGCAAATTATTCATTTAAATATCTGTGGTATGTGTGCGTGTGTATGTGTGCATGAATTGGACCCGCCTTATATAGTACACAAAATTCAACTTGATATGGATTTAAGACTTAAACATAAGACCTGAAATCATAAAACTTCTACAAGAAATATAAGGTAAAATCTCCCTGATGTTGATCTTGGCAGTGATTTTTTTGGATATGACACCAAAAACATACATAACAAAAGCAAAAATAAGCATATAAGATTCCATAAAACTAAAAATCTTCTGCACAGCAAAGGATACAACTGATGGAACGAAAAGATGAACTATGGAATGGAGGAAAATATTTACAAATCATGATTCTGATAAAGGATTAATATCCAAAATGTATTAGGAACTTCTACAACCATGTATCTATTATATAATATAATATAATACATAATATAATGTATATATTCTATAACTCTATTTTAAGAAATTGGTCAAAGGACCTGATGATAGACATTCCTTCAGAGTAGACATGCAAATAGCCAACAGGTATATGATAAGGAGGTCTCAGCAAATATCCCAGAGACATACACTGAAACCACAATGATCTCCTTATATCTATTAAAAAAAAAAAAAAAGCAGCTATTACTAAGAACACAAAGATAAAAATGTTGGTGAGGATGTGGGAAAAAGGTTATCTTGGTATACCATTGGTGGGAACGTAAATTGGTATATCCATGAGAGAAAAAGTATGGCGATGCCTCACAAATTAAAACTAGGCCTACCATGTGATCTAGCAAGCCTACTTCTGGGTAGTTTTCGAAATTGACTGAAATCAAGGTCTCAAAAAGATAACTGTACCCCTTTGTTCATTGCAGCATTACAACAGCCAAGGTATGGAAGCAACCAAAGTGTCCATTGATGGGTGAATTAATAAAGAAAACATGGTACATACATATAATGGAATATTATTCAATCTTCACAGGACGGTCCTGCCATTTGTGACGACATGGATTAGCCTGAAAGACAACGTGCTAAGTGAAATATGCCAAATACAGGAAGACACTTACGGTATGATCTCACTGATTTGTGGAATCTAGTAAATCTAGACCCATTGGAGCAGAGAGCAGAATGATGATCGCCAGAGGATAGGAGGAGGGGTAAATGAAGCTATAGTCAAAGGTATTGTGGTCAAAGTTTCAGTTACACGAGAGAAATAAACTCTGGAGCCCTTCCTACTGCGCAGTGCCCATAGGACGATACTGCCTTGTATACTTACAGGTTGCTAAGAGGTTAAAACTTAAGTATTCTTACTACTTATGTGACTAATAACTGAGGCAGGAGGAAACTGGGTGGTGATAGGTATGTCTGTGATCTTGATGATGGGTTGGCACAGGTGTCCACTTATCCATGAACTCATGGAATTGTATATGTCAGACGTGTAGTTGTCGTTACCTGTCGAGCATACCTTGATAAAGTGGTTTAAAAATGCCTACTTCATACGGGCTTTGTGGACAATCAAACAAGGTACCCCGTGTATCCACGTAACGAGCTTAGCTGGCAACTGACTTTGCATGGTCTTTATCGACCAGACACAGCCCTAGGCACAGGGCTTCATTTTTGCTTCACTTACGACAATCATGTTCTTAAAGTTGAAGAAACTGAAGCTCAGAATGGCCTCACTAACCAATGTTGACATTTTCTATCTGAGTAACTGAGGGCGGAGGAGGCTAAGAAAGTGGAGCTGCAGTCACTGACCACAGTGCCTGTGAAATCATAAAATGGAAGAGCCAGATGGTACATTTTTCTGTTCACTAATTCTGTAAAGTGCAGGTGCCATGTGAGCTGGAAATAATAGCTACTGTGACAACAGCTTATGTGTGTTTGCTTCTTTAAAAAAAAAAATGATTTTACTTATTTATTTGAGAGAGAGAACATTCAAGCACCCATGAACTGGAGGAAGGGCAGAGGGAGAGGGACAAGCAGACTCCTCGCTGAACGTGGAGAGCAATGTGGGGCTCTGTCCTGGGACCCTGAGATCATGACTTGAACCAAAGTCAGAGGCTTAACCACCTGAGCCACCTGCCTGTTTGCTTCTTGATGCTGCTTTGGACAAAATAGCCCCTGCTAAGAATTTAACTTTATGGAAATATTAGTAGATTCTAAAAAATACCCTTTTCCGAAGAGCCGTTGGCCATAATGCATGGCTTACAGGTTTAGGGAGCATAAACTGAGGAAGTTAGAACTTTATATAATGGGAGTCTTATATGACGGTTACTTTATAGAAAATATAAAACCAATTCTCCTCAATTTGACCTACGCTTTCTCAGTTTTAGAACTGAAAGTCTTGCGTTCCAGAACAGCCTCAGTCTTAGACAAACCAGGACACATGGTTGATCATTATAATCCAGAATGGGATATTTGGGTCATAATTGCATGGAAAACTGTCTTCGTGTATTTCCATAGTCACCATCTTTATTGTCGATTAGACTCCTGGGTTTGGAGTTTTGGTAGCTTCATAGCTGCACACCATTCTCTGCCAAATAAAGATCGAATCTGTTATTTCCTTCAGGATTTCGTCGTTACTGTTCTCCTTTCTTGTCTTAGTGTATTTGGAATATCAAGTTGATGTTAAAGGTCACGGCATTTCTGTTTGGCTTTACAAGGGCAAAGTCTTTTGCAAGGCCTTCTTGGAAGCCGTAACAGGCATAGGGAGTTTTGTGAATTTAATGATTTATTATTCAGAAACTGGGAGTGTTACAGTTGTGGCAATGGTACGGCCTTGCAAATAGATCCAGTGGTTTGAACATCGAAAAAAACGAATTTCATTCTTGACTTTTTAATCAACTTGCATCTCAAGCTTCCTCTGACTGAAGAGGTTAGTTTCTGTGGGGATAATCAGGTCTGTTCTTCTATGAAAAGAAGCTGCCCGTTACACACTTTAAGTTCTCTCTGTTTTTTCCTAAATGGCATTTCCACAAGTGTAATTAATCCTGTGTTGTAACACGTGCCCCTGGATTCACACCCCACTCCATGAAGCAGTCACAGCCCTGCCTTATGAAGCAGAGTGTTTATTTGAACTACTCAGTATATATTGGTTGAATGGCTATGTCGGTGGCGGAGTGGCGGGTGGGCGCAGGTATGCACGCACCCATGGGTGCCTGATGGATGGTTGGGGCGCCGCTAGAGCCGGCCTACCGTGATCACAGGTCGGTTACAACACTGGCAGGCCCTCGCCATGGATGTACACCTTCCCTGTTTGGATTTGAAGGATCTACCCACTATTTTCCTTCTTGCCTCCTGATCGAGAGCACATGTGTGTAAGTGCTACCGTAGCCACACATGGCAGGACAGGAAAGGGTCAGGAAACGTACACCTTCTGCTCAGGATTTATTTTATTTTATTTTTTTTAATTTTTTTACTTATTTATGATAGTCACAGAGACAGAGAGAGGCAGAGACACAGGCGGAGGGAGAAGCAGGCTCCATGCACCGGGAGCCTGATATGGGATTCGATCCCAGGTCTCCAGGATCGCGCCCTGGGCCAAAGGCAGGCGCCAAACCGCTGCACCACCCAGGGATCCCCTTTAAATTTTTTTTTTAATTTTTTTACTTCTGCTCAGGATTTAAATGGACTCCTCGTAACGCCTGCGCACTAGTTCTGCCCCCCTTTACACTGGGAAGCTTGAGGTTGAGAGAAATCCTCTAGATCAAACTACTCAAAATGTTTTTGAAGGTTGAGGAAAAAGAGAATCGGTGTGTTAATGTACCTGTTGAAGGTCCCATGGTACATGGTTGAGGACGTCAACGAGAAAAGCCAGACAGGCCGTGGCCAGCTCCCGGATTCTTCATCCTGTCTCCTCACATGGTCGTAGACCTCTGTAAGGTTCCCTCATTGAGCCCGACTCCCTGAACCGATCCCTTGTCTGCCTGGCCCAGGTTAACAGAACTAACTAGACTTTATTCTTTGACGCTACCTCTTGCTAAACTACGTTTTTCACCTTCAGCTTCTTCTGGTCAAACTAAGTCCGATTCTCGGGGCCCCGGGGAAAACCTCAGGGAGACGGTTTCAGACATGTGACACTTGAGAAAAATAACAACACACCTAGGAAGACTTTCCGGGCGAGCAACAATCCAGCAATCCTTCCCACAAGGATCACACTCCGAAGGATTTCGCATTCCCTTTCAAGGTTATGCGATTAATCCATACTTCACACAGAATTCTGGATTTATATGGAAGACCTCTTTTTCCTATATTCTCTATAAATTGTGAATGCTGTTCCTGAGTTGAAGGTTATCCACAGTAATAGAAATGCAGTCAGGTGGAAATTGTCTACAGCAGAACTATTACTGGGTCCATGGCGTGATATCTCTACATACAATACGCTTTGGGCATAAATGAGGGGAGGAAAAAAAATGGCACTGAAATAGGATTTCCCCTCTAACTAAGGCCATTCTAACTAAGGAAGAAATTACTTTATTGGAAAGATGCCACTAGCTTCTATTCAATATTCATTTAAAAGGAACATTTCTGATAGCTTCATTTCTGCACATTTTCAACAAATAACAATCCAAAGAATCGGAACTTGCCATATTCAATTTTGTGCAGCTCACTAAATGACCAATAAGAGAAAAAGTACTTCTAGCTTTTTCATGCTTAGGTTACTCCAAAATGGGACAATTAACAAATGTAGGCTGCAAGATTTAGACTCTTTTCTTCCAACATTTTGCAGAGATGCCAAAGGCAAAATGCAAACACTTTTGGAAGGCATTATATTTAAGAAAATAATTGGTCTTTATTCTAGGAGCTAATTTGATTGATAATTCCAAACAGGTGGCTTATGGCCCTTTAAGAAGTAGTATTGTTACTTTGATGGAGAATATTTTCTGATTTTCTTCTAAAAAGTTGGGCAGCCTGAATGCTTAAACTCCACTTAGGCCTGGTACAGTATGAGAAAATGTTCTTGTTGGCTACTTGACAGGGTAAATAAAATAAGGAACTACTGGGAGAAGAGAATATATTGCTCCCTAAAGGTGCAAGTGTTTCTTCGAGCTGAAAATTACACATTTATGAGAAAAGCCAAGTGCCTCCCAGTGGAGAATTGGGTGTCTCAAATCAGCTAAAGTTAAATGAAATACATATATTGACTGGATACGTAAATTCCACAAATGGAACTTCAGGAGATGCATTTTCCCTTGTCAAAACATTGCACATAGATTCAAATAATTAGTGTGAAGCATCATTTCATGGAATTAATTCATTTGAAATAAGTTGGTCAAAAAAATCAAGAACGATATTTTAATCAAATTTTTTCATTCTCTCCCTTTTCCAATTTTCTGTCTCTCTTTCCCTTCCTAGAGGTTTCCAAGAGACTTTGACTTAAATACGTATCAGCGAGTTTTCTAGCTGTTTTCACCCACGGTTGAGATCCCTCAGCTGTCTTTTTGCTGATAGCAAATAACATACATACGCTCCATTTCTTATTATTGTTCCAAATGTGATTTACACTAGTAAATCGGCACACAAAAATTAACACATCAATATTTAAGGCATTAAAATTTTTAAAATATAAAACAAGCAAAATGGGAAAGGCATAGTTTTGTCCTAAGTACCAAGTGAATGCACGGAGTGTCCACCTGGAAGGTCTCTGCAACAAGAGGTGGCCCCATCCTGGCCGTCGAAAAGATCCTGTGATTTTGAACATTATCTCTTTCAACTTGACTGCCTCTTGGAGTTTTGTCACTTTCTTTTCTTCCTGTACAATCTCAGCCATCCTATGTCCTCATCTATTAGTTTTCTCTGATAGTCACAATACTAGTGCCCAGATTTTGGACTCTGCTTCTGAGAAGAGCCTGTAGATGATTCCAGCTGGATTTTTGCTGATGTTTCCTAAGTGTCATGTATAAACCTGAGCTCAGAACTTCGTATGGGCCGTGGCCTGTGGTGGGCGTTCACTGTGCCCCACCAGCGAGCTGTATCAGTTGGAAGGAAGGGCCACCTTTTCCTCGGCATAACGGCATGGCCTGGTGACCAAGCCATGTGCTTGTGGGACTGCATTTGCCCGGGGGGGGGGGCTGTCTTTTCCCATTTTGCCCAGCAATGCTCTGGAGGCTAGTAGGGTCGTTGATTGGATTTATTTCTTTTCTTTCTCACTCTCCTCTCTTTAAATCTCCCATTTCTATTCAAGGTGATCCAAAGTTAGAGACTGAAGTCATTTCCCTTACTTTTATCTTCACCTCTCTCCCTATCCGGTTGGTTTCTAGCCTCTGTTAGAGATACCTTTACAAATGTATTTGCTATCATCACGGAGGCCTTTCTTCTGTGGAGGAAATGGGAAACTGCAGCCAGAGTTTCACATGGAACATTAAGGCACGTGGAATAAGGCATTTTTCATCAGGAGCTCAGAAACTGCCTCTTTTTTCACTGTTCCCCTTCCTCTAGGCTGGTTCTTTTGCAAACTGGCTCCTACCGTACCAGAAGATTCCTTCTACAATATAAAGTGCACCACACATCATCTCTCTACTTACAATATGTGGTAAGCTGAATAATGGTTTCCAGAAGATGTTCATATTCTAATTCCCAAAAGCTGTGCACGCCTTTCACAGTTAAAGGGGCTTTGCAGATGTGATTAAGGATCTCAATGGGAAAATAGCCAGGATTATCCAGGTGGGCCCAGTGTAATCACAGAGGTTCTTATCACCGTGAGACAGGAGGCTGAGTTAATAATAGGAGATGTGATGAGGGAAGCAAGCTGTAGGAGTAACGTGAGGAGGGGACCATGAATCAAGGAATGAAGGCCGGTCTTGAGAATATAAGAAAGGCAAGAAATCATAATTCTAGAGGAGAATGCAGGCAGCAACCTTTTCGACCTTAGCAGCAGCAACTTCTTATAAGACAGGACTGCAGAGGCAAGAAAAACAAAAGCAATCAGGAACTATTGGGACTTCATCAAGATCAAAAGCTTCTGCACAGCAAAGGAAACAATCAACAAAACTAAAAGGCAACCTATGGAATGGGAGAAGTTACTTGCAAGTGACATATCAGGTAAAGGGTGAGTATTCAAAATCTTTCAAGAACTTATCAAGCTCAACACCCAAAAAACAATCCAGTCCATTAATGGAAGACATGAACGGATATTTCTCCAAAGAAGACATACAAATGGGTGACAGACACATGAAAAAAATGCTCAACATCACTCATCATCAGGAAAAATACAAATTAAAACCACAATGAGATACCACGTCACCCCTATCAGAATTACTAAAATCAACAACACAAGAAACAAGTGTTGGCAAGGGCGTGGAGGAAGGGAATGTAAGAGGAACCTGCTTAAATTGTTGGTGGGAATGCAAACTGGTGCAGCCACTCTGGAAAATAGTATAGAGATGCCTCAAAAAGCAAAAAATAGAGCTACCCTAACACCCAGCAATTGCACTGCTAAGTATTTATCCACAGGATACAAACACAGCGATTCGAAGGGGCACATTCACCCCAATATTTATAGCAGCAATGTCCACAATAGCCAAAATTCGGAAAGAGCCCAGATGTCCATCGACTGATGAGTGGGTAAATAAGATGTGGTGTTAGATGCACAAAGGAAGATTACTCAGCCTCCACAGAGAATGAAATCCTGCCATTTGCAATGATGTGAATGGAACTAGAGTATATTATACTAAGTAAAATAAGTCAGAGAAAGACAATTATATGATTTCACTCATGTGGAATATAAGAAACAAAGCTGATGAACATGAGGGAGGGAAAGGCAAAGGAAAATAAGATAAAAATAGAGAGAGCAGTCCTGGTGGCTTAGGGGTTTAGCGCCTGCCTTCAGCCCGGGGTGTGATCCTGGAGACCCAGGATCAAGTCCCACATGGGGCTCCCTGCATGGAGCCTGCTTCTCCCTCTGCCTGGGTCTCTGCCTCTCTCTCTTCTCTCTGTGTGTGTGTGTCTCTCACGAATAAATAAATAAAATCTTAAAAAAAAAAAGATAAAAACAGAGTGAAGAAAACCATAAGAGACTCTTAACTCTAGGAAACCAACAGGGTTGTTGAAGGCGAGGTGGGCGGGGGGATGGGGTAACTGGGTGATGGGCATTAGGGAGCTCAGTTGATGTAATGAGCACTGTGTGTTGTGTGAATTGGGTGAATCACTAAATTCTACCTCTGAAATTACTAATAGGCTGTATGTTAACTGAGTTGAACTTAAATAAAATATATTTAAAAAAAAAAAAAGAAAAGAAAAGAAGAAAAAAGAAAGTAGCGAACTCTCCACTCAGAGCCTCCAGAAAGAAGTAGCCAAGCTGACATTTTGACTCTATGCCAGTGAGACCGAATTTGGGCTTTGACTTCCAGATATGCAAGATAATGAATTCATATAGTTTAAAGCTACTAACTTTGTAGTAATTTTATTATCTTTCACTGGCTCTTTACAATTTTCCAAATAAGTTTCAAGCACTTACTTAGCAGCGAATTCCCCACATGATGTAACAAC
This sequence comes from Vulpes lagopus, assembly GCF_018345385.1. Lineage (NCBI taxonomy): Eukaryota > Metazoa > Chordata > Mammalia > Carnivora > Canidae > Vulpes > Vulpes lagopus. The sequence goes on along the minus strand of NC_054833.1, from coordinate 114,997,114 downwards.
GCACAGCTCTCTGACCTTATTTTCAGCCATTCACCAAAGATATTTCTTTCTCCAGCTCTCAATTACTCTTAGTTTCTGGAATTTTAAGTTAATAAGCCATGTCAAACTGCTTCCCAGTAAAGGGATTAGGACTATCCCCTCCCTCATTTTATTTTTATTTTCCTCACTAAAGTCTGCTTGTCATTTCCTTCAGGAATCCTTCCTGATACCCCAATCCAGTGTGGAAAATGCACAAATGAAAGAAAAACAAGTAAATAAAAAGTTCAGTGAACAGAACACTTTTTAATTCAACCATTTTCCACAGTTGTAAGGTTCAATTTTTGTCGCCATCTCGATGGAAGTAGAGTTTAAATCTCAGTCTTCGTAAATCATTTTCACACTTCAATGCCCGCTCTTGTGGGGGCTGATTTTCTTTTTTGGAGGATTCATCAAGAAGCAATACACAAACTGTTACTGGAGAAGAGTATTCCTTAGTTCTCTGGGGAGATAATTTTGTTTCAATGGCCAGGGTTAAATTTCTAGCTTGTGATGATCATTAGAAGATGGTGTCAGATATATGATCCATCCGACTTTTGTTCCTACTAGAGTTATAGTATCCAGAGCAAGGCCCCCATCGAGAGAAACGCCTCTTCTCTGTACACAGCATATACAGCGTGGTGGTGTGTTCTTGGGGAACATGCTGTGGGATCCCCCATTAGAAGGACACTTTAAATGCAACAAGATTCCTCAAAAGACAGCAAGTCTAACAAGAGGGAACTTCCATCTACACTTAATAATATATCTAAATAGTAAGTCTGGTAAGCATTAAAAGGAATTCTTGAATATTTAATAGGATCTAATTAAAATTAATAGGAAAAACAGTATGACAAAGTTTAATAAGTACATTTTTCTTGTCCTTTATGAGTGTAAATGCCCAATTCTTAAAACAGACTACTCTAATGCCCATTTTCAACATGCCCACGTTTGTTTTCTTTACTAGCTTTCTTTGTCAAACAATCTAATGTATTTTTAGTCAGTAAACAATTCATGTGATATTTTAAATAACCACAACGTGCTAGATTCTCTGTTAGGTGCTTTTATCATCATTGTCTCACTTTTCCTTTTTCTTGAAACATTCACACAAATGCCAAATGTAGGTGCCATTTTATTCAATATAGAGAATAAAGGGAAATAAATCTCAGTGTGGGCAATGAGGTAGCAAGTAGAAGCGTCTAGTTAGACTTAAATCTGTTTCTCGTTCTTCCAGCTTTAGGGTTTCTCCCCTACTCTACTTTGTCTCTCTTAATAACATCACTGCCAAAAATTTAACTGTTGTTATTTGAGCTAGAAGTTCCCCTATTCTTTCCAGAAAAATTAGTGGATGCCTGTGGCCTGAATACCCCTCCCTCATGTATTGATTTTGACTTCAACACGAGGCCCGTTTTCTTCACATTCCAGAGATGTGCCTAATTATAGCATCTGTGTAAAGTAATAATTCATAGGGCAGAAAATTGTAAGTAATCAATAAATAAATGTTGGCTTCTGCCATTTGGAATTGTTTTCGCTTGGGTACAATCATGTCTTTCTAACGAGACTTATCAAAAATCATTTATAGTAGCAAATTCCGATGTCAACCACATAATAGATTCTTACAACCGATGAGAGTCCGCATGGGCAGTAGAAGAGGTACTATCTTTAGACACATTGGACATTATTTTGAATCTCCTTGGGTTTTTGTTGTTGTTGTTGTGGTGGTGGTTGTTTTGTTGTTGTTTTTTCATACTCTGTGAACTTGGTGTGGTTACGTAGTCTGTCTTTGCTTCGTTTTTCTCTACTTTAAAATGAAAGTAGCAATCCTTCCCCTGCTAAGTACATAGGAACTAATATTTTGGTTCTTCAGGTAAAGATAACATATCGCATGCACAGGATGCTTAGGCTGTATGATTTCTAATTTAAAATTTTCACAATTGTTTGTCATGGGAACACTGTTCCAGCAGCTGGTAATGCCCTGTTTTCAGAGTGAACAACTTCTAGTCTGGCATCACTGCTGTTTCATGAGAAAGGAGAGGGTGGGGGTATTGGACGTGGGAAAAGGGCAATGGAGAAATAAGTCATTTAAGTTGCTTGAACGAAACACATTCAACCATCTTTTAAAAAGCATAAAGGGTATACAAGAGACTATATGGTTTAAAGAATTTGCTTGCTATCTGTATTCACTGCATCATTTCAGAGTCTCTCTCTGCCACGTACTAGCTGCTCAAAAATCTAAGATATTTAATATCTATTTTATTCTGTTATTGTATGAAGATATTAATACATACTACATCAGTTGCTAGAGCCTTACATGAGATAAAGTATTATTTCTGTCATGCAGCAACTATAAGGAAATAATGATAATGATCATCAGGCATAAATGTTCATCTGCTAATGATCATCTTTAGAAACAGAAGAAGATAATTTACTTATCACTCTTTTTCTCACAGGTAGATATTGCTCTTTGTTCACTCTGTGTTATGACACCCTGTTTCTCTCTCAATTTAGTTTTCTTTATACTGAAATCTATCCTTTAAGAGTTCATTAAGTTCATTAAGAGATGCTTTGTAGATATTAGTAAATATTGTAAGTCTTTTAGGACAAAAATTGTCTTGATTTTTGGATCCCTGGGTGGCGAAGTGGTTTAGCACCTGCCTTTGGCCCAGGGCGTGATCCTGGAGATCCCGGGATCAAATCCCACTTTGGGCTCCCTGCATGGAGCCTGCTTCTCCCTCTGCCTATGTCTCTGCCACTCTCTCTGTGTGTGACTATCATAAATAAATTTTAAAAAAAAGAATGAAGACCTTTTAAAAAAAATTGTCTTGATTTTACTCTTAATCCTGGATGGTTATTTGGCAGGGTATAGAATGCCAGGTTGACAACTGCCCATGTCACTTAGAAGATACTATTCTATTACATACTTTCCTATCTCTTGCTCCTATTAAATATTCTGCTTTCCATCTTAGAATTGTTTGTTTGTACATAATCTATCCTTTTGCTTCATTCAAGATCTCACTTTGCTCTTGTGCTGTCTACGAGAGAGTCCAGGTAGAGAGTAGTCTTATTTCTCTTGCTTGGGACTTGATGTGCTTCTCTGAGTGTTCATACTTGGCTCATTTTGGAAAATTCTCAGCCATTATTTCTGCCATTACTCTCATTCATTATTTATATATATATATATATATATATATATATATATATATATATATATATATACACATATTTTTTTCCTACCTTAAAAAGAACAACTTGCCTCAAGATGTAATGGCTCTAAACCACAAACATTTAATGATAGCTCATGATTTTGTGCTTCTTGGGCCCTGCAGGGCTCAGCAGGGTGATGTTTCTGTTCCATGTGGCATAGAAAGAAATCACTCAGTGACATTCAGTGGTTGAACGGTCTGATCTGGAAGGTCCAAGCAGGCTTCACAGAAATAATTTGCAGGCCAGCCTCTCCATATAATTTCACAGTCCCTCCATATATTGTGTTCAGCCTAGGGCTCCGGGCAGCAAGGGAAAGAAGCTTGTCATCTTAAAAGGGAAGTGCAAAACTTGTTTCCTTTTACTCTATTGTTTAAAATAGTCACAGACCAATTTATATTCAGTAGGAGGAAAAATGGGTTCTACCCCATAATGGGAAGAATATCAAAGAGTTCGTGGACATCTTTAACCCTACCACACTTTTCAATATTGCCTTTTTCTCTTCTCTTTCCTCTCTCTCTCTCTCTCTCTCTCTCTATATATATATATATATATATATATATATATATATATACACACACACACATACATATTTGGAACAGAAATATATATATATATTATATATATGGTTTACATTTCCTCCATATGTGTGTGTGTGTGTGTGTGTGTGTGTGTACACACAGAGAGAGAGAGAGAGAGAGAGAGAGAGAGAGAGAGAGAGAGAGACTTCTAGTTCTTAATATGTCTAAATATCTTTCTGATACCGTCTCTTCATCTCGGCTGAATTGGTAGTCTTCATAATGATCTTGCAGTCCAGAAATTCTTCAAATGTGGTGAATATAATAAACTTATGTATCCAGTTTTTCAAATGATACAGGTATTCATTTCCTGAAGCTCTCATTTGTGTTGTTAAAAAATAAGGCTTTTAAAATAATGCCACCTTCTTTTCTCATGACTTAAGGTATATTTGAAGACTCATTTGACCTGACACCTCAAGTCCCTAGAGTACCAGGACTAAGCATTCACTCCTGACTTCTACATCTTCCTCATCACCAGGGACACACACAACCCTGGAGTGTGAGATCAGTTCAAGTACTTCAGCTCTGTTTCTGGTAACTTCGTTGTGCCTACAGCTTGGGGATTTTCTCCTTTTTTTGTAATATTACTTATTTTAAATATTTTCCAAGTAGCTTATCTAGCATTTCAACACACTTGTAGTGAAAGCATATTGATGGTTTCTTATAGGCCATCTTGCTTTAGTGAGAAATTCTGTTTTCTGTGTAATTAAGGAAATAATAAAGACCATGAAATCAGACTTTATTTTTTCATTTATACCACAACAGAGTGTATAAAAATGTGAAGATCTATAAATTTGGGAAGAATAAAGTCTTGGATTGGTATGGACAACTGAAAAGAAAATCTCAATTCAAAAAACAACTTTTTGAATGAGTTCTATTTAATTAAATAATGGTGAGTTTGAAGCAAGTTCTTCCTGAGAGAGCTTCTTCACTTGATGATGTATGAATGGATATTTTTATAGAAAAATGTTTTACCAAGTTAGCTGCTCTCTGCATTAATATTACAGCCAGAATAATGGAGAACAATAAAATTAGTTCCTGCTACCTAACGTTTCATACTTCATTATGACAAAATAATGTTTCTTATTTATCTTTTTTCTTATGCATAATCTTCTGACAATCCCAACTTTTCTTCTGTACATCTGCAACCAAAGAAATGATCAGTTGCTAATAATTTAGCACAACATACACCATTTAATGAATAACGTTGTTCATTTACAAGGCCAAGCAATTTTATTCATCTAATAGTTCCCTCAGAGCTCCTCCCCAACCCTCACAAAAAAACCCAACTATGTCAACAATACATTGTTTGTTGGGATTGCAGGGATGCTGTGTGAAAGATTCAGTCTCTTCCTGGCGTTAAGAAAACTGGTATTGGGGGGGCGCCTGGGTGGCTTAGTCTGTTAAGTGTCTGCCTTGGGCTCAGGTCATGATCTCAGCCCCTGCTCAGTAGGGAGTCTGCTTCACCCTCTGCCCACACTCTATCTCTTATTCTCTCTCAAATAAAAAATAAAATAAAATCTTTAAAAAAAAACTGGTATTAGGAATATTATGACAACAAATATATCAATATTATTTTCCTTTCAAAATGTGTCTCTGAATAATAGTGCCACTACTACTACATTTTTTGAAGTGAAAGAAAAATGAGTAAACAAAAGAAAAAATATCAAAGTTCAGCCCCAGGCCTTTAAAAGAAGCTAGTTTACCGCTTCATGGTAATGAACACCAGAATTTAGTAAATGATATTACTGTAAGCTTCCCAGTCTTGTCTCTAGAATTTCAAAAATAATTTCTTTTGTCTGCTTCCCTTAATTCCTATCTTCCTCTTACAGATTACAAAACTTTCTTGTCTCTGTCTCAATATTTTAGTCGCTGCATCAACTCCTTGATCTGCTCTAGAGGAAGTGCAGTCAGAAAAGCCAGCTAAAACTCGGTCCCTTTTAAGAAATTATTATCCTGTTCCTCTGCACAGCACATCACTTTGGTAAGACACATAGATTCCACTAATCACCTCCACAGGAATGACTAATAATTTAGATTTTTTTCCATGCCTTTTTTTTTTTTTTTATCTCTTCCAACAATTCTAATTCTCAATTTACATGCCACTTCCTTTAGGAAGCTTTCCCTGAACTGTGAGGTCAGAGCCAAAGGTACCTGTTCTTAATTCTGTATTGATATATATCACTCGTCCTTTTTTTATAAGCAGGAAAAAAGTTTTTTTTTAAAAAACAATTGCATATTCTGCATAGAATATGTATAGAATGTATAGCTGTGTAGAATACATAACACAATCACACTTCTAACATGTAGTAGGCAATTGGAAATTATTTTTAAATGAATAAAGATATCAGTCCATTAATCAACAAATTGACCAAGGATTGTCACACTTAGTGGACAATTAGAATGAAGAAACTTCTGTTAAATATAAATGGAGATTTTAATTAATGAGTGAAAACATATAGCTGGTTGCTCAATGACTTCTCAATAAATTCTCAATAAATGAGTCTTTCTTTTTTAATTTTTTTTTTATTTATTTATGATAGTCACAGAGAGAGAGAGGCAGAGACACAGGCAGAGGGAGAAGCAGGCTCCATGCACCAGGAGCCCAATGTGGGATTCGATCCCGGGTCTCCAGGATCGCGCCCTGGGCCAAAGGCAGGCGCCAAACCGCTGCGCCACCCAGGGATCCCAAATGAGTCTTTTTTTGATCTCAGTATTATGCTTTTAAGATATATATATATATATATATATATATATATATAGTGTGTATATGTGTGTGTATTAATGATAATGGGAATGAGATCCACGGGAGAAGGTCATATAAGAATAAAATTCATCTTTTGGGCTTATGATCTCCTATTTAGGGCATCTTGTATTGTCATTTTGTCATCCCAGAAATAGAATAACAAGGCTTTTTAAAAATAAAAACTAAGATAATCGTTTTATAACTTTCATAAACTTTTTGTCTCTCCCTTTCTCTTACATGCACACGCACACACATGCACACCCGTGTATGTATATTTCTCACTAGCTTAAAATGCTTCAAGAAAATTGCTTGAAAGGGAAGGCAGCCATTGGTGTGTTTTATTGAGGCAGACCAAACAAGCACTGATCACTAATATTTCTTTGCTGGATAAAGCAATTTAAGAATAAAATATATTTTAAAAGATGGCCTAATTTTATCTTCATGAGAACTCATTGAGACAGGCAGAGAAAAATGTTGCTTTTGTCATCATATTCATGAAAAAGTGGAAGTAAATTCCCTTTATGACAAAACCAATGAGCTGTATACCTGGGGCTTGAACCCCCATCTTCTAGTGATATCAGTAATAACCACAATTATTGAGCCACTTTTATGTTCCATGCTTTATGCTATGTGATTTAAATATCTATATATTTTTAACTTTCCATATTGAAATAATCATATATTCACAGGAAGTTCCAAATGGTATGGAAAAGACCACAATTTCCCCTCAATGGTAGCATCGTACAATACTCTACTACAAAATCAAAATCAAGAATATGGTATTGGTATCATCCAGTCCAGAGTTTATTCTGGTTTTGTTGATTCTGAATATACTCATTTTATGTGGAGGAGCGTGTGTGTGCAATTTTAACGCATGTAGATTTACGTAGCACCTCCACAACCGAGTAGCTGTTCCCCCATGGTACCTCTTTATATCCAACACCCGTTCCCTTCATCTTCTTTTATTGCTAACTCCTGAAAACTAATAATCCGTCTCTACTTCTATGATTTTATCATTTCAAGAATATTCTGTAGAATATCAGAGGGTTTTGATACTGACAGTCTTAACTCAGCTTGGTTCTCATGAGGCCCATTCATGTGGGGCATATTGATGGTTTGCTCCTTTATGTTGCTGTGTAGTATTCCCCATATGAATATAGCACAGGTCAGTTAACCGTTCACCCTGGGAGGACACATGGGTTGTTTCTAGTGTTTGGCTATTGTAGAAGAGCTGGTAGGAAGAGGCATGTACATGTTTTTATATTTGCAGAAGTTTTATTTCTCTGGATAAATGTCCAGGGGTATAGCTGCTAGACCAGAACTTAAGTATGTTTGTTTTATTATTTTTTTATTTGTTTTATTTTTATTATTATTATTTTTTAATGTCAAACTACTTTCACAAGGGCTGTGCCATTTTATATTTCCATTCACAATGTGTGAGAGATCCAGTTTCTCTGCATCCTTTCCATCATTTGGTATTGTTATTATTTTTTGTTTTTTTCTTTTTTCTTTCTTTTTTTTTGGTGTGTGTTTTAATTTCAGCTGTTCTAACAGATATGTAGTCCTATCCCATCACGGTTATAATTTTCATTTCCATAATGAATTATGATATTGAACAGTTTTGTATACTTACTATTCATGCATGTATCCTCTTTGGTGAAATGTTCACTTTTAAATATTTATATGTAATAGACCTACTTAAGTATATCTATAATTATGTACTCACAATGTTGACCATACCATATCTTCCTTTCGTGGAGGAGGTGAGAAAATTACAGAGAAGCCGAGTCATATGCCCAAAGGTAAAGTGCTAAGAAACAGCAAAACTAAGTGAAAATTCCGATTTAATACCAACGTGACGCTATTTCATACACGTATCACACTTTGCTGATTTTTCCATTTGATTATCTTATTGAGCTGGCTACATTGTAGAGATGGCAGGCCAAAATCTTGAAGAAAGAAAACACGTTGCATCTTTACTATGTACTTACAAATATCACTTTTCAAATACTTCACAAGTTAAAAAAATTAGAGATGACATTGCACATGGAATAGGCACTGTATGAGCATTTTTAACACGCCCTGTATTAATAAGCCAGACTGAAATTTACTCTGAGTTTTACTTCACAACTTATGATAGGAACCTAGAGTGGAAATATCTATTTAAGAAAATGAAGAAAACAGGTATTTTATTATTTAATTGATATTCTTGAAATCCCATTTAAAGCATGGTAAGAAATGTGGAGTGGGAGCGGAAGTTTGAGAGAGTTTGAAATAGAAGAAAGAACACCAAGCAGCCTGTTTGCAGTTTGCCTTCATTAATCACCTTGCATGTCCTTACGGCAGTGGAGGACTGGAGTGTGGTAGGTGCACGTGTTCTTAATTACAGACGGGCAGACCTTCTCCAGCTGAAATCAATTAATTATCTTTCTCTGGGTGGGAGCGGCCCAGTGTGGTTTGAGATGTAGGGTCATGATTCCCTGTATCGGGTTTGTATTTGATTATATTAGTCCTGACAAGCTTTTCACAAAGGACATTATATAGTTCCGTCAATGGCGATATTATTCTTCAGCTATTTCAACACCAAATTACTAAAGATTAATCTTTGATAGCCTTGGTGCTCTGTTTTCTAAGATTCTGGCTCTTGTTCATTAAATATACATATTTTTCGTTTTTATATGCATTTCTACTTAGAATTATCGTCTGGTGATTGGCATGTCCTATATGAAGATAATTAAACCTTTTCTCACCACATGCAATTTGCAAAAAAAAAAAAAAAAAGGAGGGGGGCTTATTTTAAATCTGAAAGATTATAAATTCTACCGTGGTTAAGCTCAGTAAATCAACAAATGAACATATTAGTACATGTTGTCAGTGCATGTCTGGAATAATTCATCCATCCGTCCATCCATCCGTATTGTTGGGCATTTGTTAACCAAAGCCATAGGCACACAGTGCTCTCAAATGGAATCCTACAAGGAGGAGAGCAGGGAATGGCTGGCCAACAAAGCCACAGGGTGCTACCGCCAAGCAGCATGCTTGATATTGCCATACAGGAGGAAACATAAACGTCAATATCTTCTTTTCAGTGGGGGAGCCTTTTTTAGGTCACATACAACTTGGAAGTCATTCCTGTGTGAGTCAGGATCTATAGCAGTCACTGCGACATCAGAGGGTTCTCGGAATAGTGTGGACTCAAACACAGGTAGAAGGGAAATTGCAGCAGGTGTTTTCCAAATCTGACAACGGGAAGTCAGCTCAGCATAGATATTTGCGGTAACCAGTCTGCAACAGGCTGAGTGAATGCGATTGAAATCATCCTTTTTAAAATCATTGAATGTAGTTGAAGAGGTTGAAATATCCCTATGATAAGTATGTCGACTGTATATTGCAGTGAGAACGAATGACCTGAGACACAAAATTTAAAAATGAAGCAGAGAGGAATCAGAGGACAATCTTAGAAATCATTGGTTAAAGAATTCGTCATGATGGATCCCAGTGACTCGGCCCCAGGTGGCTAAGGTTTTCTTTAGTGAAGAGATCTTAAAAGTTAGTATCAGAATAGTACTAATGTGTAATCTCTCTCTCTCTCTCTCTCTCTCTCTCTCTCTGATTTATTTATTTTGAGAGGGAGAGAGATGAAAGAGCACAAGTTGGTGGGGGGCAGAGTTAGAGAATCTCAAGCCCAAGACTCTCTCCTGAGCCCAGAGCTAGACTTGGGCTTGATCTCACGACCCCGAGACCACAACCTGAGCAGAAACCAAGTCAGATGCTCACTTGACTGAGCCACCGAGGTGCCTCTCCCTGTCTCTTTATGTATCTGTATATACAGCTGAGAAATCGGGCCAGCTGGCCGCACAGTTAGGCCCATCCCAGGTCACAGTCTGCCTTGACTGGTGTTCCATGATGCAAGCTCTGCTCTTCTCCCCAGAATCAGCTTGGTAAAGGCGTGGTCAGGCAATTGAGAGTTCATCAGAATCACGGAGGCTTATTCCAATGAACTGAATTCAAGGCACACTGATGTTTATGAACCTGAATTCTTACTAATTTTGCTTAATGAATATTCCTTTCCTGTAATAAAAAATATGTACAATATACATGGCAAATATTCCACATTGTTGAAGTACCTGGGAGAAATAATAACGACATAGCTTTTGCTACGTGTGAAATTCTGACTCGTATAGTCTTGGCTGTAGAAATCCACAGAAAACTGAATGATTTTAAGTTGGTAGACTCGCAGACGGTATTTACTGACAGTCTCAGCATCACTTAAAAAAGGTGACATCCGTGTGGCTTGAGGAACTTCCCAACTCTGGGCACAGCAAGACCTAAAGCTGTGTTGATGTGTGCTTCCCCTTCAGGCGACTCATCTTGTCACAGACGGTGGAAGTATGACAACGAGCTTGCATTTTTCCCTCACCTTAATCAATCCAGAGGTCTGGAAAATAATGTCAAAACAGTCACCATGGATGGCGATGACTTTTAGACCAGAATGCCACTGGAAGGTAGGGTGCTTGAGCTTTCATCTTTAATGTGAAAAAAAAAAAAATGCTATGGAAGCACCATACGTACCTTTGGACAGTTATTAAATTTCACTCAATCTAATCAGAAAATTGTTAGGAGAAATAGGAAGAGGATGAGTATTCAAGGAAAAAGATAAATCAAGTGCAAAGGTAGCAAGAGATGAGAAAATCTGAAACATCAAGATACTGTAAATAAATTAATGCAAAAGGATGGTAAATGGTATTTCATACAAATGGGAAATGAAAGAAGTTGGGACTAGCGTTGCTTATAACAGACAAAATGGACTTTAGGCCAAAATCAGTAGTAGGAGATTAATAAAGTTTGTTATGTAATGATAAGGGAATCAATTCATTAAGATATAACAATCAGGAGCACCTGGGTGCCTCAGTTAGTTTTAAGCATCTGACTCTTGAATTCGGCTCAGGTCAAGATCTCAGGGTTTTTGAGACTGAGCTCCAGGCCAGGCTCCATGCTTAAGAATCTCCTCTCCCTCTCCCTTTGCCCCCGCCCCCTCTCCCTCTCTCGTATATATATGACGTATCATATACGCATCTTCCTCTCTCTATATATACCAATAATGAACACATACACACATAAATATGTTGAGCAAATACTAAAGGTGTGAAGGAGGGAAATGGACAGTCACACAGCAATAGTAGCGGCCTCAGCACGTGGCTTTCAGCCATGGACGGCCATCCAGACAGGAAACCAGCCAGGAGACATTGCACTGGAGCCGTACGTTAGGCCGGGGACCTGACGGAGATGAGCGTGGGGGCACTGAATCCATCAGTAGCAGAATATACGGCCTTCTCCAGTGCGCTCCAGGGGACGCTCATGACTGCTGGTGGGAATGCAAGGTGGAAAGTAAACCCATCGTGGAGAACAGTGTGGAGATGCCCCAAAAATTACAAATAGAAATATCACGTTCAACCATCCCACGTCGGTGTGTGTGTGTATCCAATATACTTGCAGGCCGGGTCTCAAAGGTGCACCCACGTTCGTGACATATTCATTATTCGCAAAAGCCAAGAAGCGAGAGCAGCCCGAATGTCCCTTATTGGATGAGTCGGTGAACGGAATGTGGTACATCCACACGAGACAGTGTTTCTCAGCCTTTGAAAGGCAATTTTGTCACATGGCATAATATGGATGAACTGAAAGCACATTACGGTGAGCATAACAAGCCAATCACAGAAACCCAAACACCGTATGATTCTGCTTGCATGAGGTACTTAGAGTCGTGCACTTCATAGGAACGGAAAGTAGAATGGGGGTTACTCAGGGCTACGAAGAGGGAGGGAATGGGAAGCAGCTGTTTGATGAATACAGCTGCAGCTTTGCAAGATGAAAAAAGCTTTAGAGACCTTTTGCACAGTAATGTGAATGGTCTTAATGCAATCGAACTGCACACCTGAAATGGTTAAGATGGGAAATTTTGTTATGTATTTTTCACGGCAATTGAAAATAACAATCAAGGAAGAGACGTAAGTCCCAAGTGCTATCAAAAGTTCAGTGGGTTCCTGGGGCGCCTGGGTGGCTCAGTGGTGAGTGCCTGACCTCCTTCGGCTCAGGTCATGATCTCGGGGTCCTGGGATCAAGCCCCAGTGTAGGGCTCCTTCCTCACTGGGGAGTCTGCTTTTCCGTCTGCCCCTCCTCCTGCTCCTACTCTCTGTCTTCTCTCTCTCTCTCTCTCTCTCAAAAAAGCAAATCCAATCTTTAAGAAATAATCATAATAAAAAAGTTCAGTGGGTTCCAAATGTGATATGGGCACAGGAGTGTGTGTGCGCACGTGTGCACGTAGTGAACTGGAAGTGAGGAAACACACCATGTGTTTCAACAGATCTTTGTGAAAAGAGCATTTGAGTACATGGTCTTTTTGTTCCATTTTCATGGGCTTCCCTCAGTGTCCTCTTTCAGGTAGACGTGGACTAGTCATTAAATGTGACTCTCTAAGTGTATGTGACCATATTCCAATATTATTAAAGGCCTGACCCAAGCCCACAGAGAAATGGGGCTATCTAAGTCGGCTATATGTCTCAGGGAGAGTAGAGGCTCTTTTTTTCTGCGCAATATGAATACTAAGCAGGGTCCGGGATCCCTTGAGAAATTCTTTACCAACTAATAGAGAGCTTTAGTGGAGAAATCATCAGGAATATTCAAAAGTATTCCCACTTGATTTCATTTCACCACATCAGTATTTCCCCAGAGCTATGTGTCAAAGTGTCCCATAAATTATAGGGATCAGCTTCAAATGTTAACCATTGAAAATGATATTCTGTTTAAATTAGTGTTATATCGCTTCAAGGGGATTTGGTTTAAATACTTTAATCAGACACAGAGAAAGGAAGGAAAAAAAAAAAAAGATGTGTCTTAGTGTTTCAAGAGCATCAGCTTAGAAGTCAGACAACTGGGTTCCGGTTTTGGCTTGGTCACCGTACGCGCTCCTGAAACTTCTTAGGTCTCTCTTTTTCTTAACCTGTAAATCGCAGAGAATAAGTCATACCTCACTGGGTTATTATGAGGTTATCTATGCTCATTAGAGATCTAGAACACACATGATATTTAGTAAATCATAATAATAATTCATTATTATTACTGCGTAGTAATGAGAAAAGGTAAGTGATTTTAACAGTGATTATAGCATATCACTTTTAATAGCTTAAAACTATTAAATCGATGTGTAGATATAATAAATAGTACCTGTGAATTAGAATGATAAATAATATTTATAAATAGTAATGGTACACACGGGTGTTTTAACGTTTACTATTTATCTTCCTGGTTATTTTTTTTTTAAGATAAGAAATGATGATAAAGTAGTAACACTGAGGATAAATCAAAGCCGCTCTGTGCAGGTTAGACAGCAATCCATACGTAAATTTCTGTGTCCTTCCACGCACTGTATGCATGATCAACATCCCCCGGAGAGTCACCACATCAAAAAGAAGGACCCGCCTCAGCCCCCCCGGGGCTCAGTGGTTCAGCGTCTGCCTTTGGCTCAGGGCGTGACCCTGGGGTCCCGGGATCGAGTCCCGCATTAGGCTCCCTGCATGGAGCCTGCTTCTCCCTCTGCCTGTGTCTCTGCCTCTCTCTGTGTGTCTCTCATGAAGAAATAAATACGATTTTTACAAAAATAATAATAAGGACCACCCTCGTATCCCTGCCATCCTGTAACTCTCTCTGAGATTGTAGCAAGCTGCCCAGACTGTGATTCTGAACTCGGTGCTGATGGTGCTAAAACTGTTCGTAAAATCTTCCCCTGGTTCTCTACACGTAGCCAATCCACAGCGTTTATTGGCCAATAAGGCCGGCGGGACAAGAGCGCGCTCAGGTTCACAGCATAGTAAGAGTCTTCCATATCTGCATAAGGCTTGACCATGCACAAAGCTTTCCCACGTACGGTGAGTGGTTGGAGCTTCACATGACTCTATAATTACCTCCACTTTATGACTGAGGAAATAAAGTTCACCAGAAAGTGAAAGAGCTTTCCCCAAATGAGGCAGCAGTGAAACCTTGACTTGGAGTGTGAGCCCTGTAAGTCCAGGGCTCTGTCCGTCATGCCGTTTCTCCTATAGAGCAGAACATCACCAGGACCACGCTAGAGAAAACTTAGAAAGTCACTGATTTTAGAGTTTTTCCAAACTTCCTATGGCAACAGAACTTGCAAAAACTAAAATAAATTTTTGAGACTCTCAATTTTCTGGACTTAAAATGGTATTATTTATACTCATCCTACAAATCAATAGAGTACGGGGCTTTCTTCCCGGTCTAGATCAATTCCAGTTAATCGTATGGAAATATGTTGTCAGGAATTTATTTCCTGATCTGCTCTTTGTACAAGTTTGTACAGTTAGCCCCCAGTTAACCCCCACGGTCCTCTGCCTCCCTCATGACACTCAGCTGCGGTGGCTGCTTGCGTAGCGGGCGGGTCACCGTGGGATTTTTGACAATAGCCGCCCCAGTCATCATACTCCTCTGCATTTACCTTCCTTAAAATGTGAATTTTAGGTTCCTGCATCGTGTCAGATCTGAGCTTCGGCTGTAAGAAGGCTTTCATGTTTCCTTTTTGCCTCTACCGTCATTAGGAGAGGAGCATATGCAGGCAAGCTCGCCAGTCACAGGAAGCGGATAAAGAGTGGCACAGGGCCCGAGTCAGCGGACCTCTAGCTGGTGCCTGGGTATGTGAAAGACCTCGTCAGAAAGGGGTGGATTAAAGACCTCCAAAAATTGTCTGCTGTCTTCCATGAAAGCAAAGGGCACACTGGAAAAATTAGCAATTATCAGAGTGAACATTTTCAGTACTCTGGAAGCTCGCTAAAGGCTTGCAGCATTTGGGGGAGCATTTGATTCAAGAAAACTGGCTGACCTTGATAAGGACCGCGCTTTGCTGCATTTCGGCTTACCTCACTCTCATCATCTCCTGCCCAGCTCCATAATAGACTCAGAAACCTGTAACCCACAATCATAAGAAAACCAGTCGTCCGGCAGCCCCTAGAGGGGATAGAATTGGGTTGGAACATCTTCAAAGGCCCATTTCCAGAGAATTATGATTTTTTGACCTGAGTGGTGGTTCTTTGGGTGACCCCATTCATAATGGGTCCTTATTTGACCTGGCTCAGGGGTTTCTCACTGCAAAAGCTTTTTCTCTAGGAGTATTTGTTGAAAAGAAAGAGGCAGTGGTTGAACATCATGGCTTCCTGAGGTAGTGCTCGTCAGCTGGGGAAGACAGCTTGTTGCTCAGAATCGTAAAAGCCAAATCTGTGGAACAACAGGTCCATAGGAAGTTTGGAAAAACTCTGACCTATTTCAGGGAATATAGACACGTGTAGGACTGTGTGAACGTCCAGGAGAGGCCCGTGACAGCCGTACCCGCTCACCTATGGCTTATCATAGGTCCCCGCGTGAGCAGGGCGGGAAAGTCACGGTGGAGCTGCAAACTGCCGGGCCGAACGTTGAGGCGTGTCATCACAGCTACACGAATGGCTCCTGAAAAGACGTGGGCGTTTGTGTTTCTAAAAATTTAAGGCAACGTCTGCCCATTCCTCAGCTGGCTGCACACTGGACAGACTTCAATGCTGACGTACAGAAAGGATATAGACTTTACAGAATTGGTTCAGGAAGTCGCAACACAGACAATGAAAGAAACAAGAGTTACAGACTCTGAGGAGAGAGCAGGATCTGATTTCCACAGCTCTCACATCACTTAAAATGTTCGATCTGCAACACAACAGTTATGAAATATGCCAAGAAACGGGATGTACACGACCCATTTGCCTTAGAGGAAGCAGCCAACAGAAACTCTCTGAAGAACCCCAGATGTTGGGCTTACTAGAGAAAGACGTTAACTCAGTCATTCCAAGGATGTCCAAAGCATTAAAGGAAATAACATCCAAAGAACTAAAAGAAAGTCTTAGGACAGTATCTCATCAAGCAGATATCATCAATGAAGACAGAAGGTTTTTTTTTGTTTTGTTTTGTTTTGTTTTGTTTTTTAATAAAGGAACTGATAGAAATTATAGAGTTGGTAAGTACAGCTGTCATGAAAACTTCGCTGGAGAAGCTCATTATATTTGAGCAAGTAGGAACCTTTCGATCTGCAAGGTTGACAACTGGTCAGTTGGGTTGTTGGAGAGAGCCAGTCAAGGGCAGCAGTGCCACTCAGTGGAGCCTCACTTTGGCCAGCAAACACTCAGCCAGTCCCCAGATGTGTGCACTGAGTCAATGCATACCCTCGTGTGCTTCTGAGGTCGGAAGCTTGTTATGCAGCATCATAGTGACCCTACGTACTGTCTGGGACACAGACGGCAGGCATGTGGAGGGGCGCTGCTACATCTTCTTGCTCAGTGCTATGGATCCAATGCCTGGCACATAGCAGTTATTCTATAAATATTTGTTTAGAATGATTTGTTTTTCATTGAAAAGTGTCCTCTAATTTTAGCTTTAGTCTCCTCATTCATAGATTTTTTTTTAATTCTCAGAACTTAAATTGTCAGATTATTAATAAGTTTTCTCTAAAAACTTCATCTCAGCTTCGATTACATTGCATGAAATGAAAAAGAAAGTTGCACATAAATGAAAGAAAGATGTATTGCATACCCCTAATGACATATATTGGAAGTGACATGGGAACTATGTCAATATGAACTATGTCATAGGTTTTCCTATGCTTGGGAAAAAAAAAAAGAGAAGTGTATAAATGGGATATATCTTGTTTATCTCAAGGCCTGATATTTCCTAAATATACAATATGTCTTCTCTGTTAACTTTCCTCTATACAACCAATATATGTTTAGAGGAAAAAAGACTTTGTCTCTGCAGTTATATTTCAACAGTAACATTTCAGTCTAACTTTATATCACAGTTTTCCTCAAAAAGGTTATAGCCTTGATGAAAAATCAAACTGCATTATTAACTATAAAAGTGTGTTTCAGATCTGACTGCAATCCCTTACTGTTGGGGTAAGACAATCTAAACACCTTCTCAACGTTAATGTACAAGAATCAAATTCCTTGGTATATTGTCTGAAGTGTAGCATTTTGAAATTCAGTTCAATATTCAAAACTTATTTTATCTGTTTTGTTAGTCTCAGATGACATCGCTGACAGACCAATTTCTTAAAAGTCACTTTTCATAATTTATACTTAAGACATACTATCAAATCTGTCGCAGTTGGCTGCCTCCTCTTAATTTCAATTTCTTTGTTTCCACTGTAGCTGAGGTGAGACTCACCCATGGTAGAGCATGGAGGTCTTGACCATCTGAACCCTCAGAATCCCTTGTCCCTCTGGGCCATTTCCAATCTTCCCAAATGCAAATAACCCAAATATTTTCTCAATGGATGCTTAACCCCTAGTGCTTCGGAGGCTCAAGATAACGTGCGTGTGCTTAGCACACTGCTTGACATGCTTGACAACTGCTTGTATTGAACATTTATTATTATTTTATTAGTGTTACTCATCAGGACTGAAAGGTGGAATTCAGAGCACATTCTCTCTAGCCATTCCACTTCTCTCCTGGCTTCTTGCACTTCACGCTGTCACATTTTCCAGATGTGTTCACAGCACGTTATCCGCTACCTATCAAAAATTCCGTGCAGTCTCACTTTATCAGAAGATATAATGTGGTATATTCATTTCAGTTTCCCATTTAAATGTTGTTTTCCCACAATTTTATTTTCAAGAATATTCATTGGCTCAATGTTCTGGGGATACCTGACTGATCAACTTCATCAGGAAATAAGTCTGATGATAATTCTATCTTCCTTCTTAATAAGCTTCTTAGCTTATTTGTTGGGGTTATAGTTCTTCCTCTTCCGTCCCTTTATATGGGGAATCATCAAATCCCATTGACTATTGAACAGAAGTACCATATGCTCATTATTCGACCAGTGCAATGGTTACACTGTTTGGGACTGGATTTGTACAACATCTTACTACTTGATCATTGTAACTTCGGTCTTCCGTATTTCATTTTATTCTTCACTTATCTGACAAATCTTCAAATTTTATGTTCATGTCATACAAGGATCTATAAGAACATTTATGACAGTTATCTATAGAGTCACCAACCATCACAGTTTTCCTTGAACTGATAAAGTTCTAGGATGTGAAGCTTCCAATGCTAAAAACAGGAAACTCCTAGGCAGATTGGGAGAACTGGTCACCCTGCCTATGCCTCACCAGACGTACTGTCAGTTTAGACTTCTCTGTGCTGCCAGATGGAATCTCATTTTTCCAGCTCTGCAATAGTGATTTTGTTATTTAGAATTCCCATTCCAAAATTTTTCCCACCATGCTTACTTGTAGCAGAGAAAACAGATGAAAAGAGAATATCCTGCAGCTAAATAGAATACAATTTAGGTCAATTTTGCAGCTTAAATCTGATTCCAAATGGTGTGTTCTTAGTACTATACCATACTTCTGGAAATAGGTACCCTCCCCTCAGGTATGTTCCAGTCTAGAACAGGAGGAACAAAATGGACAAATGGACATTGTTACTTATTTTAAAATGTGCTACTTAAATATGTACAGGGTACAGTTTGAGTCTAAGATGAAAGAGACTCCAATTTTGCTGGGGAAATAAATCAGGAAAGGTTTCAATGCTGATTAGACATCGAACTAGATCTGTAAATTAGGAAGTAGGACATAACTGGGGCATAAACAAGAATAAATACAAAGATCAAGACAGAGATTTCAGATCAAGGAAAAAATCCAAATAAAAGTATGTAAGTTGGAGACTCAGAGAGCTTTTTTATTTCATTTTTAAATTTCATCTTGAACGTCTGAACCTGATTTTCTATATCTTCAGTCTGAGCTAAAGAATCTTGATCATTTAAGTCCTCTTTACCTATTATTTTGGAAGATTTGTCCAAAGTGATGTTTACCATGTGGCAGGGCTGGAGGCACGTAGAAAGAACTGGATATATCAATTCGGAAGCTGAGTCAGTAACCCAATAAAGAGGTAGCAGTAATACTGTGGTAGTCTATTTGTAAGTCAGAATTATAGGACTTGAGAGAGGATTTTTGACTCTTATTTTTTTCTACCATACATAATCCTTATTTATTAAATGACTGTGATCTTATAAGCACTGTGCTAGGTGCAGCAAAACAAACTTAAACATGAAACATTTTCTTCCTTAAAGAACCATAGACCAGAAGAAATAAAAATACACACTATTTATCATAGTCTCAGAAGCCTCCAAGTGATGTCAAATACTTTTTAAAGATTTATTTATTTTAGAGAGAGAGAACATGTGCACAAGTGGGAGGGAGCAAAGGGAGAAGGAGAGAGAATCTCAAGCAGACTCTGCACTGAGCATGGAGCCTGATGTGGGACTCGATCCCAAGACCCTGAGATCGTGACCTGAAACCAAGAGTCAGACACTCAACAAAATGTGCCACTGAGGTGCCCCTAAGCTATATCAAATATTAATGACAGGTACTCATCCCTTCTTGGGAGATTCAGAAAATGCACTCTGGAAGAAGAAACGCCTGAAATTATTTTTAATCAACTGTAGGAGTTAAGATGCAAAAAAAGAGGAAGAATAACATACTGCATATGTCAGAGATAGAACTCTCAGGCAGAGTGAGCAGTAAGAGGATTCTGAAGTTCTGGCTTTTTATGATTTCAGAACAAGAATTAAATGGTAAGAGATGAAACTAGAGAGATAAGGCTAGGTAAGCAGAGACCAGGCAACGGGAAAACATTGCATACCATGTTAAAGAACAGCCTGTCTCCTTTCTGGAAATCACAAAGCACTGATGGTATAAGAGAAAAAAAAATAGAAGAAGAGGAAGAAGAGTGACATGGTCAGAGTTGTTTTTCAGAGAGTCCGTACCAGAGGTCCTATGGGCAATGTTCATGTAACTAGGTCAAAGCTGGAGGCAAGTAGACTAGCCAGCAGGCATTTCTTGTTCACTAAGAGAAGAAGGGGGAAAAAAAGAACACTGAATGATAGCCACAGTAACCTTCTATTTTTGAGGTTTTATTCATAATTCTACATGCAAATGTCATATTTGATGGCTCAACCTCATAACTGATATTTTGTTTAGAATCTTCTTTCATTTTGCCTAAATCTCCTCAGTAATAGGCCTGTCTAAAGGATGGGTTGGTGAGTCTACATTTTTAGAATGGCACCCAGTAACTGAACGAGCCATCGAATGACATTCAATTTAAAATCTGGGCTACTTACCATGCAACAGCAAAGGCACATAAGCTCCCAGAAGATGATTCTCCAAGCTTCTGAATACTTTTCCTCTCCTTTGGAGTTGATTCACCTTTCCCAAGAGAGCACACAGACTGCAAGTTTCAATGCCCCAGAGGGTGATGTCAGCAAGATGGAGGACTAGGAAGTCCCATCTCTTGTTGTCCCACAGAAGCAATGATTTAACAACAATATAAAGAGCAAACCACCTTATAAGAAATTGAGATTCCAGTTAAGAAGTTGCAGTATCCTCAGCAAGCACAGAAACGAATCACTTGTACTTAAATGTGTAAAAAAAGCAAGTAAACTTTACCTGTAACGGGCCCTTTCCTAAGGCAGGAAGACTCCACCCTAAGAGATCTTGACTATTTCCAGGGGAAGGTGAGGAGAAAGAATGGGGTGAACATTCAACATTCTGGGTATTTCTGTGCACTCCCAGAGGTCAGGCTTTTGTCCCGTCATGCACAGGGCACTGAAAGAATGAGCATAGTTTGGATGCCTGGAGCAGCTGGGAGAAGGACATCTTCTGCATCTTTGCAGAGCAAATTTGGCTCTGCAAGTATCAGAGAAGATACAGAGCTGAGGCTCTTCCCTCGTTGGGGGTAGGGGAGGGCTGTGGGAAGGCAGGAGTGGGGTATATACAGTTCCAGGGCCCCAGATTTTCAGTGTGCTGCTTGAGGAGATAATTTCTGCCTGAACTAAAACAAGAGTTTCTGTAAAGAAACTGACAATAGAGGAGATGAAGTGCTCTGGGAAACATCAACAACAGATTAGGCTCCTGGGACAGCCAGTAACAATGAAGTAATCTAAAGGCAGCCTAACTCGTGAAGGTCTTTCTCAGTCAAAACCAGTCCATGAAGACTGGGAGAGGTGACTCTTTTTTCAAGTGTACAGACATCAATGCAAAGCTAAGAGGAATACAAAGAATCAGGGAAACATGACACAATCAAAATAACAAACAACCCTAAAGCAAACAACAGCAAACAATCCTAAAGAAATGGAGATTTATGAAATAGGCAGTTGACAATTGACAATAAATTGAAAAAAAAACAAGTCATGAAGAACCTGAGTTACAGTAGAATGCAGATCAGAAACTAGATAAAATCAGGAAACCAATGTATGAACAAATAAGTTAAATAAACAGATATAAATAATAAAAACAAATTATAGAACTAAAGAGTATAATACCTGAACTAGAAAAACAACAACAACCAACCAAACAAAAACACCTCACTGGAGGGGTTCTACAGAGTTGACCAAGCAGAAAAAAGAATCAGCAAAGAATCAAAAACAAGCCATTTGAAATTATCCAGTTAAAGGATAAAAAAATGAAAGTGAAGGAAGTCTAAGGAAAGTATAAGACAACATTGATCAAAATAACATGTGCATTATGGAAGTCTCAGAAAAATGAAAAGTTAGGAGTAAAATTATCTCTCTTTGTAGATGATATGATCTTGCATGTAGGAAATCCTAAGGACTCCACCAAAAAGTTGTTAGAATAATCAAATTCAGTTAAGTTGAAGGATATGAAATCAACATACAAAAATCAGTTATGTTTCTGTACACCAACAACAAACTATCCAAAAAAGACATAAAGAAAATCCTACTGTAATAGCATCAAAAAGAATAACATACTTAGGCATAAATTTTCATCCCCTAAGGGATGAAAGACTTACTGAAAATGATAACTAACTGGTGAAAGAAATTTAGGAGACACAAATAATTGGAAAGACATCCCGTGTTCATGGATTGGAAGATACACTATTGTTAAAATGTCCATACTGCTACCCAAGAGCAATCTACAGATTCAATACGGTACCTATAATCCCAATGATAATTTTTACCAAAATAGAAAAAAAATCCCAAAGTTCATATGGAACCACAGAAGATTTCAAATAGCCAAGGGAATAACAAAGGTGAAAAGGAAGGAAGGAAGAACAAAACTGGAGGCATTACCTTTCCTGATTTCAAATTATATTATAAAGCTCTCGCAATTAAAACAGCATGGTACTGGCATAGAAACAGACATACAGACCCATGGAACAGAATAGGGAGCCCAGAGATAAGCCCAGGCGTAAACGGTCCACCCACCTTCCACAAGGGCCGAGAACACACAAGGAGGAAATGAGAGTCTCTTTAACAAAGGGTATTGGGAAAACTGAATATCCACTGGCAAAGACATATAATTGGACACTTACCTTACATCTTATTCAAAAATCAACTGAAATTTAAAGATTTAAACACAAGACCTGAACCTATAAAATTCCTTGAAGATACTGTAGGGGAAAAGCTTTAAGGGATTGAGCTTGGCAATGATTTCTTGAATATGACACGGAAAGCACAAGCGACAAAAGCAAAAGTAGACAAGGGGGACTACCTCAAACTAAAAAGTTTCTGCACAGGAGAGAAACAAAACAGCAGTTAAAAGGGAAAGGGGTGCTTGCACACCATACACTTGATAAGGGACTGATATCCATAATATAAAAAGAATTCCTATAAGTCAGCAGCAAAAACTAACTGGATTAAAGATGAACAAAGGACTTGAAGAACCATTTCTCCAAAGACATACCAGCAGATACGTGAAAAGGTGATCGACATCAATAATCGCCAAGGAAGTGCAAATCAAAACCACAAGATATCGCCTCACACCTGTTAGGGTGACTATTAACAGAAAAACAAGGGCAGCCCCAGGTGGCCCAGTGGTTTGGTGCTGCCTTTGGCCCGGGTGTGATCCTGGAGACCGGGGCGTCCCGCGTCGGGCTCCCTGCATGGAGCCTGCTTCTCTCCCTCTCCCTCTCCCTCTGCCTCTCCTTCACTCTGGCTGTCATGAATAAATAAATAAAATCTTTAAAAAATAGTAAAAACTATAAAAAGTATTGGTAAGTGGAGAAATTGGAATACTTGTACACTCTCGGTGAAAATGTAAATCGGTGAAGCCATTATGGAAAACAAAGGAGAGCTTCCTCAAGAAAACTAAAAAAACAGAATTAGCATAAGGTCCATCTTGCTCCTGTAGACGTCCCCGGAAGAATTGAAATCAGGATCTCACAGAGGTAACTGCACTCTCGTGTTGGCCGCAACAATATCCACAATAGCCAAGATATGAAAAGAAGCTAAATGTTAGAGGATGAATATGGATAAAAAAAATGTGGCATATACATACAATGGAATTGTATTCAACCTTTAAAAATAAGGAAATTCTGTATTTGCGGCAACATTGTTGAACCTAGATGACATCACGCTGAGTGAAAGAAGCCAACCATAAAAGGACAAAAGCTGCAGGATTCCATTTATAGTGTCAGACTATAGAAGCTGAGAATTCAACCGGTGGCTACTCTGGGCTGGGAGGAGGGGAAATTGGAGTTTGTTCAATTATATAAAATTTTAGTGATGCAAGATGACTAAATGCAAAATGAGTAAGATCTGCCTTACTCTATGGGTACAGTCAGCAGTACTGTGCTGTGCACTCAGAAATGCATTAGGGCCTTTGACCGCATGTTCTCTGTTCTTACCACAAACACACAAAAAAGGGACACGGGGAAACTTTTGTTGGTGGGGGATATGACTATTATGTTGATTGTGGTGATAACTTAATGGGTGTATGAAATATATTCAAACTCATCAAACTGTGCAGTTTTTCTGTGCATCAATTATCCTAAATAAAGCTTTTTTTAAAAAAAAAAGGACACAGGGAAACTTGTGGAGGTGTTGGATATATCTATTACCTTGATTGTGGTAATGGGATCGCGGGGGTTTGCATATATCCAAACTCATCAATTTGTGCAAATTAGATATGTGCAGCTCTTTGCATATCAATTATGTCTCAATAAAGCTGTTTTAAGAAAGTTTCAATGTCATAGAATAGGATTTATTTTAGAATAAAAGAATGGAGTGAAAAATAATCTTCATGCAGCAAAATCTCTTTAGACAACTAGAGGGCCTGCTTTGCTTTTAAAGAGCAAGCGCTTTGGTCCTTACAAAGTCTGTGAGAAATACATTAAGAATAAGGGGTTAAAAAAAGATTTTTAGTATTAAAATGCTTTTATTAGAATAAGTATATTTGAAAAATGAGATATAAATACTAAAAAATGATCATTTTTAGTTTTGGAATTGATTTTTTTGTTCTCTACCAGGATCTTGCAGGAAGGGTGAGAATTCAAAAAAGATACTGACCAACTGAAATCCAATTAAAGACTCTCAAGAGGGATCCCTGGGTGGCGCAGTGGTTTGGCGCCTGCCTTTGGCCCAGGGCGCGATCCTGGAGACCCGGGATCGAATCCCACATCAGGCTCCCGGTGCATGGAGCCTGCTTCTCCCTCCGCCTGTGTCTCTGCCTCTCTCTCTCTCTCTCTGTGACTATCATAAATAAATAAAAATTAAAAAAAAAATTAAAAAAAAAAAAAAAGACTCTCAAGAGACCATGTAATCATCCAGGGGAGAGAAAACTGCCAGGTTAACCTCTTTCATTATGCTTGATACTATTCTATTGGAGAAGGTCCACTAATAACCATGCAAAATATTGAAAATCAAACAGCAGAGGCTCTAAAAAGAACAAAAAAAAAAAAAAAGAAAGAAAAAGAAATCTATAGTTCTTGGCCAAAGTGCTAAGATAAAATCTAACAATAATTGTCATTAGTTATTAAGGACCCACTGTGAACCAGTGTTAATATGCATTTATTGTCTTAATCCTCTCCGACATCTTCAGAAGTACTTTATAGGCCGACATGTAAATCAAGAGATGAGTAAGTGCTTTTCCAGCTCTGACAAAGGAGGGTACGAGGACTACAACGCGACTCTGGCTGTTGACTTGAAAGTTCACTTTCTTTTTTTTTCCTTTTCTTTTTTCTTTTCTTCTTTTTTTTTTTTTTGTTATTTTCAGAAGTAGAATTTTTTTTTTCAGAAGTAGAATTTAGTGAATCCTCGGTTGCACACTACACCCAGTGCTCATCACATCACGTGCCCTCCTCCATGCCCGCCCCTCATCTACCCCACCAGCGACCCTCACCCACCTCCCCTCCAGCGACCCTCAGGTTGCTTCCTAGTGTTAAGAGTCTCTTATGATTTGACTCCTTCTCTGTTTTTTGTCTTGTTTTATTTTTCCTTCCCTTCCCCTTTGTTCATCTGTTGAAGGTCTGTTTTCTATCAATATACAGGAAGCGTGTCTTTTAAATCACAATAATTACTCTTTTCAGAAAGGACTACAACCTGAAAATCCTTGCTTTAAGGTCAGTATTTCCCGAATAATAAATATCTATTTTCAGCAAGATGGAACTTGTGCATTAAATGCCACGATAGCAAAGCCAGGTGGGCTGTGTTGTCTCAGTACTCAGCAAAATTCATTCACCAGCCAGGGGACTCTTGGAACTCCATCGTCGATGCACACATCTCAAATTTGAGCACCAGGAAAATGACAAATCACGGCATGTCATGTGTCTTCAGGGATGGGCCTGAAGAGTCAATGCTAGCCTGTTCCATCAGTGAAAGCCAAGGACCTACTAGATGGCTGGAGAGAAAAATTAGCTATTCACAACCCTGAAAGGAATATAGGTAATTAAAAACACCATGACTTTCAGGATGCTGTTGTTTAATGAGTTAATAATAAAATAACAGCTTTGACAGTGAAGCTGTTTAATCTGCACAGGAGCAAAACCAACCCTTGCCAGTTATTTAAATGCTTTCAAATCCTTTCAAACAACCTGAAAACCGGGGTACTAAACAGTTTACAGAAAACTGGAGAAATCTGGGGACAGCTGAGACAGGCAAGGCTGCTGGCAGAGGACAGAAACAGGAGTAGAGTCGTACATTCAACCTCTAAAACAAGAGTGTACAGAGTCTTTACTTTCAAATTACAAAAAAAAGGGGATCCCTGGGTGGCGCAGGGGTTTCGCGCCTGCCTTTGGCCTAGGGCGCGATCCTGGAGACCCGGGATCGAATCCCACATCAGGCTCCCGGTGCATGGAGCCTGCTTCTCCCTCCGCCTGTGTCTCTGCCTCTCTCTCTCTCTCTCTGTGACTATCATAAATAAATAAAAAAAATTAAAAATAAAATAAAATAAAAGATTTAAAAAAATTACAAAACAAAAAATAACCTTGATCCAACCTCATTTTGAGGACAATAGTAACAAACAAAATCCCAAAATCAAAAACTAGTCCATGTACACTTAGAAAATGCTCAAGGCTCTTCAAAAAAAAGATAATTTATGAGGCAAAAAGCTATTCTGTACAAATATAATACCTGACCACCACTATTTTTGTTATATGGGTTACCGGAGACTCCACTCAATCCACCCCTAGAAGTCTGCAGTATTTAGGAAGAAGTCTCTTGCATGAATGTCTAGCTGAGCCTTGAAGTCCTTCCCACCTCGCATAACGCAATAATCCTGAGAAGACTGATAGGTTCCAGCCTGGAGAAGAATTCCAGGAAGATCGTCTGAAAAAAGTTCGAGTGGCATTTGCATGACCGCATCCTGTGCTTCCAGAAACCAGCTCGGAGCTGCGGAGTGCAGAGAGGAAAGAAAGAGCAGAGCGCTCGGGGGGAGGCCAAAGAAGCCAAGAGAAATGCGCAACTAGTTTGCACGCGACTCTCAAGCGTGGTGTTCATATACCATGAGTTTTGCCTTGAATAACTCACCAAAAAACGCCATTTCAATTCTGGAATTTGTGGAGGATTTTTTTTTTTTATTTCTACTATAAATCGGAGCAAAATCAGGGTTATTCTTAAAATGGGTTAGTCTCCCCACAAAAGAGGATGTCAGGGTGTGAGTTAGTGAAAAGAGTGTCGAGAGGGGAGGGTGTGTCTAATAGACCTTGTCATAGAAGCTGTCGGGTGTTAAATCAGGGAAGACATCCTGTACCAGGGAGGAGACTGCCTTGCAAGAGAAAAACCGAAGTCAATGACCTTCAGTAGATTTCTGAAGAAGGTGGGATTTATGTTTTAAGGTGGCCCCCTCTTTGGAGCTGGAAGGAGCCAGAGTGGTGCCAGGGTCCTAGAGGAGGGGGCCTAGGCCACCACCCGCCCCCTCTCCTTCGGACGGCGCCTTTCCCTGGAGCAGACTCCTTGTCTGCTCTGCTTTTTCCACGTACACGGACGCTTGGTTCACATCTTCTCCAGCACAGAGAAACTGGAACCCAGCGGGTCTGTGGTTCTGCGCTTGACAATGTGGATGACACAAGAGCACTTACCTGACCCCGACGGGCCTGTCGGAGGAAACCAGTGGGCTGGCCGAGCCGGGATCATTTATGACATGCGTGGAAATGGCAGCTCGGATGCCCACCCTGGATCCTCTGCTATATCCCATCGGATGAAGAACAAGGAGGTGCAGCTGAGAAAAGCGGGTGCGGTTCTGGGCAGACCCGGTAGGGAGGACCCCCCACTTGGGCTGCCCCGATACACCTTCCCCCTTCACTCATGGGCTCCATCCTCTAAACATCTCTTAATGTCGCCCTTACCTAAGTTTTCTGTTTGATGTCACGTCATTTTATCTTTTCTGTTTGTATTCACTGTCCCATCTCCGAGTATTCAGTACCTGCACACCTGCACACTGAAATCGTGCTCAAAAGAAAACCGCACTCATGGTGCGAGGCCGGTGGTTGAGCTACACTCACCCCAGGCGCTACCTGCTGGTGGCTGTCACCCCTCTAGAGGAAGGCCGGGCAAGGATCCTGGTGCTGCATATTTTTTGTTTGTTTGCTGCTCCTGTCAGTGTCAAGACAGCAAATTTCCAGTCCCCAGATTTCCCAACTCTGTCAGTGTCAACCTCATCACCTTCTTCTGAAGCTGCAGGATCCACAGCTACGGGTTCCCACCTGGATCCCAAGCAGGTCGGCCTTCCTCTGAGCTCACAGGCGGTGCCACCCGGCTGGTGTCCTCTCCCGGAGGCTGCATCTCTGCTCCAAAGGACCCCACATGCAGGCGACGAAGTTGAGAACCGCAGCCTCCTCCCTTGGTGTCCCCGTTCCTAGGGACGGTAGCTGCTTCCTAACGTTTAAACCCTGCTTGAGGGTCCTCTTCCTTCTTTTCTGTTTGCTAACAATAGTTTAGAGTAGATGAAATCTGTGTTAAAATAAATGATGTGACCTCTGTTTCCTAACTGACTCCTACCTGACGACAAGCTAATTTATTCCAAGGTTCACGTCATACCACCTGGGGCACTCACGCCCCAAATGCTTCTAATGAATATTTACTCGTCTGTTGTACCTGGAATATTTGTGTGTTGGGCACAATGCCAACACTCTTCTGATTCAGTTGGACATTTACCAGCTCAATCTTCTAAAAAGGAAAATTCTGTAGTGTATCAGAAAAGAAAAACCCAGGGACGCCCGGGTGGCTCAGCAGTTGGGCGCCTGCCTTCGGCCCAGGGCGTGACCCCGGGGTCCCGGGCTTGAGTCCCACGTCGGGCTCCCTGCATGGAGCCTGCTTCTCCCTCTGCCTGTGTCTCTGCCTCTCTCTGTGTCTCTCATAAATGAATAAATAAAACCTTTTAAAAAAGGCTCTTCTAGGACGCTGTTTCTACTGGAAGGTTACCATTGGTTGAGCACCTGCTCCTTTCTATACCCCATGCTAAATAGTTCATAAGCAGATAGTAAGATTGTCATGGAAGATAATACCGAGATTCACTTTTTTAACAGTCCTATGAAACAGCACAAGGCCACATGCTAAGTGACAAAGGGCGATTTCAATCCGGGTCTGCTTGGTGGATTGGAGAGAATATGGGTCTTGAGGGGGTTGGTCACTCTACTCTCACCTGAGCGGACGTGTGTTCAGGGGCAGCCTGTGTGCAGCCTTCCCTCATCCTGAAGGAGGGATAGGTCTTCACTGACAGGTTTGCAATGTGGTAGCTGAAGGGTTAGCACCAAGGCCACAGAGGAATCTCACGACGATGGAGATTGTCCAATGACTCTTTAGTGAATTTACCCGCAGAATCGAGGAAAGGTGTGATCCAAGTAACAGAACCGCAGGGAGGCTCCGTGAGCTTACTTTGTGTGGGGTTCGGGACAAGAAGAGTAGAAAGATTAATTCTAAATTCAAAAGTCTTCGAGGCCCCAAATATTTTGCATTTGTAAGTCTGAATTAGAAGTCACAACAATAACCATGCAAGCCACACACGCCGTAGAGACGGATAGAAACACATGGAGACGCCCAGACTTAGCTAGAGACACACACAGAGGTGCAGGCACGTAGTTAGTTTTCGCCCCAGCTGGGTAACTCCCTCCTTTCTGGAACATGCACGTTCCTGCCTAAATCGATCAAAATAATATTATTTACTTTTCTATCTTTAATGAATACTGCCTTCTTTAAACTATTCAAGAATGCTTCTTCCCTTTTGCTTTTAGAGGAAAAACTCCTCAAACCAGATGGTTGATCTTAATTAATTCTTATCGCAGAGACATCTTTGTCATAAAGTATTTTTCACAGATGAACAGGATTATATAAGCGCCTCTGTTTACTGGATTACTAAAAGAATGGCTTTTCATGAGGGAAGCAGTCACTGTAATTTTATCTTTTATTTCTTCAACTTCCTTGGCACTTAAAAGCAATTATAACATTTAGGCTAGTGAGTCTTCACTGAAGCAAGAGACGTATTTATTTTAAATGCTTATGTTTTCAAAAAAAAAGAATTTTTCAGGATTTTTATGTACTGCAGTGTTTAGTTTCAAAATAAATATTGGAAAGGCCACGTTCGTCAGTAGGCACTCCATCTGTACACTTAAAACCCACACTCACCATCAAGGCACCCAGGGGATGTTGGGAGTTTTCTTTATTTTTCTTCTCTCCCCCTTGCTTCCCTTCTTAGCCAGAACAAGACCAAGGGAAGCCCATTCCCAGATATTCAGGCCATAAGGAAACAGGACTTTCCTTTAGAGACTGACAGGTACGTAAGGCTTCAATTTGGCTTCATCTAGGAAAGGTAATACAGTTATGATCCATATATTTTAGGAAAACTTTGAGAAAATAAACAACAAACTATGACAAGGTCACATATACACCCGCAAACACACACAAAAACTCGGGGTTAAACTTCCCAGAAGAGGGGCTCCTGGGGGGCTCAGTGGGTGAGCGTCTGCCTTGGCTCAGGTCATGATCCCGGGCCCTGGGCTCGAGCCCCGCGTTTCTCCTTCTGCCTGCCACTCCACCTGCTTGTGCTCCCTCTCTCTCTCTCTCTCTCATTCTCTGGCAAATAAAATCTTAATAAATCAATAAATCAACTAAACAAATTTCCTGGAAGAAAAGTTTCCCCAGGAAAACCACCCATATGGAAAAAGTGAGTCTCGTGTTCTTCCATATTAACTTCAGTTTTCAGAACAGGCCCTCAAAGCAGGATAAGCGATATCATATGCTGAGTAAATAATAAAGTTGGGATTTGAACACAGATTATCTGACCCCAGGAGCCAAAGTTCTCTGCATTAGGCCATTCCTCTGTGACTGAAAAATATGTTTTTACTGAGTCTCTATTTTTATTTCTGGATTAATGAGGGATTTTTATACAAATTCAAGTAAAAAGAGTAAATTCATTTTTTATCTAAATGTCTCATCAGAGAAATATATTCAAACTCATCAAATAACTTTGAATTAATGTGCATGAATGATGGATGTGTGTGTGTGTGTTCTTCATGCTTTATTCTCTTTATATAAAGACATTGTTTACTTATTGGCTAGTTTGATTCTGGTTTGACTGATTCTGTCTTCTTTGCTTCGAGTCATCGTTGACATTTGTCTTGTCAAATATATTAATTTATCCAAATTTATTCCATTTGGGGAGGATAGTTCACTTACTAATCCCATGGAATACCTCCCCCCATATTGAAATATAAAAATAATATTATTTTCTGAATCACAAACACTGAAAATGACAAGAGAGCTTTGTTTTTGTTTTTGCTTTTCCTTTTTCTAATCCACTCCCCCCTTCACTTATTACTTATATTGGAGAAAATGTGGAAGACGTTCAGGGGGATGAACATTTACAAGTTTAAATTAAAAAAAAAATGATTGATTCATCCACAGAGCAGATACTTAATAATGAGTGGCTTCTTCGTGCCGGTCATTGTGCTAGGATCAAAGCTGTGATCGTGAGCCAAAACAGGCAATTTATTACAGATTTTATAAAAATGCTTAAAAGGGCCTATAGAAGATGATGGAATACAAAGCACCGTGTGATACTTACTCGGGGCTTTAGTACTTTTTTGAGAGCAAAATAATTTTCATTGTAAAAGGTATTAGCCAATTGCCAACATCATTATCTTACACATTTAGAGCATTTGAAATATTTTAAATAATTTATTCAAGTCGGCCAATTAAACCCATAAGGGAAACTATATTGTTTTACAATAACTGACGAAAGGCAGGCATAGGGCACTTTAATCACAACCAACCTGAGAATTTAAGCTCTGGATATTCCAGAACAAGAGATGACTTTTCTGGTTGTTTTGCCTCACAATCAGTGTTGAATAGTACCAGAGGGAGAGAGTACCTGTGTGGCCGCCAGGCACGGCCCACTCTGTTTGGACTTGAGTTTTCTCCTTGGCTCCCAGTGTCCCACATGTTGCAGTTCAGTGGTGAGTGGATGACAGCTTGGGTACCGGCTGTCAGTACGAATTCAGTCGTGTAAGCTGCAAATAGATCACCATGTATAAAATGCCACACTTTTACCTCTGAACTTGTAACAACCAACGATTTGGCTTTTTCTCTGCAGAAAAAATCATTGGCATTCCTTACATCATTCTCAGTAGTAATTAGGAATTATAATTGCCTTGTATTTCTGAATCCAATGAACCAACTGTTGCAAAAGAGACATTTTATTGTATGAAATCCTGTAGCAGTTACTCTTGTGTTTCTTGATCACACTGTGAAATACTTGAATAGTGAGACCACGGACTTTACCTACATACTTGTATGGGCAGAGAAAAAATAATAATTTGCAGATATAGAGATTTTAAAAAAAGAAAGAAATCCACCTTAAGATTTTGATCAATATTAAAATGTATTATTTTAAAATAGGATTTTTTAAAAAAATAAAAAATACAGGAGATGCATTTTGTAAGGAGGTTTGTATATGCTAATGTGTGCCTGGAAATGTTAATGTGTGTTAATGTGTGTCTGCCATATTTTCCTGGTGGAAACAGGAATAATTGTAAGTCAGTAAAGCAGATGAGTACATCTCACTTGACAAGAACGAGTCTTGGTCAGCAAGATTCTTGGAGATCCAGGCATGACGAGAGGAAGAATGCATATATTTAGGGCGTTCTTATGGTGGCAAGACAGGAAGATGGACTGGGTGGACTTCGTGAGTCTAAAAACAGGATTGGTTTTGAGGGTCTATACATATCAAAGTTGAAAAAGAAAAAAAGCATGCTCAAGAGGGATGATTTTAGGTATTTGATGAAAATTTTATATTATATATATTATGTAGATATTTTCATATAATATATATGTAATATCTAGGTGAGATAACAAAGGGTATCTTGTATTATACTTAAAGTCAGTAGCTTAATTTAAATATTAAACCTTGGATATATCACATGAGAATATGAGATTAAAATACCCACCCAAAGATAAAAGATATGATAAATAAAAATATGATATGATAAAAATATATCATTTTCATCACTGAGATGCCTGAAACTACATCCAGATTTGCCACACTTCAAATATCTTACTTCTTTTTTTTTTTTTTCGTTGGGACATGGTATATCAGTTTTCCTCTGAGCAGGTAACAACTAGTGAAGTTACTTGAAGACAGACTGATTTTAGATCAATAATGCTGGGCTGGGATGTCTATGAAAATATCTAGAAAAAGAGAGAAAAGTGTCATCAGAGGAGAGAGATTAATCAGCTTGATTCAGAGAAAATAATTGGAGAGAGGGAGTGAGAGTGTTGGTACCTATTGCCCTTCCGAACAGTGTCCTTTGAAGATTATTCTTTGATTCGTGGATAGAGCTTGCAGGTTCTAGTACCTTCAGTCATCCAAAAGGACAACACCTATCGTTGTTCAATACCCTGTAAAGCAGGTCACCTTCAGGGCATGCGCATGATTGTTCTTGGATGCTGGGTTAGTCCAAGTTGATGCTAACATACGGCCCCTCGCTTTCCCTACTGTTGCTTCATATTCTGACTTTAAAATATCACCTTTTGAAAATTCAACTTTGTGAAATTATTACTTAAAACCTTTTGAATTCCAAGTTAGTGTATCTATCGACATATATATTAATCATTCAGTGAATATGGGCTATCATTAAGCTTTTTACACATGATCTTTTATTGATTATTTATTGAGCATCTACTGAGTTTGCTAACTTATATATTCTCCACAAGAACTGCACAAATTGGGTATTATTTCTTTTAAAGATGTTCTCTATTAGAGAGAGTGAGAAAGAGCATGTGAGTGGAGGGAGGAAGAGAGAGAGAGGAAGAGAGAATCTCAAGCAGACCCCGTGCTGAGCTTGGAGCCCAACTCGAGGTTGGATTGAGCCAAGATCAAGAGTCCAATGCTTAACTGCTCCATGAGTTAGGCATTATTATTCTACCTAGAAAATTAAAAAAAAAATTAAAGCTTAGAAAATTTCTACACCTGTACGATGTTCAGCAAACTAGTAGTCAAGCTAAGATTTGACACCAAATTATGATACCAAAGATTGAATTTTTAATTACAGTTTTACTAGAATGCAATAATATTTCAAATGTGGAATTAATTCAAAAGCAAGTCCACAAGTCAGTTAGCTGAAAGCTATCAGTCTCAGGTAGATATACTCCAGTCAGATTTTCATAGACATAATGCATGGCACAGTTCGTGCTTTGTGGTGGAAACAGCCTATTACCGAGGGCCAGACTAAGCAATCAATGACCTTCTGTTCCACCACAAAGGACGAGTGTGTGAAATCATGAATCTCACCAGATGGGTTTGTTTCTTTATCATTCAAAACTGCAGTTGAAGATTATACTTTGCTTATGAAGTTCAGAAATCTATCTACCGCTTAGATATTTTTTATGTACTTGTATATATTCTATATTCAGGCCAAAAGAAGGTAAGGAAATAGAAAAAAAAAACACAAAGAATTGATGGCATAAATTGAAAAAAAAAAAAACAACACGAGAGTAAGCACAGGTATTGTCCAAACACTTCAATTAAAAAACAGAAACTGTAATCTGTCGGGATATGAAGCAAGACTGAAGTGCATGCTTTCTAGAAGAACTAGTTTTAAATAAAAAGATACAGAGACCTTAAAAGCAATGATTTTTAAAAAGCAAAGCATACAAACACTAATCAGGAGAAAGTTGGAGTGTTCTGTTACTAAAGAAAGCAGACACTGGGAAAAGGAATATTATCTAGAATAAAGGTTACATTTCACGATAAAGGGATCAGTTCACCACAAGGACATCTATCACCTAAATGTGTGTGCACATACTAATAGAGCTTTAAGATGCCTGGACTACATACCGATAGGAGGGAAAAGAGAAACAGACAACCCTACATTTATAGCGGATATTTCATACAGCTTTCTTGTAAATTCATGTAAAATAGACAAAGAATAATGACATAGAAGGTGTAAATACTGTTAACTAATGTGAAGTAACTGGCCTCTATAGGACACGGAAGGCCTATGAATATTATTCTCTAACTTGAAGTAAGTGTCATCTGTAGAAATGCCACAAAATAACAGAAAAAAGCACGTCCTTTTTAAATGCTCCCACGCATCTACCAAGATAAAGAGCACATTTTTGGTCACAAGGTAAGTCCCAACAAAATTAAAAGGATTGAAATAACGCAGAGCGTATTCTTTTACCACAACATAATTAAAATAAGAATCAATACCAGGAAGATATCTGGAAAATCTTTATGTATTTGGGAGATTAAACAACAGAATTCTAAATGACCCATGGGTCAAAGAAGAAATCAGAAGGGGAATTAGAAAATATTTTGAAACTGAGTGGGAATGAAAAAGCAGCACATCACAGTGTGTGGGATGCAGCTAAGCAGCATTTACAGGGAATATGGAGATTTAAACACTGTGAACTATGAACAGAAGAGAAGGCTAAAACCAATGATATAATCTTTCCTGCTAAGCTAGTGAAAGAAGGGGAAATTAAAATGAGAGTAAGTAAATGAAAGCAAATATGGAAGATAAGATAATTATAAAGAAAGTGGGCAGACAATAGGAATGATCAATAAAAACAGAAGTTTATTCTATGAATAAATCTGTAAAATTGATAAAATTGATAAATGTTTATGGACTGATCAAGAAAATGAGAGGACACAGACGATCAGTCCTGGGGAAGGAAGGAGAGATCTTACCTGACTCCTGAGGGACATAAAAGGAATAATTCAGGAATATTATTAACAACTTTGTGCCAATATAGTTGATGACCCAAATGAAATAACTAATTCCTTGAAAGGCATGATTATTCCAAAACTGATTCAGGAATATAAAATTTGAATTGTGTTATATCTGCCACTGATATTTAATCCATAAATAAAAGACTTTTCATAGAGGAAATGCCAGGCTCAGATGGCTTCACTAGTGAGTTCTGCCAAACATCCGAAAAAGAATATTAGCATTCTTTTCATCAGAAAATAGATGAAGAGGGTAAGCTTCCTAACTTATTTATAAGGCCACCATAACCAAGATATCAAAAGTGAAGTTGTCACAAAGGTAAAAAATACACAGGCCAGTATCTGTCATGAGCACGGATGCCGAAGTCTGACATGGTATCAACCAGCAGAAGCTCAGCATTAGGTGGGGCTAACTTCATTCAAGAAGGGCGAGTGTGATTCAACGTCTAGAAATTAAGGTACTTGCTCGTATTAACACAATTAAGGAAAGAACCATGTGATTATCTCAATAGAGGAAGAAGAAAAACCACTTAGGGGGGATCCCTGGGTGGCTCAGCAGTTTAGCACCTGCCTTTGGCTCAGGGCGTGATCCTGGGGTCCCGGGATCGAGTCCCACGTCGGGTTCCCAGCATGGAGCCTGTTTCTCCCCCTGCCTGTGTCTCTGCTTCTCTCTCTCTGTGTCTCTCATGAATAAATAAATAAAATATTTTAAAAAACATCTAGTAAATTTCAGCATACATTCACGATAAAACTTGAAGCAAACAAGGAATAGAAGGAATATTCCCTGCTTGATGAATAATATTTATTGGGACGCCCGGATGACTCAGTGGTTGAGCGTCTGTCTCTGGCTCAGGGCGTGATCCTGGTCCCTGGATCGAGTCCCATATCGGGCTCCCCGCAGAATAAATACATACATGAATAAATAAATACAATCTTTTAAAAATAAATAATAATAATATTTATTTTTATAATTAAACACAATCTCATGAATAAATGCAATCTTTAAAAAGTAAATAATAACGCTTATTTTTTAAAAAATAAATACAATCACATGAATACAGTCTTTAAAAAATAAATAATAATATTTATTTAAAAAACAACAAAAACTTATGCCTAACATGACACTTAGTGCAAAACTAACTGCTTTTGATGTAAGATCAAGAGCAAGACAAGGCTACCCCCTATCACCACTTCCATTCAGCTGTAGTGCAAGGCCTCGCCATTGTACAAGCACAAGACAGGAAAAGAAAAAGTGTATAGAAGGGAAGAAAAGAAACAAAATTGTATTCTCAGTCCACCTGATAATATACATAGAAAATC
Organism: Vulpes lagopus; assembly: GCF_018345385.1. Lineage (NCBI taxonomy): Eukaryota > Metazoa > Chordata > Mammalia > Carnivora > Canidae > Vulpes > Vulpes lagopus. The sequence continues at coordinate 114,959,705 of NC_054833.1, read as the reverse complement.
CTAGGAAAGGAATCCCTGGGTGGCGCAACGGTTTGGCGCCTGCCTTTGGCCCAGGGCGTGATCCTGGAGACCCGGGATCGAATCCCACGTCAGGCTCCCGGTGCATGGAGCCTGCTTCTCCCTCTGCCTGTATCTCTGCCTCTCTCTCTCTCTCTGTGTGACTATCATAAATAAATAAAAATTAAAAAAAATTAAAAAAAAAAAAGAAAATCCTAGGAAAGCTATAAACAAGGCAGTAAAAATAAAAAGGTGAGAGGAGGGACGCCCAAGTGATGAGCTGCCACGGGGGATGGAGCCTTTTTATAAAGTGTGGTCAGGATGTGGACACATAGGTGCGAACACCTAAGGGAACCCTAGATAAATGGAGGGTTAGAGGCGTCTGCTGTGCTCACGGTCACTCTGGCAGGCGGGCTGGTGACGGCTGACGGGTGTGGGGTAAGTGAACCTTGTGCTTCAGCTCCGCCTGCGATGCTGGCCACCGTGCTCCAGGAGACGCCGCCGAGGTCTGCCCGGGGACATGCCGAGGCATACCTGACCTGTCCTCACTTGGTCTAAGAAGATAGAGGATGCACACACTTGCACACACGGGTGCACAGGCACAGGTGAGAGAGGGCAAGTCTGGGGCGGGAGCGAATGACCCAGCAGATGCTGGCAACGAGGGGACATCACTAAAGCACAAGAGGGAGGTATGTATTTGCCTTACTTTTATGTTTCTCGGACTTTTCTGTACATCTGAAATTATTTTCAAAAGAAAAACTAAAGTGCTATACTCGAATGTACGTGACCAACAAGCAATGAGCCCCCCGGGGGTCCCTGGACAGAAATGTTCTTTATTTCAACTGGAGCCTCGATCACACTGGTGTATGTAAACACTGGCCAAAATGCACCAGATTGCCCCATAAGGGCATGCTGCTAAGTGAGGGAAGGCACACAGAGGAACACCAGTGCTGCGGGTTCTCGCCCATACTGGAATCTGAAAAAGCCACCCTCAGAAATAGAGTCGGGGCGCAGAGCTGGAGGGGGCAGGCTGTGGCAGGATGTCATGACCCGGACGGCTCCCAGCCGCGAGGGCCTGTGCTCTGGGGCTTCGAGGGGTAGCAGGTGATGCGTGACCAGCACGCTGTCACACGCTTGTCGTTAGGAGAGCAGGTGATGAGACGTTTTCACCACACACACGCACAAGGGGTGATCGTGGGGGACTGGAGAGGTTGCCCAATCGTGCTGTGTCATTTCATGATATAGACGTGTGTCAGGTCATCATGTGAGATACCTTCATTTAACATATATTATGCTGATAATGTCTCAATAGAGCAGGAAAGAAGAAAACTGCCACCCGGAAAAAGGAAAAAAAGGGAGGGAGGGAAAGAGGAAAGGAGGGACAGAAGGACAAAGGGATAGACGTTTTATCAAAACGTTCTTTACCAAAAGAAGGAGGAAGGAGAGAGAAAGCCAGTAAGGAAACTTCTTGCTGAGATGTAAATGGCCTGCACCCTGGTGCTCAGGAGCAGCCATGCGCTTACGAAAGGACAACGCCTGCCTCCCGCCGCATGTACCATCGGTCAGGACTTGGAGCTCTGATTAGCCATCTCCAGTTCTTCGGTTTTATCCTATACCCAGGACCCCATGAAACGTCCCCTCAGGGTCTGTATGAAAGGGCGTCTTCGCGCATTTTCTCAAGGCCCGACTCAGATGCCTGTGTCTATGGGAAGCTGTCGGCAGCTCATTCAGGGATTCTTGATTTCCCCCAATTTGACTCAATTCATACATTTTCTCCATACATGGACTATAATGCAGGCCTCACAAAGTCCACAGGATAGGAAGCAGACGCCGCTCTTGCTACGATACTCAAAGGAGAGCCTGGGAACAATTTCTGGAGCCTTCCTCTATTCCGGGGCCCTTACACACATTGCCTCTTGCAGTCCTCACACTCTGAAGTCTGTTTTATGATCGTTATTTTACAGGTGAGGAGCCTGAGGCTCAGTGCAGTTGAGTGGCATTTCCACGGTCATTCAACTAGAAAATACAACGCCTGAAAGCGACCCTACGTTTTTATGGTTGCAAACCCCACGCTGTACTTGAAATACGCAAATAATCACATAATTTTAAAACAAGTTAACATGTGCCCTAACAGAGACATACAACAATTTAATTTTTCGATATTTTGTGCGAGATCTATATGTTCCTAAGTTGTATTTCCCACTACTTATGATGGGACAGATCACACTGCTAAATTTGCCAAGCGGCAGATGAGCAGAGGATGGGTAAATGCGTACACAGTCAGACAATGTCTTCTATTCAAGGGAGTGTAGATAAATTCACTCATTCAAAAAGTAAACCTTTACACTATATGAAATATCCAAGGAACGTTCTCTATCAAAAGGAATGGTAATTCCCTGGTCAGTTAGAGTGGGACGTTTCAATGTGTCTCGTGGTCTTGGAGAGTCCGGGGCCCGGTGGGAGTTGGGTGTGCTGACTCTCTCCCACGGGATGTCTGCAAGTATATGCCGACAGCACTTGCCTGAGGCTCCTCCGAGGTGCCTGCTGACGTCCTCGTGAGAACCCGGCCTCGCCAGGAGACGGGAAGGAATGTGGTCCTCATAGCTGGGGCATGAAGTACGGGGGCTCACAGAAGACATGAATAAACACAAACAAGCAAACAAATAAAAGAACATGTAGCTGAAAAACGTGGATTTCTTTTTCCATGTCTACTCTTTTTTTAATTATTATTGTATCCTTCATTTTCTATAACCTTGTTTCCTCACCCTGTCCTCTTGCTACTAAGTGACATAAGAGACAAACAAAAATATAAGACACGAAAATAGAAACCCTTCCGTGTCCTCTTAGGTCGGCTGTGAATCATAGTTTTCCGATTTCCTTCCTCCCTTTCATATCTTGCTCTGGGGTATCTTCATCACCCTGTTTAAGTGAGTCTTGGAATTTGAAATCATTTTGAAGTTTCCCGAAGAACAGCTTGAGAGGAAAAGAAATAAAAAGATTACCATGCAAAGAAATATTCCACGCTTGTTTCTGCCATACTTCTCAACTCCAAATGAGCTTTCTTTTCCCTTTATAAACACCCAAATGATGTGTATATAGAATGAAATCCTACAAATCAAGCTCTCCAAGTACTCTCATAGTATAAAACATAAAACTATACTCTCTTGGTATAAAACATAGTATAAAACATAAAACTAAATAATATTACACAATAGTGATGGCTTTTGTCTTGCTGTATGCTTTTATCCATTCAGGCTACTCTAATAAATTATCATAAACTCGGCAGCTCATAAAGAACGGAAATTTATTTCTCATTGTTCTGAAGGCTGGAGGCCCAAGATGCAATTGCTGCTGTGTATTCAGGTGAAGGCCCATTTCCTGGTTCAGAGCTGCATCTTCTCACCGTGCCCTCCCACGGTGGAAGGGGCTAGGGGGTCTTTCGTAAGGGCACTAATCCCGTTCATGAGAACTGCAGCCTTAGGATCTGACGCTTGCCCACAGCCCCATCTGCTAATACCATCAACTTAAGATTTCAACATAGGAGTTTGGGGAGGATGCAAACTTTCAGACCATAGCACCACCTAATATTTCTTAAATAAAGATCGGCTGTTAAGTGCTTCTAGACTTTATTGTCAACAAAAATACATATCAGATGGTACTGCTTTCTGTTAGAAAAAGAGACTCATAACTCAACAAATTTTCCTCTTAGTGTTAATTTCTAGGAAGTACAGAATGATAGTTAATACTACCTAATAATTAATGTAATAAATACTATATTCCTGGTCCCTAGACATTCATCTACCACTTATTTGGCCAAATTCCCCTTTTTAATATTGTTTAAATCATGTCAAATCCCTTTTAGGTATAGAACATGAGATATTAATGGGATCTAACAAAATTGTGCTGCTATAACCCAACTCAGAGTCTATATGAGTGAGAGAGGATAAAAAAATTAAAGCTAGGATGGCTGAAGGGAGATCGATTAAAAGTTCAGCAGCATCTTTAGCTATCTGGAAATGTGTTTGTGGAATCCATAATTTTAATTTATGACTAACTAGAACATATACATTTTTGATTGCCTACAACTACAGGGGCATATTAAGTGCTTTTTAAAAAAGCATCCTCATGTCAATTCTTACATAAAATAAATATTGCTTTGTTTCTCTGCCTCAAAATTCTTTTAAAACTTGGGGCCTCTGGATGGCTCAGTTGGTTGAGCATCTGACACTTGATTTAGGCTCAGGTCATGATCTCGGGGTCATGAGATTGAGCCCCGCGTCAGGCTCTGAGCTAGGTGTGGATCCTGCTTAAGATTCTCTTTCCCTCACTGCTTCTAAGCCCACGCTCCCCAAGCCCCGACGTCTCCCCAGCTCCACCATACAGGATCTCTCTCTCAAAAACAATTCTTTTAAAAATTATGTTTTAGAGATAGACAAGCCAATATCTTGCTTCTTTGTTCTTAAGAGATTGCGATGGTAAAGCTTCCTTCAAGAGGATAAAAGAAATGATCTGTCTTCCTTCTTTGGCATGAATGGTTTGGATGACCTTCCTCTTACTAGCAGAGTGTATCTGGTGGCTCTGTACCCACCCCTTTCGTTTAAAATTAAGGAGTATGTTTGTCTCCTTTCTGGATTCTTCTAAATTACTAGCATTCAAGTTCTTCATGATTTCCTTTCAACCCAGCAACAGGGATAGGAAGAAGAAATGTTCTCTAAAGGGCATTTTCCTCACAGGCTCTAGTCATGGTAGGAGGTGAAGCACTCTCTAAGCTAAGAAACCTTCACTTATTTTTAACAGCAAGAAGAGAAGTTTTGTTGTTATTGCTGTTATTATTGTTGTTTTAATAAAAATCTACTTCAATTAGTATTGGAAAAGGGAGGGAAGAAAGGAAGAAAGAAGAAATCTGTTAATTGGTAAAATTGTGCATCAAATAACTTAAAAATCTACATTCTTTTGTGGCAGTTATTATCAGTAAAAGTAGATTACAGATCTATTCTTAGATATGTGAGCAAATATGTACATATAAGGCTATTGTAATTTTAAAAGTGGAAAACTTTAATAAACCTAAAAATCCAATTAAAGGAGATCATTGAATAAACTCTGGTACACTGATTATTTTCAATCTCATATTATCAGGAAATTTTAAATGAATGTTTTATACTTTCATCCATGCTATATAAACAAGGATAAATATAAATGTAAAAGATGCATATACACATAGAGCAATTTGAGTTATTTCTTAGAGGTAGAAATGAATTTTCAAGCTTTTATGTGATACTCAAGAGAACACAGAATTTATATATATATATATATATATATATATATATATATATATATATATTTTTTTTTTTTTTTTTTTTTTTTTTTTGGCTTGCATGATTGTGGATGATTGTGGAGACTGACGAGACCCAGGGGTTACAGTCAGCACGCTGAGATCCAGGGGAGCTGACACTGCAGTTCAGCTGAAAGTTGGCAGGCTCCAGACCCAGGAAGAAGCTAATACTTCGTTTCCATTCTGAAAGGATAAAAAAAACAATGTCTGAGCTTAAGGTAATCAGGCAAGAATAAATTCCTTCTTGTTTGAGTAAGGGTCAGCCTTTGACTCTATTCAGACCTTGAGTTGATTGGATAAGGCCCACCCGTATTAGAGAGGGAAATCTGCTTTACCTAGTCCATTGATTTTAATGTTAGTTATCCAAAAACACTGTCACAGAAACATACAGAAAAATGTTTGTCCAAATAATCTGGACACTCTGTGGCCCAGTCAAGTTGACACATAAAATTAGCCATCACACAGAGATTCCATTTGAAAAGCAAGTAGCTGCATGCATATTCATAAGGATCATTGACATAGAATTATGGCTGGCCTACTGAATCGCAAGAAAACATGGATTTCATCAGTGCTTTTCCTGGAGACAAAGCAAGTTGACACATGTTCTAAAATTGGTTTTGGGGTCCCTGGGTGGTTTAGTGGTTAAGCATCCAACCCTTGGTTTCTGCTCAGATCATTATTTTGTGGCTGTGGGATCACGCCCCACATGGAGCTCCTGGCCAAGCACAGAGTCTGCTTCAGGTCCTCTCTCCCTTTCTCTGCCCTTCTTTCCCCCACTCATAAGCATTCTCTCTCTCTCTCTCTCTCTCTCTCTCTCTCTCTTTCTCTCTCTCTCTCTCACAAATAAACTAAACTAAAATAAAATAAAGAAAATAAAATGTAAAACAAAATAAAATTGTGTTTCATTCTGTGTATAAGCACTGACCCCTAGTCTTGATGTTCAAGACTCCCTTCGATGTTCATATTAAGCCTTCTAAGTAAGGTTTACAAAAGCATAAGAACTGTCCATTCATCCCAGTTATCTCAACCTTCTCTCTAGCTTATCACTTTGAAGCTACCTGGAAATGGGCAGAAGAGAGTGCTAGGTGCACCCTCTAGGGATTACCTGCTTACACAGAAGTGTCTTTCATTGTCTTTGATTGACTAAGCTGTTTTATGACTACGTAGGGTTAGAAGAAAACTAATAGTAATGTAAATACTTCCTGTCCAGGGCAATGTAAATTATTTCTATTCATAATAATGAACTAGGTTTTGTTTGATAGAGTAAAAATCTCTGTGAATTAAATTCTCATTTGAACCAATTTCAATGTATTCCTGGTTCCCTCATTAATTAACAAATTATATAAAAACTTTGACATATGTTCATTTTATATTGTATAAAATATTTATATTTGCATTGTGCCTTGAACTTCTTTGTTAAATTCACTGTTCTTGTAATTACTTGCTCAAAAATCTGTTTTAGCCAGTGGATTACAAGCTCAGTGAAGGTAAGGACCACATTTGTCTTGTTTATTGCTGTATCCCCAGGGCTTACTATCAGGAATTTAGTAGGGCTTAGAGAATATCCTCATGGTTCCCTGAATTAGTAAATGCAAATGAATCAAAGATATTTCTGAGCAATCAAATGAGTCCCGGGGGAGAAAGTTTCAGTAGTATTAAGAAAGCATTGAATGGCCTCATTAAATCAGAACATGCAAAGTGTTTACATGCAAAATTTATAATGAAAAAGCCACTATTTAAAGAGCTCTTTGAACACCATTGCTGGGAAACTGCAATGTTTTTGGAGAGGACTCCAATGGTGCCAAAAAGGCACAGACTACACACCATTACAACTTGGAACAGAGACATTTTTGGATAATAATGCAAGATCTTTTTTTTTCCCTCTTAACTTCTTGTACCTAGGGATTTATCCACATGTTTCTTACTCATTTTCCATTAATTTTTAGATTTTAATTTTTAAGGATGATTTTTTTTGTTATTTTTTAATGAAAAATTTCTGGTTGCTAGATAATATTTTGCAAGGAATTTTAAAAGTCAAGCCCATGAAATATTTGAGTTTTTTACACTTCATCTGGTTAGACTTAGATCTTTTGCAAAAAAAGTGCAGTTCGTTGAGTACTACATAGATGATTTTATAAAGGTTGGTGGAAACTGAAAATGCATCTTTCCTGATAGACTCAGTATTCTTGTTAATATTAATATCTAAACTCCCAACACATAGCTTTCAATAAACATTGGGGGAAAAAAACCTACCATTTATTTGTTCCGTAACACTGGTAATGAAATCTATTATTCTGTGTCTAACTGGTGTTGGTATGTTAGACAGACAGGGAAATGAGATTAAAAGACTTGCTATGGATGTAGTGCATTTCTTCCATAGAAGACAATAAAAAGAAAAACAATACAGAAAAAAAGAACTTTGAAAATCAATTTGTAATTCTGATTAGGCATTAGAAAACCAACATTCACAGACCATTAACTTTACATTAAGGTGTTAAAACATCCAAAGATCTTTCCAGTATTGTATCTCTTTACAATTCCTGCTTTAGAGCCACATACATGTTATTTATTGAGAGGCTGTTTTGCCTTGCATCAATATATTCAGCAACTATGAGAATCTTAGCTGCTTTTTTTAGCATAATTCCTGAGTACTTCCTTGTATTTTTTTCCTCCTATCTCAAAACATTTCTGATGAGTTAATTATCATTTCCAAGTAACAAATATCTCCCTCCAATAAATGATATTGGGTAAATTAAATCTCTGTGATTACCATCTAGATTTGTCTAATTAGTAATTAATATGTTTAAAATTCTAATAAGATGGAAATGGTCAAAGAAAGTGGAGATGGCCTCATTTGCTGTCATGGTTTCTTTTATCTATTTATAAATTCATAACCTGCAGAGATCTAGAAAAGAGACAGCTTGTCTAAGCATACTTTTTAAATGGAAAATCATAAGGCACTTTACATCATAATGAGGTGTTCTTCTGGGTGCGTGGAGATCTGAGTTTGAATTCTGAACCCACTCCTTAACCAAGGCCATACAACGATGAACTTCAGAGACCTTAACTATAGAAATGGGATTGGAGAGTTGAATGGGGAAATACGTATAAAGCACACTGAACGGTACCTGCCCCATAGCCTGCACTCAATATGGTGGAATCAATGGACTTTGTTAATACTATTGATTATTGAAAGGAGTTGCTATTGTTACCCAACCCAAGTTCAGCTGCCTATTGTTCAAGAGACTAATACTCAAGAGATGACTGCTGATTGGAAAGTAATATGAGCTTTTATTCAGAAGGCTGGCACCCTGAGGAGAGGGCAGACATTGCCCAAAGGCTAACTAACTCCAAGGGTTTTGTGTGGCCCAGGGGTTTTTAAAGGGGTGTAGGGTAGTTAGTTCATCAGTAAAGGGGATGCATTGGTCTCTAACATTTTTTGATTATGTGCAAACTCACTGATGCCAGCTGCAGACATTATCTCAGGGCTCGGAGGTTGTGCAAGGGGGTCTGGTTCCTGTATTGTGATTGCATAAGTGCTCTGTTCTTTCTAGAAAAGAATGCATGATCTATAAATATACAAAGGAAGATTAGTTAATTGATCACGTGGGCTAAGGGCATTTGCTATAGTTTAAAGACTACTGGGTTAGCGGGAGATGATGAAATAGCTTTACTATCTGTCTTCGTAACTGAAATAGTTACTTCAGCCAAAACTATTACACAGATTTCTTTAGAACTAAATAGAAGGGACATCCAGGAAGACTAACCAGAGAGAGAAACAAAGGAAATCAAAACATAAAATGAAAGCCTGATGAATAAAATAAACAAATTGAGGCCAAAATAAGATGATGAAGGAAAGAGAAAAAAAAAACAGTCATATTTTGTGTCAAACTTAATTGGTAGAGTTACTCATTTGCTATTTGATTTACTAGCAGTTATATTGCAGCGCAATTTACAGTCGAGAGAACTGGATAGTTTGCATAACAACAGAACTGATGGTCCGGAAAACTGAGAGAATTCAACTGTTTATGGTCTGTGTATCTTCAGGCAAGACACTTGATCACTCTGGGTTATTTTGTTCATTTGAGGGTTTTGTAGCAAATGCAAACTTAGCTTCTTTCCAACTTGAACATTTCTATAGTCTATGAATAGTTGAGTTCTATGCCCCCAATTTAATCTACTGTGCTGAGTTTTATCTGAGCCTTTGGTCAAGTAGTCCAAACTTATACTCTTTAAAGGATTATTTCTGCTCCTGTTCTGTAACACTTGTCCCACATCCCCTTTTGTGCTGTTTGTCCTGTTATTAAAGGAAATACTCTTGGTTGGCTTGTGAATGTTGGGGAGGAAGAATTTCCTCTACTATTGAAGGTCCTTCTAGCTGGACTAAGAGTCAAATTGACATGAGACAGATAAAAGATTGATCAAATTTAATAGTGCACATATGGTGAATCCACAGAAATATGGAATCCCAAAGACAGGCAACATGATACTTATATGAGCTAAGGAGAGAGATAGGAGTGTGAAGATACAAAGAGGATAAAGACTATTAGTAGGAAGGTGAGAGAAGATGTTTGGAAGATAAAGATTGCCCTTTTTGGCAGATAAGTTTCCTAGGTAAAGGAAAATCTCTGTTCATAACTCTCTTTCTGGTATAAGCAGACAGTCAAGGGGAGGTAATGAGCTTTTTTCTAAATCTTCTAGGTTTGGATTTGAAACATGAATAATGTTTATGCCAAAGTGGGCCATTTGGGGGCAGCCTGCTCTTGGCCCCTATGTGAGAAGAGGCATATGCATACTTAGAGAATATCTTCAGAGTGAAATGGTGCTTAATCACAAAATTCTTCTGTTATTAATTTGGATAAACAATGTTGTAATTGGCCAGCCAACCTCACAGTCACATGGAAGACAAATATTACAATATTTGTTGTATACTAATGCTGAAGGAAGCCCATTAACTGATTATCTGTGTGATATTGTACGGTCAGGCCCCCTCTAGCCCCCCACTGTTCTTTAGAAAACAAAGTTAGAGTCTTGTATCTGTGAACCTCAGAGTACTAATATGAAAAGAAAAAAAATAGGAAACTAGTACATTTTGTGGATCTATTTATGCTTTTGAGATAGATTAAGTGATAAAAAAAAAAATCACATAAGGTAGCTATTGCTGCCTTTTACCATTATTCCCAAACTACGATGTGCAGACAGGTCACTTGAAGGACTATTAAAATCGTGCAGATTCTGATTCAGTAGGTCTAGGGTAGGGCCTGGGCTCCTGAATGTCTAACAAGCTTTTAGGCAATGTTGATGCTGGGGTCAGAGGGCCAGGCTTAGAGTGATGGAGGCCTACATTGTGCATTCAGCCTCACCTGAACTCTCTGTAAGTGCATGTTAAGGTGAAGTAAACATAACCGCTCTACTGTTTTGCTGGAGATGTGCCCGTGTGTAGTTGTTTGGTTTTTCAGTTTCCTTCTTTACAAGAGGATGCAATTCTACTTGTTTTGGCAAATCATTATAATATCCAATGAACACTGATACAAAATGTTTTCAAATGTTGGGTCCCAACCCTTTTAGGAGCTTCCTGGATAAAATCTGAAAATAGCCCCTGTATCTGAAAGGGAGGGAGAGACCAGAGAGAGAGGCAGGCCACTCCAGGTTAGTAGGTGGCAGCTTTCATAAGCAAGGAGAACTTACATAGTAGGCTTCTCTTGGGTGGTAGCAAGACAAATGGATCCCTGCATCCACCAAATCTTAAAAGTTTTATGGCACATCACTGCCTCAGGTCCCAAGATCTCAGCATCATTGTGAGGATTAAATGATATTATGCACATAAAAGATTTTGTGCTCTGGTCATATAGGAAATGTTTTTTTTTTTTAAATCTTACTGTGAATGTACATATACACTCACCCAAACAAAATAACCAAGTAAGCTAAAACAAAACAAAATTAAACCTCTTGAAAAGGGAAGCTGCTTTCTTTGTTAGTCTCTAAGAGCTTAGTTTAAGAACAACATATTTCAAGTATTCATAAGGCAGTCAGTATTAGACGCTGCCAAATTGTTTCTTTTCCTTGAAATTTGGTTAATTCCTGCTGTTTATCGTGCTGGCCACAGGGATGCACTGTGCTTCTTTCAAAATCTCTTTGAAAGTGTTATCAGTTTGGCTGATGGAACATTTGAGCCAGAATGTAAACTGAGGAAGAACAGCCTGGGAAGATAGTCAATATATAGTAGAAAACACCTGGGACTTAGAGGCAGAGAGATCTGGATGGAAATTCTGGTTCTAGCAAGTGTCAAAACCTCAACAAGTTTCATCTGTAAAATGGAGGACACAAACCTCACTTCAAAGTGAAATTACAAGGATGAAGGGATAGTGGGCAGAAAAAAACACAAAGGAGATGCCAGATACCTGGTAGGAAATTATCTTGGAAAGCTCCTCATTTTTGCAGAGTCCTGTATGATGAGAATTTCACTTGAGCTTTTCCTGATCCTCATTTCTCAGAGAAATTAGAATTCTGTGACCTAGAATCTCTAAGAGATTGAGGTAGTAAATAAAGGGGTTTTCTGTTCACTTCCAGGTAACTGAAATATCCACCATGTTCACAATCACTTGAATTACTTGAGATTTTGTAATAGGATCACTTCAAAATTGGGATTCACAAGTTAGTTGCGTCCTTAACTCTTGCTCCTGGGCTGGTGCTGGGCAGTAGAATATAGTGCTCGGCAGCCTATAATCTTGTTTCATTGTCCTTCCAAAGGTCTATGCTTTTCAATATTGGCTCCTCAGCCAGGTGTATTGTCCTGGATCAGGCCATAAGACTTTTCAACATAGAAAGGTAAAACCTGAGATTTCGGATATAGTCAAGATTATGTCCTTAGAACGTTCTCTAAGCCTCAGTAAGAAACACATTTTCAGTAGCACAAGACCAGTCAATATTCAGAGATTCGATAAAAGGACATGCTGATCAAGACATACGATGTGGCACATTTTCTCCTCAAATCTGGGAAACGGTTTTGACGTTTCCCTTTTTGTCATAATATAATGTACTTTCAATACTATAGTGGAATCCTCTCAGGGTGAAGCCATTTATCACAAGACTAAATGCATGAGCTGTCTTGCTTCACTCTGATCCTCAGACTGGAACTTTCAGTGGACTCTAAAATGTGTAATTAACATTTGTTTCTAACATTCTGAAGATAACTTTTCTCTCCAGTTCTGACTCCCGCTTACCAGTATAAATTCCATGAATTTCTACCCTAAAATTAAGAAAGTGTTGTGATATAGATAGTAGCTTTTTGCTGTACTAAAAAATACAGTTTAAGATAACACGGATTTTAATTTCAAAAAATATGATTTTGTGCCATAAAAACAACTACAACTATCATTTTTTAGTGAATATGGGTGAGGTCCTTTGCTAAATGCTTCATACATAATTTTGGTTAGTTTTCACTAGAACCCGTCCAGGTAAATGCTTATAGCCTCATTTTATATGTTAGGATACTGAGAAAACTTGAAACGGTAGTCTACGCACAGGAGTGTCTGGTGAAAATGTATATGGCTATTTATGAAGTTTTTCTGAGACTAGTATAATTAGGAGACTTAGAAATGCAATTCAGAGCAGAAACATGTAAAATGAAATGAGAGTATTTCCACTTTGGGGCATATGGAGTAGGTGTCCTTTTTCCAATTTCTCTTGCTATATACAACTAAAACTCCTGAATATTATACATAAAATACACAATAAGACTCTGAAAGTGACTAGGAACTTTGGGACCCAAGGCGTGACACCGTGGTGGGTTCCTTAGATTTTCTTTGACTTCATACTTCGTAGACTTAAAGCCAAAAAAGCTGGCAATCTGGAAATGCCAATAGACAGAAAAAAAGAGTCCAACAAAAACCTGTTTTCTCTAACTAAAAGACAAAGGCAGGATGGGCCTACCAAGGCAGAAAAAAAACACTTTAGACTACAATAATTTTATTTTATCCAAAAAATCTCAGAAAAAGCTGTTGCCCTACTCCTACCCCTACAATTGCAGGCCAAGCGGGGAGCCTAGTTAACACTCGGCTTTAGTGAGGCCAGTGGGGTGGTGTCCAGGAAGCCCAAGTCAGGAGCTATGACTTCCATGACTACCATGAATAATGAGACTACCCCTCCTTCCCTCTCAGTGAGACCCCATGGGAAGCTTAGACTTGATCCCCGCTCTGCAGCAATGGGGTACTTTTCCTCTTGCTCTCCATACTGAGGTGGTCTGACAGGAGGCATATGAAATAATGGGGACATTTCACCACTGCCCAGTAATAACAAGGGCACTTCCCCAACCTTGGTCCGAGTGAAGTGCACATAAAGAAGAGTGACAAGGGACACCGCCAAGAGGTGTTGGTGGAAGTCTAGTGAACAGGTGAGAGCTAGTTTGCATCAGCTCTAAGGAGGAGTTCCTTTCCTTTCATGGGTATCAGTGGAGGCCAAGCGGGGAACCTGGATGACTATCCACCTGGCAGGACTGAGGCACTGCCACTCCTCCCATTTCCAGAGTAATGTCAGAAGAAACCAGGTGAAGCACTTCCAGTCATGATCCAGAGTTTCATAACACAGTAACCCCAGTTTCCAGGTTCCAATAAAAAATCACCTGTATTACCGAGAACCAGATAGATCTCAAACTGAATGAAGAAGACAATTAACAGACACCAGCAATAAGATGAGAAATGTTCAAATTATTTGGCAAATGATTTAAAACAGCTGTAACAAAAATGCTTCGGTGAATGTGAATACCCGTGACATAAATTAAAAAATAGAAAGTCACGGCAAGACCTAAACATTCTTCTTAAAGAAATAGAAGAAATAAAAAAGAACCAAGTGGAAATTTATAAAAGTTTCAGGAAATTCAGTAACTGAGATAAAATACCAAGTGAACTGACGCAACAGCCAAATAGAGGAGACAAAGAGGAAAAAAAATATCATTGAACTTGACAGAACAATAGACATAACACAATCTGAATAACAAAAAGAAACTACACACAGATAATAAGGGCTTCAGAGACCTATGGGAATATAATAAAAGCTCTCACTATGTCACTGAAGTCCTAGCAGCAGAAGATAAAGAGGGAGGGACTGAAAAAGTATTTGAAGAAATAATGGCTGAAAAATATCTAAATGTGTCAAAAGAAATAAACCTGTAGATTCCAGAATCTGAGAGAAACTCAGGCAGGATAAATCCAAAGATATCCATCCCAAGACACATTATGGTCAGACTTCTAAGAAATAAAGACAAACAGATCTTGAAAGCAGACAAAGAAACAATGCTTTATCTATAAGGGAGAAATAATTCAAACCGCAGAGGAAGTGACACTAGGCTTTTTCAAATACTATAAGAAAAGAATTTCCGACCTAAAATCCTATTATCAGGCCAAAGTTTTCTTCAGGAATGAAGGGAAATGAAGACATTCTCGATGAAGGCAGAACTAGCTGCCGTGTATGATTTTCGCTATTTAGCCCACCTCAAACATAGACACATGCACAGTGTGTACTAGTTTGACTGCTACTGTTTTCCTTTCATGTTAGAACTCTGAGGTTCACAGATTCGAGACTCTAATTGGTTTTCTAAAGAATGATATGGGGGTGTGGGTTGGTGGGGAGGGCTTGCTGGTAAGATACTACCACACAGATGGTTATTCCATGGACTTACTTCCACATTCGTTATGACCTGTATCTTCTGTGTGGTTGTGAGGTGTGGGTAATTACAATTTTACTCATCCCGGGATATCACACCGCTGGGTAATAAGGCCGAATTCATGTCCTCCTTCTAAGAGCAAAGCTCTTTCCACCACATTTTAATCTCTGAGATGGCCGAAGAAAAAAGAGCTTTCTTCTATGTTTCCCTTACGGTTATTTTCCCCATCGTGTTTAGCACATCTCTTATGTTGTTGATGCTCAGTAAGTGGGAGTTAAGGAGAATGAGATCATTTTCTTCATGTAGGGCACCTCTCTCCCATATCATGGTCTTACCACCTCATAGTTGAGAATGTAAAACTTGGCAATTTCTATTCACAGCTTTGAATGATTTAGAATTCTATTTTGCATTTCAGTTTTGTCTGAACCCATATGGCAAAGTCAGAACTCCAAACAAATGTGATAAATTCCATCTTGTGCTAGCCATTCCCTGTGGCTTGGTAAAGCACCGCAAGTTTTTCATTACTTAATTCTTCTTTATTCCATGACCATCTGTATCTCCATCTTCAGACTTGGATGGGTCTCACAACTGTCTCTGAAAGTCAGTGTAAAAGAGTTCCAGTATGTTCATTTGTTACGTGTGAGACTTTAAGAGACCAAGACAGAAAATAAACCAACTTGAAAACAGAGTTGGTAGTGCTTGTGCAGCACGGTACTTGAACACAGGTATGTTCACCTCTACGAGATGGTTCTCAGACCGAGAGTCCATACTTAGAGTTCATAGATCGTCACTTGGTAGGTAGCATAGATACTTACCAAGTAATTAATATTTACCAGATACTAAGGACTTAGCATATACTGTTGTATTAAATTCTCCAGACAACCCTTTGAACCAAACACTGATGTTATCCCCACTTAATCCTTAGCTTAATTTCTTTATAAAAGTGCTGGGCACCAAAAACTGAGTTATTATTTCCCACAAAGTGTAGGTTGTACATATGAACACTCAGACTAAGATACGGAGGTAGGCTTCAGAGAAGATTTTACATCTGAGCTGTGTCTTGAAGAATGAGTGGGATTTGCACAGACAGAGCATGATAGAAAGGATATTTGGGGATGTAAGACCAATCTGTACCGAAAAATCCAATGAACTCACAATTGAATGATTTACTCAGACACCAACATGGCAAATCTGTGGCTAGAGAGCATGTGAGAAGGTGTCTGATGACTAGGAAAGTCACTCTGGGCTTCTTGTGCGCGGCCTTGAATATGCCAACCGTCCGGGCCTCATTCTCCAGGTGATGGGGAGCTGAAATGGGGGATGCTGTGACTCTGTGGCAGCAGTGCAAATGATCCAACGAAGAGGAATCAGAGACAGGAACACGAGGTAGGTCTTCTCAGACTAATTGGTTGAGGGCGAACATGAGCTTTGAGCTCATTAATATGCTTTGCTCTCTATTAGATTTTATGTCCTGTGGCTCATTAATTCCCTGTTGATGTAGCTTCAGGCTGTGTTTCCTCCTCACTGGGTTCATGGGGTAAAGATTTTCCTCTCCCCTTAAAACTGTATCAACACCAAGCTTCGCTGGGCTGTGCAGCATTTGCCAATTCTTTTGTGAGCACCTCTGACCCATAAGTGAGTTCCATTTCGAACTTTAACTCAAGAGCTAGGGGGCAAAAATTAAATGTGATGAGATTGGGCTGAGATATTCACATCTATTTCTGAGACTTTTTACAAATGAGATGCAGTTTCTTTGTTTGTGTCATTGATCTTATTTCTCCAGAGGGTAGAAAGTGTGATTGTTTGGTGCTTTTATCATTCAGCATGTTTATGTGATGAGAAGGGAGAGTCCAGGCCAAAGCAAAGGCCTAGGTAATTGTTTTCTTTTAGAATGAATTGAAAATGCTTATGTAGTGTATGTGGCTCTTGCTATACATAAACACATAAAATAAAAATAAATTTTAAAAAAATGAATGAAGAAATCAGAATAACTGGAAAACGAGACAGAATGAGATGATAGAAAAGAGAGGAACAGGAGCACTGACGTGGCTCATCTGGTTAAACACCCAATTCTTGATTTTGGCTCAGGTCATGATCTCAGGGTTGTAGGATGGAGCCCGGCATCAGGCTTCATGCTCCGTGGGGAATCCTCTTCTCTCTCTCGCTCTCCTCTTCTCCCTTTGCCCCTCCCCCAAGCCATGCTCACTCTTTCTCTTTCTCTCCCTCTAAAATAAATAAATATTTTAAAAAATGAAAGTGATGATAGTACCCACAATGTCGATCTTAAAAATCTGTGTGCCCGTAAATGGTGGGCCATAAACTGGGTTTTGAGTCATCTTTAACCAACCCAGGGATCCTGAGCCTTTCCAGTGTCCATTAAGCGAGGAAAAGAAGTAAACAAAAACCAAAAGCTTGTATTCGAGAAGTATGTGATTTGTGCTCTGAGTTCTCCAGTATTCAGTGGTCCCCAGGGGAGTATTACAATCTATAAGGAAAACGGTCCTTCAGAAATGCCCGTGTAGCACAGCTGCCACTTCAGAGAATCCTTCTCAGCTCTACCCACTGGCAGGTGATTGAGATACGTTTCAATGACAAATGCTATGAGGTTGGTGGTGGAAGAAAGAATTCAGCAAGGCTGTTCAGATATGAAGTTTTCTAATCATCTTGCATAATAAGAATAGATTTTAAAGCAGCTATCCTTCCCTCAGATGATATTGGTCTCTGGAGAATCTTTCCAAGTGTTGGTTGGGGCCCAACACAGATCCATTAGAACATGTCATCTTGGACCAGGTTTCTTCCTGGGGTACCCCCAAAACAAGCTGGATGCAAAACATGCAGCTAAGGAAGCAAACTAGCTAGTCTGAGATATAATAGTAAGCATGTCGGTTCCGAAATGGGAGGCCTGGCCAGAATTACTGACGTCGATCTTACAATGATTAGTTGTGATTTTTGACTTGTGAACTAGGGTGTTTTGACTTCTCCAGGAAATACTCAATTTATTTCTGAAACGAAACCTAAGTACAAAGTATTTCTTGGAGTAAAAGACAAGGTGATGAGAGAAAATGCTGTCCCTAAGGAGCTCAAGTACGTAATACACAGAGAGCTGGGGAGAACTGGAATGGTTTAGAGGCGGACCTCTGCTGCACAGCCTTGCAAGTGGCCATTCCAACTACTGAAACACGGAAATTGGACCCCATCCATGGTAGGCTAAAAACCTGGAGAGAGTTGTATTTCTTGCTTTCTCCACTGAACATTTTCAGCATCTTTGCTGCACACCCTCACAAAGTTATTTACCACAGGTGTGCTGGTAATTATGATATATTATAAACATTTACGTTGTATAATGGTCCTCAACGTCTTCCACCTGTGACCTGGTGCCTGCATACCAAGCAGTCATGCAAAGCAGGTAGAAAAGCAGGCTGCCAACCTAAGATTTGTTTTTCTCCTTTCAAATGTGCCTTTCTCTTAGGGCACGAATGTTTATCTAAGGATTTTTCCCATCGGTTTTCTAAATTGTTGCGGTTAATTGCATTTTATAAGTCTTAAAATATTAACAATTTAAAATAGAAACCTTTCCAGATGACATGCATGCTTCATTGTCTTCTTAAACCAAGTAAAGTCCAAAAAACAAATCACGCTTATTTTCTAAATGGCCCAGATCTTATGTTATCAATAATTAGGCCATGATGAAATGAGTCTTTTCAGTGGGTATTACTGATGCAAAAGCAGGTTTTCCTTGCGCTAAGTGGTCACATATGTCATTGTCTCATGAACGCTCGCCTTTGTTTTCATAATAATAACAAAATCTTCTACTATAGGATGGTCCTTCTGCTATTTAGCAGGTTTGTTTGGTGATATCAATGTTTTCGCATTTAATATCATGCTCCCAGTCCATCCCCATTATAATGAGCATCTCTTTTTCTGAAAGCACGCCTACTAGAATAGCAGCGGCAGTGGTAACAATCAACACCCACGGCACCTAGCCAGGGCTAATGGGGTCCAGCGACTCCAGGAGAAACTTTACAGCTAGTGCCTCACTGTCACTCTCTATTGTTTATGAGCTAACAATAGCTCTATTATTAACCCAAGTCAGGGATTTTTTAATATCAGAGAGTTGAGCCAAAGAGAACATTTCATTTGTTTGCAATTACTCAGAGTGGAAGTTGGTAGTAAATACAAGCTCCCGTTTCACTATTTTTGAAGCAGCAAGTCCTGAGCATCAACACTTTTGAAAAAAGGAGATAAGAGACTTTACCTCCTGGCTCCGTGGGATGGAGGATATTGGAGATCTACCCTCCAAAGGGGTAAGATTGAATGTGCGAAAATCCTGTGAATAAGATGTTAGATTTTTTTTTTCTTCTTGAGAGATCATTAAGTTGCCAGAAAATTAGAAGAGAACACAAATTAACACAGCTCTAGAATCCAAACATTTCAAGATAATAATGTGGTGTTCACAGAGGGAAAAAAAAAAAAAAAACCCTGAAACAAACAACAAAATATTCTTTGGAAGGAAATCCATGAGAGCATCTGTCAGACAGGTAGATAAACTAAACCAAATATATCTAAACAAAGAAACTCAAATCCCACACTCACAGGAAATTCCATAGACATGTGAAATGTGCATCTACAACATAAAACGTTGTAAATTTTGGATTTTTTCAGAAGATAATTCTTGTCTTTAGCTTGGTTCTGTTTGCTAACTCCTCCTGAAATTCAGCCTGAGTGTTGGAGGAGGGCCAGGGGTATGGTGAGCAAGAACGATGGAGAGGCCAAAAAGTCATCATGAGAACACTGTCCTAAGTGCTCAAGATGCTAATAAGAAGCTTCAAGAATCAAGAAAGGGAGTTGGTTTGGGAAAAAGGAGCTCAGTTATTGGCATGTTGATTTTGATGTGTCAGCAGGACATCAGGAAGGCATTCTTCAAGGGCAGGTGGTTATTCTGTTCTTAGGATCCAAGGGAGGAATAGAGTTGGCCCTGGTGACTCAGGAGATGCTTTCACGTGAGAGCTCTGAGAAGGAGATGAGCAGTCGAAGGGAGGAAGCAAGAACCCAGGCTAATGCCATATCACAGAAACCATGGATGGAGAAGATCAGAAAAGATGGCGGGGGGGGGGGGGGGATGTGTGGTCAGAACTGCCAAATTATTCCTGGAAAAAAAATCAACGTATTTTTATGTGAGAATGTGAGTTGAACCCCAGTGTGCTCAGAGAACTCAAGTTTCTTATGGAAAATTCTAGCCTCCCTTTCAAGTTTGCAGTCTTGTTTGACCACTTGTTGAGAACAGTCTGTGAATCCAACTTGTCATGCACCCAGACCCTCTGGTTTCTAACC
The DNA here is from genome assembly GCF_018345385.1 of Vulpes lagopus. Lineage (NCBI taxonomy): Eukaryota > Metazoa > Chordata > Mammalia > Carnivora > Canidae > Vulpes > Vulpes lagopus. The sequence continues at coordinate 114,939,384 of NC_054833.1, read as the reverse complement.
CACGTGCTTATCATTGATGCTTTTTACCTTTTTGTTGCTCCTTATAATTACCACTAGGGACCTCTGTCTCAGTTTCCACTTTAACTTCTCTCCACACTTTTTCTGGCTACTCTTCACCTTGAATTCCTTACAGTTAAAAATGTCCCCTTCACCTGTCTATCCTGTGCCATCCTCACGGACGACAGACACAGGTGGGACACAGGTGTAGACCAGACAGCAAAGAGGCAATACCAGCAGTGTACACACACAACCGAAAAACAGCACAATTATTTTACTAATCAAACTTTTAAGCATCAGAGCCTAAAGGACCCATTTTTACTGTAAAAATACATTCTAAGTACTTATATGTAAATTATGCTCTTTTCCCATTTTCTATAGTTGGTAACACTTAGAAAACCTGTTGCTGCCAAATGTCACATTCTTGTTTTGTTCTGTAGATGAAAACTGAGATGCTTAGATTGAAGAAGACAAAGTTAGCTTCTGGAAAGGGAAACGGGTGTGATCAAAATGCACAGTCTGTCCAGTGTCTTAGTCGGCTAGGGCTGCTGTAACGAAATACCAGAGACTGGGTGGCTTAAACAAGAGACATTAAATCTTAGGGTTCTAGAGACCGAGAAGCCAGAAATCCAAGTCACAATGCATTTGATGTGGGGGGAGAACCCTTTCTCCGGCTTGCAGGTGGCATCTTTCTTGCTGTCCCCCCACATGGCCTTTCCTCAGTGCGCTAATCCCATCCTGGGGGTCACAGCCCCATGACTTCACCGAAATCTGGTTATACCCGGAAAGGTTTACCTCCAAATACCATCTCGTGGCAATGAGAGCTTCAGTATATGAATCTGGAGGGAGCCCAAACTTTTAGTCCGTGAAATGCAGTGAGATGAAAATCTCCCACTCCTCACTTTCCTCTTGTCTCCTCCTCCCTGGCTGACTTCGGTTTCGGTTTGTTTTGTGGTTTTATAAGCTGTCACAGCACTCCATGCGGATTGAGGCTCCAGGCGATTGCAATTAAATCAGGAAAAAGATATGCATTCACCAAGGTTAACACAAGCTGCAGCTTAATCAGGACGAAACAAACAGATAAACACATCCAGGACCTCAAAATAAATAGTCTTCTCAATCACATTCTCCTTAGTTTTCTCCCCCCCACCCCCAGTAAACTTGGAAAAACATGCAAAATCAATGCCTAAGTAAATAACTTCCCAAATCAATATATATGTCACTAAAATTTTCAAGCTACAAATGTAATATGTCATTTCAAGTTACGGGCTATTGCTTTGAAAACAGGTTATGCCAGTATTAAAGGCAAATATTGATACAATAGAACCCCCTTATCTATAAATCCAGACAAATATACAAACTTAGCTTTGATCTAATTAACAGATAAATACCTACAATGAGCTCAGTTGTGTTTGAATACATGTCTCCTTTCAAATTTGATTTTCAGATATAAATTTCAGTAAGTCTCATTTGCCGCTTTCCCTAAGACTTACCTGTCTCCCACCTAAGTAGGTTTGCATATCACAGAGACATTAAGGATGATCGTTCAAGTATAAAAGGAAACACAAACTCGATGTTGATAGATTCTTTCCACGCGGCATCACATGACATTCCTTGGCCGTGGTTCCTTAACCAGCCTCCTGTTTCACTTGGTGCTTTCCTTCTCCATAAGGAGCTCTCCTCACTACTGCCGGGTATTATGCTTAAAAGCACAGATTATTTTCTGAAAAATGTTTTATGTGCCCCTATTTCCCACATATTTCGTTCTAAATTCTTTAGTCTAACTGCTGAAACCGTCCATGTTGTGTCCCACACTCTCGTTTTTCCTGATTGAATCATTTTATAGGCATCCACTCCCACGAAGCCCAGACCACACGCGCCTGATAATATTATCTTTGACTTGGCCTCTCTAGCTTGGAGCAGTCTTCGCCCTACCCCCATCTCTGCCAATTTTCTACTCTTTCCTCAAGACTGGAGTCGGACCTATCATCTCTGTGATGCCCGCCTGATGCTCCCGGGGGGTTACGCCTTCCTTTCACTGCTCAGCAGTACTTTGTTTATACTTTTTGAAACAGCATGTGTCTCATCCCCCGGCCTTAGGCTTAGCCGTTTACACGCGCATCTCTTGATCTAAATCTTGAGCATCTTAAATGGGCAATATCCCACTCGTTTTTTTTTTTTTAACCTATTATAGGGCTTTATTTTCTTTCAGTATACCTATGTTGTGATTTTTTTAAAATTTTGGTTTCCAGATGGGATAAAACTCTTTCTTCTTAACATCTTAGAAGCTTATTTAAGATACATACATATCTATGAGTAGTAAACAGCAATTAGTCATCTGAATGCCTTTCTTTTTTTTTTTTAATTAATTTTTATTGGTGTTCAATTTACCAACATACAGAAAAACACCCAGTGCTCATCCCGTCAAGTGTCCACCTCAGTGCCCGTCACCCATTCCCCTCCAACACCCGCCCTCCTCCCCTTCCACCACCCCTAGTTCGTTTCCCAGAGTTAGGAGTCTTTATGTTCTGTCTCCCTTCCTGATATTTCCCAACATTTCTTCTCCCTTCCTTTATATTCCCTTTCACTATTATTCATATTCCCCAAATGAATGAGAACATACACTGTTTGTCCTTCTCCGATTGACTTATTTCGCTCAGCATAATACCCTCCAGTTCCATCCACGTTGAAGCAAATGGTGGGTATTTGTCGTTTCTAATTGCTGAGTAATATTCCATTGTATACATAGACCACATCTTCTTTATCCATTCATCTTTCGATGGACACCGAGGCTCCTTCCACAGTTTGGCTATTGTGGCCATTGCTGATAGAAACATCGGGGTGCAGGTGTCCCGACGTTTCATTGCATCTGTATCTTTGGGGTAAATCCCCAGCAGTGCAATTGCTGGGTCGTAGGGCAGGTCTATTTTTAACTCTTTGAGGAACCTCCACACAGTTTTCCAGAGTGGCTGCACCAGGTCACATTCCCACCAACAGTGCAAGAGTGTTCCCCTTTCTCCACATCCTCTCCAACATTTGTTGTTTCCTGCCTTGTTAATTTTCCCCATTCTCACTGGTGTGAGGTGGGATCTCATTGTGGTTTTGATTTGTATTTCCCTGATGGCAAGTGATGCAGAGCATTTTCTCATGTGCGTGTTGGCCATGTCCATGTCTTCCTCTGTGAGATTTCTCTTCATGTCTTTTGCCCATTTCATGATTGGATTGTTTGTTTCTTTGTTGTTGAGTTTAATAAGTTCTTTATAGATTTTGGAAACTAGCCCTTTATCTGATACGTCATTTGCAAATATCTTCTCCCATTCTGTAGGTTGTCTTTGAGTTTTGTTGACTGTATCCTTTGCTGTGCAAAAGCTTCTTATCTTGATGAAGTCCCAATAGTTCATTTTTGCTTTTGTTTCTTTTGCCTTCATGGATGTATCTTGCAAGAAATTACTGTGGCCAAGTTCAAAAAGGGTGTTGCCTGTGTTCTCCTCTAGGATTTTGATGGAATCTTGTCTCACATTTAGATTTTTCATCCATTTTGAGTTTATCTTTGTGTATGGTGAAAGAGAGTGGTCCAGTTTCATTCTTCTGCATGTGGATGTCCAATTTTCCCAGCACCATTTATTGAAGAGACTGTCGTTCTTCCAATGGATAGTCTTTCCTCCTTTATCGAATATTAGATGACCGTACATTTCAGGGTTCACTTCTGGGTTCTCTATTCTGTTCCATTGATCTCTGTGTCTGTTTTTGTGCCAGTACCACACTGTCTTGATGACCACAGCTTTGTAGTACAACCTGAAATCTGGCATTGTGATGCCCCCAGCTATGGTTTTCTTTTTTAAAATTCCCCTGGCTATTCGGGGTCTTTTCTGATTCCACACAAATCTTAAAATAATTTGTTCTAACTCTCTGAAGAAAGTCCATGGTATTTTGATAGGGATTGCATTAAACGTGTAAATTGCCCTGGGTAACATTGACATTTTCACAATATTAATTCTGCCAATCCATGAGCATGGAATATTTTTCCATCTTTTTGTTCCTTCCTCAAATTCTTTCAGAAGGGTTCTATAGTTTTTAGGGTATAGATCTTTTACCTCTTTTGTTAGGTTTATTCCTAGGTATCTTATGCTTTTGGGTGCAATTGTAAATGGGATTGACTCCTTAATTTCTCTTTCTTCAGTCTCATTGTTAGTATATAGAAATGCCACTGATTTCTGGGCATTGATTTTGTATCCTGCCACGCTACCAAATTGCTGTATGAGTTCTAGCAATCTTGGGGTGGAGGCTTTTGGGTTTTCTATGTAGAGTATCATGTCATCGGCGAAGAGGGAGAGTTTGACTTCTTCTTTGCCAATTTGAATGCCTTTAATGTCTTTTTGTTGTCTGATTGCTGAGACACGCGCATCTCTTGATCTAAATCTTGAGCATCTTAAATGGGCAATATCCCACTCGTTTTTATACGTGATCTAGAATACCTTCACCTAATCTATGGCACAACTGGTACCTGGTAGATGCACACTGATGCATTTATCTTTTCCTCCACTCATCAGTCCACTCATTTAGTCATTATCTCCCACACATGATATCCAGTGGTAATGAAGTAAATGAATGAAAATAGTGGTGCTACCTGCCTTAACTTCAGTGATACCCAGCACAGGAGGCAAAGTAACTAACGGGTAACTGCAGTGAAACCTGCAGGGGGTGTCAGGCATCGTTGGAACTTTAGGAAGAGGAGAACGCCATAATCTAGGGGTAATAAAAGTCCTCCTTGACACAATGATCTTTAATTTGAATCTCGAGAGATTTGATAATATCTGCCCTTCTAGGAAGTGACAGGAGGAAGAATATGGAGCATTTGAGTACGCTATTCACTCTGAAGAAAGAAAGAGAATGTGGAAATTGGAAAAGATGGAAGAAATTGTTTATGGTTGTTTTCTGAAACAGAAAGTGGAAGGAAAGAATGAAATAGAAAGACAGAAGACACTGGATTCAAAGTTTTATGGAATAACGTCTCCTAAGGAGGTAGGGAAGCCATTTAAAGTTCAAAAATATGGACGTAAGTAGTAGGATTTGAAAAATATTATATTATGACTTCCCCAAAAGAGGGTGTAAAGAGGATGCTAAGCAATAGTTACGTTGTAAGAAAGTAGGGGAAATAGGAAGCACTTCTTTCTAAAACAGCTTCGGTGAGGCCAAATACGCTTGTTAGCACCAAACAAGACGCGGCTGTGCACCAAACTGGTTGTTCTTGGTAGACTGTGTTCCTGCTTGATTCTCCATCTCAACGACAAGACCCAGAGCTTAGCTGGTGTCCAACAAGTGACTGTTGAGCGAGAGTGAGCGCACCCCGTTTTGTATATCTTCCAGAACACGGAGCGACTTCACGGTCACGTGTCTATTGCACCTGTCCGCTCTGTTAGCTTCCAGCCTTGTATTCACACCGAGAGGTCAGCCTACGAGCAGAATTAGGCTACAAGCGTCTCCCTGCGTCAAATGCTATACGGCTCCCCTGCTGCACCATTTCTCCTCAGTGCCCATTTTTTCAGACTCTTCTGATATTAGGATTCTTGGCCCTCTCCCTTACCATTCAGGTCTAATGTATTCTCTAAAAAATTACATGCAAGTTAGAATCAGTTCTTATTAAATGCTACCATTTTTTTCCTTCCTAATGCTGTCTTCTTTATTTTCTCTTTTGTGTGTTTTTCTTTGTTTTTGAAAGAGTTTAAAAAAGCAACTACTTCACCTCCTTCTCTCAGGCTTAAATCCCCTCTGTGGTAATGCCAACTAGTGGTCATTTCATTCTGTTTAAACAAGTTAGTTATGGAACAGATGGTATCCAATCCGCCAATACTTTGGTGCAGAATTAATTATCAAGATAGTCTTCATTTTAATGAACTAAGTTGGCCTCTTTGTAACCTTTGTAAAAATTGTTCTCCATTATAATTTCTGGAAAAATTAAAATTATTCCCTTTCCTACATCATAGAATCCCAGTATTTTAAAGCAATCTGTATAGCATCGTATCTTCCTCTAAAGACAATCTGGTCCAGAAGACAGGTAAGGTGTCTTGAATCTTTGAGATCTTCACACCTTTATGTCAACCCCTATCTCTTGTTCCATAGAAGTCTAAGTCAACCACCCATGTTTCTGGGATTTTATGGGTCATCTGCATTTTCAGAAGATACCTATGCCTTTGAGCTTGTGCTATCGAATATAGTCATTTTTATCTAAATGTCGTTAATCAAGACAGAGAACTGAGCACTTTCCTCAGTTTTTTTATTCTGTTTAACCCAAATGATTTACTGAAGAGTGGGGACTCTGAGAATATAAGAGTGGTCTACTTCCCAGCAATGCATCTACTTCAGACTAAACACTTAATATTCCTATTCTCATCTCGTCTTTAACTACTCCAAGGTACTTTTCAATGACTAACTTTCTTTCATGTCCTTCTCAACTTCTTTGTCTTCTCATTGGCTCGTCTTCTCATTCTACTGTCTTGTCTCTATTCCTTCCTCATTGAAACTACAGATTCTCTCTTCTCTTCCTTCCTTCCTTCCTCCTCTTCCTCCTCCTTTCTCCATCCTCCTTCTCATCTCTCTCTTATTTCACAATAAGTTCTGCCTCACAAATGTAGGTATGAGACTCAAAGAAGTTAGGAGACTTGTGTGAGACTACCTGGCTAGCAAGAAGTAGAACCAGGATTCAAATGGTCTGTTGGTTTATTTTGGAATAAGCGTTACACTGTTTTCAACAGTTATTCATATGTCATGGTTCAAGGTGAAGCAAGGCAGGACACCTACCTACCTATTGATGCATTGGTGTAGTAATAGCAAATGCTCATATAGCACCCATTAAGTACTGGATATATAAACCTACTGTATCTATAACATATTTAATTCCCACATCATTCTAAGGACATATTTTTTATCATTTTAATTTTTAAAGGAGCAAATGGACACATATAAAGATTGAATAACTAGCTCTAGTCCTCTAGCCAGTAGGCAGTAGAGCTAGGATTCAATTTCATGTATTTTAGACTGCCAACCCACCACTCTTAACCACTATGCTGGGCTACCAGACTGAGCCAGATATTTTTGATATCTTTGGACTAGCTCATTCATGGTCAGCATGCTAGCATACAGACATTGTGTTAAGATGCACACAGATGCTAATAGACATTAGCTTATTTAAATTTTATGTCAGAGATCATGATAGACAAACAACAAAAAAAAATGTGTTTTCTCTGTCTTTAGGCTTATAATCCAATGAAGGAGGTATCCACAAACAGGTATATGCACTCACATTTAATATGTGGACTTATCATTAGATCCTATGGGGGCTCATATGTGTGGGGACTTTGCAGGTACTCAGAGATGAGAGTGACGACTACTGGCTTATAAAATCTAATGAAATATTTTGGACAAAGAAAAGTTGGAGTCCTACCTTGAAAGACAATATGCATTATCAGGACAACTAGAAGTGGGAGTTTGATGAATGTGATGTCTCGAATATTCTATAAAACCTAAGCTGCATGATCTGAGGCCTGAAAGAATGAGATCAATAGAGGGCAACTCTTTTAAGGCACTTTGAACTTAATTCAATAAAAATTCCCATGATATATCTATATAAGTAGCAGTAATTTTAACCTTGTATGTGTACTTCTATTTTTGTTTAATTTGACCTTCCTAAAGTTAACGTGGTTAAATCTGACCCCTGATGCCTACCAGATATATAGTAAGAGACTAGTGGGCTAAATATTTTTATCTATTTGGAAATGTAATCAATGTGTCATGGATACCCTTAATAATGAATTGAATAAAAGGCACACCTTTTACTACTGAAGTGAACAAGAATAAGCTAAAAGTCATATGCTATATCACTGGAATCATTTTTTGTTGAATTAAAGTTTTACTAATTAAAGTTCTGACAGAAGAATTGAAAATAGAACATCTTTTTAAACTAGTTATATATTTTACTTTTGAATAACAAAACATGGAAATGAAATACTATCCCCGTCATTGTTCCATTGTCTTTAACTTTGAAAATAACTGATGTGTTTATCTAGAAATAAAAGCCTGTTAAGCCACACATGCTTGTACACAGCACAGAGCTGTGATCAGGCATTTATATAACACATACTACTGCATAGATTTTCTTTTATATGTCAAAATTTTTGTTTGCAACTTTACTTTTGATATAACCCCAAGCCTATAGGAAAGTTGCAAACCCCACATTCACATTTCAACAATTGCTTGTTTTGCTCGTTGTGTTTTGCTCGTTGCGTGTGAAGGTACGTATAAGATAGATGTTACTCATAAAATAAGCTGCATGATCTAGTTTTATAGACACAATTTTAAAAACAAAATATTGGAGAGAAAGTTATAGATATGATGCTTTTTCCTCTAAATTCCTCACTGCACAATTTCTAAGAGCAAAGGCATTCTGTTACATATGCCCAGCAGAGTGATCAAAATTAGGAAGATATACACTGATACCAGGCCATTATGTGATCTACAGTCCATACTTAAATTTTGTTAAGTTTCCCAGTAATGTTTTGTATAGGTATTCCATCCCCAATCCAAGATCCAGTCTGGGATGACCCATCATATTTAGCTTTCGTGTGTCTTTTCTCCTTCATGTGCAACAACTTGTCGACCTTTCTTGGCATTTATTGACTCTGAATTTAGAAGAGTACTAGGTAGTTATTTTAAAGTATGGTCTAAATTTGGGTTTGTTTGATTACTCTTAGTAACTACATTCATGTATTTGGAGTGCTTGAAGGAATACCACAGAAATAGTACTGGATTCTTCTCAGTGTATCATATCATAAAGCACGTGATGCCAATTAATCCCGTTATTGGTGACGTTAACTTTGATTACCTGGAGTGTCAGTGGGTTTTCTCTACTATCAAGTTCCTACTCTTGTTTCATAATAAGTCATTTGCAGAGAAATATTTTTAAATGATTTAACTGTTCTTTTTTCTATCGAGCGGTTATTCTATAATTTTAGCAACCATTGGTGATTTTCCAAATCCAGCATTCCCTCTATATTTATTATTTGGCATTCATATATAAGGAAAAGCTTTCTTTCTCTATCATATTTCTTTATTTATCCGTGTTACTATGCATTCACGAATCTGTTTACTTCTCCATGAGTCTGTTACCTATTTTATTTTGATGTTCAAATTGTCTCAATTTTGGCCAGTAGAAGTCTTTTCAAACTGGCTACTGTGTGGACATTTGGGACATGCACTTATCCTTCTACAGCCCCTCATTTCCTGGCACATCAAGAGCACCACGTTTGTTGCTAACTCTCCTCGATCCAAAGCGGATTCAGCCTTTCCCCCTAAGTCTCCTTGACTCATTTCAGAGAATAGATATATTTATTTCTTCAAAAAAATATTTTATTTATTTGTCTATGAGAGAAATAGAGAGAGAGAGAGAGAGAGAGGCAGAGACAGAGGCAGAGAGAGAAGCAGGCTCCGTGCAAGGAGCCCGACGTGGGACTCGATCCTGGGCCTCCAGGATCACACTCTGGGCCGAAGGCAGATACTTAACTGCTGAGCCACTGGGACGTCCAGAGGACAGTTACATTTAAAAGGCAGGTATGAATGCTGGGCGTATTGTTGCTGAGTATATGTAGTTCCTTTCAACCTTTTTCAGTGGAAAAGCAGGGAATGTATGTGTGTGTCTCAGAGGGAGAGAGAGAGAAATCAAAAGGGAAATAAAACATTTACCTAATTCTCTCATAAAATGCTAAAGCCCATGAATGTATATCTACTCAAGAAAAAAAAACTCAAGAATTATAATTGGTCTTTAAACATACAGTATTCTGATTGGTCCCCAAAATATTTCTTGGCTGACAGCAAAAGCTGTTTCTGAGACCCAGTCTAATAACAGCACGGGCTGATACCCCTTTCCAGAGATTTGGCCAAATCAGTAGAGGCAAATGAAATGAAAGTGGTGAGGTTTCTAGGATAGAGCATATTTTAAAAAGAGTGAGTTTAAGAATAAGTCTAGGAATCTTGGAATATTTAGGCTTTGACTTTAAATTGTGCCCCTGCACATATGAACTAATTTAGGAAACATAACTGACATTTTTGAGTCTCATTTTTCTTTTGTTATTAGCTCTTCTGCTCACTTTCTGTTACCTAAGGCAGATGCCCACCACCATTTCATCTGTAAATAACTAAGATTTCGTTGTCTAAAAAGGCCTTTCTCTGAAAAGTACCCTTAACCTTTTTCACTCCATTCTGATGACCTATAGTAGGGTTTAAAAATTCTATAAATTCTCTTTTTATTCAAACACCCTCTGATGAAATCACACTCTTATGTTCTAGAAAATCATAGTCTGTAAAGAGCTAGGACCGTCTGAGCACCTGGGTGGTGCAATGGGTTAAGCAGCTGACTCTTGGGTTCAGCTCAGATTGTGATCTCGGGGTCGTGATATCAAGCCCAGCATTAGGCTCTGCGCTCAGCGGGGAGTCTGCTCGAGATCCTCTCTCAGCCTCTTCTTTTGTCTCTCCTCCCGTCAAATAAATAAGTAAATCATAAATAAATAGGTAGATAGGTAAGACCCTCTGAGATCTCCCGGTTAGTACGTGGCTGCGTCTAGACTGAGACTTAGCTCTCCCAGTTTTGAATTGTGTGTAACAACTGCCACCACCGTGTCCCTTGTTTTATGCCATGAGTTCCTCCTCTGGATATCAATGGTACAAGTTCTTCCTCAAAATGTTTCATGCAAGAACCTCAGAGCAGAACCGCAGCAGATCCTCTCTGGCTGTACATATATAGGACTTTGTTTCTACCATATCAAGCTGGAAGGAAGGAAAGCATTCAGGAGAGGGCCTCTATGCTGCTAGATTGATGTGGATTTTAAATCAATATTTATTAATTGGTGTAGCCTGGTGCTATGCTGGGCACTGGAGAGCGAGTAATACACAGGGACACAGGGCCTTTCTGCATTGGAACTCAAAGACTCAGGAGGCCCATGATAAATATTATTTTGCAAACATAAAATATAATATAATGAAAACAGTGAATGATTAAAGAAGGAGTCAGAGAAGCAAGGCTGTCTGGCCAGCATTTTGAAGGATGACTAGGATTTGCCACAGGTAGAGGAGAGTATAATGTGGCTTTACAAACTAATGTGGACACTGTGGTGTTGTGCCCGCACTGCCCCTTAGGACTGAGGTATTAATTCTCCCATCTGCTTGGACCGTGGTGTGTTGATAGCTCATAGCTGAACATCTTTCTGTGACTTGCTTTCAGACATAGCAAGATGCCCTGCCCGACGTTACCCCCCTCCTCAGAGTCAGACTATATTCACCGACAATACTGGCTGAGATTAGGTAAGTCTCCTATTTCAAAGGCTTCCCATCTTTCACTACCCAGTTCTACATCTCTTCATTCATTTTGTTCCAGAAATCACATCCCAATAAATCTAGAGTTCCAATAAAGTTCTCTCTACCTAAGACACGGAGAGAGGGACGGTTTTGTTTGAAGGACCAAGGGGATTCAAGAGTGTGGTTGAGCAACCACAATGTATGGATTTGGTGGGGTTGGAGGAAGGGACGGATAATGTAGCTAAGGGAGAAGAATAGAGCCTCCTGGCCCTGCTGAAGGCTTCGGAGCTAATGTAGTGTGTCCTAGGAGATTGGGAAGGTTTTTCACGTGCTACACAACAAAAAGAAGATCCGTCAAGTGGCCAGCCATTGGCAGGAACACAGATTGCAACGGATCCCAGTTCTGTTTCCTCTTCCCTCATTGGAAGTTTCCATACTGAATCTTGTCTCTTGCTGTTGAGAAAAAAAAATTACTTTTAAAAGATATTATTGCCGTATGTGAAGCAGAAAGTGAGATCGTAGTTTCTCCCGTCAAACTTTCAGAAATTATCCGGGTTGCAAAGTGTAAGGGAAAAGGTTCACACACACAAGAAGGAGAAATACCGTGGAGGGATTTTGAGGAAGACCATAAAAATAGTCTATGGAAGGATTTTCAGAGCATATTAAATATTTCTTACCCGTCAGGTCTCAGGGAAAATATCATAGAAGACTTTTTTGTTTTGTTTCTATCAGATAAAAATGTTGTCTTCTTCAATGATATTTTACCTGAGATGGAGGGGTGAGGAATATTTGAATATTTGAATCAGTCTTTCCACATGCTGGTTTCTTTCTCTCTCTCTTTTTTAAAGGTTTTATTTATTTATTCCTGAGAGATGCAGAGAGAGGCAGAGACACAGGCAGAGGGAGAAGCAGGCTCCATGCAGGGAGCCTGATGTGGGATTTGATCCCGGGACCCCAGGGTCATGCCCTGGGCCGAAGGCAGAAGCTCCAGCCCTGAGCCCCCAGGGGCCCCTCACGTGCTGATTTCATATACTGTTTTCCTTCTTCCTGTCTGGATTTTGTGGTACAAGGGGATGCCACAGAAAAATCACAAGACCTGAATTCTAGTCCCATTTCTTTGTTTTCCCATTAATGCCTATCTAATATGCATAACGATTATCTTACTGCAAGTTTTACATTTTAATAAACACAGCTGTGTCAGTTGCCTCTTGATTTTGAGAAGAATCACTTACTCTTTGGAGCTTCAGGGTTTTTTTTTTTTTTTTTTGAAAGAAAAATGGGGAAATCAATCCTTTTTGGTGTACATCTGAGGATCGAAGTCTTTCACGAAAAGCGTAAGATGTACTATGGCTGGGAACCAGGACAGTAAAGTCCTGGACAAATCAAGTAACTCATTTCACAAAGTGTTGGATGACTGAGTTTTAAAGCTTCGAGCTCTTAATATACTATTCGACACCCTGAAAACATAAAGTCGAGAGAGGAGAAAAAGGAGGGAAAGGACTCCAGCTTCTGGGAAGAGGACCTGAATGCCCATTAAGATGCATCTAGCAGAGGACATAAAACCAATGAGAAGGAGCAATTTACTTTTACGGCTGGGGCAGGAGTCGTGCAACTATTTTTACTAACTATGGCTGTCCCCGGGTCTATCGGGGTTCCTCAAATATTTATGAGAGCTGTGTGCCTGTGTGAGGCCGTGTCTGCTGCAAGCAGAGAAGCTAACCTGTGGCGGAATGGGTTTGCTGTCGCTTGCTCGTCTGACAAGGAAAGCAGTGGAAATACAGAGGGGCTGAGCAAAACCCTCACAAAACACATCAAGAAAAGAAAAAAAAACGAGGAAGCCGTGGCACCATGCCAGGAGTAAGAGCCCTGCCAACTTGGCACTTTGCCTACGTCGACTTGGGGATTACCCGGTAGTATATTAAAGTATCAGCTTTTTAATTTACCATATTATTTTCCAGATGTTTTTGGTAGAAAGGGACTTCTCGGCAAACACTTGAGTGCTTGTCAGAGAATTACACATTTAATATTACACTACTCATTATTTTAATTAATGACAGGAAGAACTTGCTTGAAGACAATTCTTAGTCACACAAAAAAAGGATATTAATATTTTATGAGGGGAGGAAATTATCTTAGCATTGATGAATTAGAATGTTCAGAAATTATAATAGGAATATTACTGAAAAAAAAGGGCCAGTTGTGGTGCCGTTTAATATTACAGGCTAATTCTGATAGAAAGCTGGTCCGCAGATGTCACGATGCAATATTAAGAATAGTGTATAGGGAACTGGCGTGCACCGTGCATGAAGGTCAGCAAATAATAGTTGGGATTTGGAAATAGATCCATAAATAGTGGTGGCTGCAGGGCCCATAGCTCCTGCCTGCTGGTGTGAGCCTCTCGTGTCCACACTGCCACGGGCCTTGCGGAGCGCTCCCTGCATGGCCTGCCTTGTGTCCTCACTTCACATGCATGTTAGAACTCACGGGAGCCGCTTGTTCTTGCTGAAGAGAGTGAGGCTCATAGAATTTAAATAATTGGTTCAAGTTCATTGAGTAAATAAGTGGGCAATCCATTCCACAGCCTAAGTTTTGAACTGTGTTATAATTACCTTTCTAGGTCTCCTAGAAAAAAATAAATTAAAAAAGCTCAGTGTCTCCAGCTTTCAAGTGAACTGGCTGCTGTAGGAATCCTATTGGATCTTGTTTGGCTGTAAAATCCCAAGCTTTTGGGCTCAGTATGAATCTACTAGTTCCTGCTGGACTCTGCCGAACACTGTGCGTCCTGGTCACTGTCTTTCCAGGGCGCGCACCACATTCGTCCTCCAGGTCCGAATGGGGTCAGCTGTGTGGAAGCTGCCTTCCTCCTACAAATATCTGGAAAATGAGATGGTAACATTTATAGATGCTTCCCTGACACCACTGGGGCGAGAAAGAGAAGCATATATAACTTGAGACGCATACGATTCCTTCTATAGGAGCCTAACTTTGCCAGATGCTAGTTTGCCCACTAACCTCCTTCTGAGTTTGCCGCAGAAAGATCAGTTATTTTGACCCTCCTTTGTTCTTTTTAACCGGGCACCACTTTAGTAGCTCTTCCAACAGTTTTTTGTCTTTTTTTTTTTTTGGTTTTAATTTTAAAGATTATGACCTTCATATTACTTTATGGGTGAGGTGTATCTTGAGAAATGTGACACTAGTGTTAACTGTACCAATCATCAACATGAAAGGAACATCTACTCAACGGGAGAAGATATTTGCACGTGGTACATCCGATAAGGGGTTACTACCCAAAATATATAAAGAACTTAGAAGCACAACTCCAGAACAACAAGTGATTCTTTTAAAGAATGGGCAGAGGACCTAAATAGACATTTTTCTGTAGAAGACATACTGATGGCCAACAGATGCATGAAAAGATGCTCAACATCACTAACCATCAGGGGACTGAAAATCAAAACTACTGTGAGAGGTTCCTGTCAGAACGGCCTGAATCAAAAAGAAAAGAAATAATAAGTGTTGGTGAAGGTGTAGAGAAAAAAAGGAAACTTTGTGCACTATGGTCACAGTGCAAATTGGTGCAGCCACTGTGGAAAACAGTATGGAGGTTCCTCAAAAAATTAAAAATAGAAAGACTATATGATATAGTAATTCCACTACTGGGTATTTACCCAAAGAAAACAAAAACATGAATTTGAAAACATTTGCATCCCTGTGTCTATTGGTGCATTATCTACAATAGCCAAAATTTGGGAAAAACTCATGTCCATCTATAGATGAATGTATAAAGAAGATGTGTTGTACACGCAATGGAATATCTCTCAGCCATAGAAAACAATAAGATCATGCCATGGAGACAATATGGATGCACCTAGAAGGTATTATGCTAAGTGAAATAAATCAGACAGAGAACGACAAATAGCACATGATTTCACTCCTATGTGAAATTTAAGAAGCAAAGCAAATGAAAAACAAAGGGGAAAATTAAAAGAGATACACCAAAAAGACAGACTTCTAAATACAGAGAACAAACAGGCGGTTGCCCCATGGGATTTGGGGCGGACAGGATGAGTGAAATCGATGAAGGAGATTAAGAGATACACAGTTTCAGGTGATCCCTGGGTGGCTCAGCGGTTTAGTGCCGCCTTCAGCCCAGGGTCTGATCCTGGAGACCCGGGATTGAGTCCCACGTCGGGCTCCCTGCATGGAGCCTGCTTCTCCCTCTGCCTGTGTCTCTGCCTCTCTCTATCTCTCATGAATAAATAAGTAAAACTTTTAAAAAATATATTTTAAAAGAGATACACAGTTTCAATTACAAAATAGGTCAGAAAGATGAAAAGAATGACCCAGAGAAAAGTTTCAGTAAAACTGTAGTCATGTTGTTTGATGGCACTGGTGACTATATGTACTGCAGTGAGCACCTAAGGATGTAGAGAAATGTTGGATCCTTGTATTGTATACCTGAAACTAATAACTAAACAGTATGTGTTGATTACACTTCAATAAAAAGAACGAAATCTCCTACGAGAGTGTCCTAGTACCACGAGAGAAGCAGAAGGGAGTGGCGAAGATACCAGGGGCTTTCAAAGCCTTTATTAAGAGGCATTTATTTAAAAAAAAAACAAAAAAAAAAACAACGAAATCTTAAGATTTACAACTGTTGTATTCCTTTATTAGTGAGGTGGATATTAGTAACAAGAAATGTTAATAGTAATGTTGGAAGATTATTTCTTTTCATATCAAACTAATGCAAAAGCAGTAAGACCCGCAGGTCACTCTGTAATGTGGTGAGACTGCTGTAATACTTGCAACAGGCTCGAGATATAACTCGGTGCTCTAACATGCCCATTAGTAGATACAGTCATGGAATTTATTTTTCATTGATGTAAAAATCAGCCATCATGTGTTTTGCACTAGAAAAGGGTACACCTGGTGGCTCTGGCTAAATAGCAAAGTCAATGTGCCTTTTTCTGCAGTCTTATAACATTGAACCCATCCAACGGTGACTGCCATACAAGTTTTCTTTAGGGTCGTGTCATGGGCTGTGATACTAATACTACCCCTGGCTCATCCCAATCCGAACCACATTATGAGAGCACGTTGAGACATCCATGTTCTACTGCCACCTTCACGCTCACGGCCTTGGCCGATCCTGAGGTTCACTTGTATTCCTGGGTCTCCTTGGCCGAGGCAGTTCACTTCGCCACCCAGCCCCCAGTGCTGTATATCACCTTCCTTATCCTAATTACTTTGCCCTTTAGAATGAATTTTTTCTCTTTTAAAAATAATTGTTTCAGCATTTGGAAAGCATCGGATGGAGTATACTTGATGGTTTAAAGGATTTATAAGCAATAAAAGTTTACTTTTAAAACTCAGTGCAAGAACTATGTGAGCTTTTAGTTCCTCAGCTGTGTAGGGAAAGCCCAAGACAAATGCTGCTTTTCCCATTTCATGTAAATGCTCACATATGTACTAAATAAATACCAGAAGTCAGGTATTAGTAATATTTTAAGGGATATCTGATATTTAGTTTCAGGACATGAGAGTCAATGTGTAGCTGTCACAAAAACTCGACCTACAGTTCAAGTGTTAATGTCCCCAAATCCATTAGCTGTCGAGTTCTAGAATAATAGTTCTTCTGCCAAGACACTAATCACACTCAAGTCTAAGATGATTTCTATCCATCTTATGAGGAAACTAAACTTCTCAAGAGCGACTAAATACAGTCCCAGTAGTGTTTTACATCCATTTTAGTAGATTACAAAGACACTGGATATTATAGAAGCCAGTCTCAATGCAAGCAAATTGGATAACCTAGAAGAAATGGGTAAAGTCTTAGAAACATGCACCTGCCAAGACTAAATCATGAAGACATGGAAAATCTGAACAGACCAATAGCAAGTAAAGAGATTGAATGAATAATCAAAAGACCTCCCAAGAAGGAAAAGCCCAAGACCGGATGGTTTCACTGGTGAATTCTACCAAATGTTTAAAGAAGAATTAATGCCAATCCCTCTCAAATATCATGGCTAATCAACGGGAGATGCAATCAAGACCCCTCACACGTCTTAGAATGGCAAGCACGAGAAAGAAAAAGACAAGAGATAACAAGTATTGGCAAGGATGTGGAAAAAAAGAATATTTGTGCACTGTGGGTGACAATATAAATTGAGGTAGCCACTATTGGAATGATGGTTCCTCAAAAAAAGTTAAAAATAGAATTACCATAAAGTAGGATCCAGCAATCGTATTTCTGGCTTCATAGCCAAAGGAAATGGAAAGAGGATCTTGGAGAGGTATCTGCACTCTCCCGCTCTAGCAGTATTATAGCTTTCTTCACAGTCACCAAGATATGGAAAACATTTACGTGTCTGTTAATGGACGAGGGGGTAAAGAAAAGGTGTGGGGTGTGTGTGTGCGTGTGTGTGTACTTGTGTGCATGTATATGTGTGTATATTACTTAGACGTGAGAGAGAAGGGCATCCTGCCATTTGCGACAGCACAGGTAGACCTTGAGGGTATTATGCTAGAGTCACAGAGGAGGACAAACGCTGTAGGATCTTATGTATACATGAACCTTAAAAAAGTTAAGCTCAGGGGCACCTGGGGGGCTCAGTGGTTGAGCGTCTGCCTTCAGCCCAGGGCATGACTCCGGGATCCAGGATCAAGTCCCACGTCAGGCTCCCTGCATGGAGCCTGCTTCTCCCTCTGCCTGTGTCTCTGCCTCTCTCTCTCTGTGTGTGTGTATCTCACATAGAAATAAATAATCTTTTTTAAAAAAAATGGTCAATCTGATAGAAACAGAGAATAGAACGGTGGTTACCAAGACCTGTGGGTGTGGAGAAATGAGAAGATGTCAAGCAATACAAGCTTCCATTTATAAGATGAACAACTTGTGGAGAGCTAATCCAGAGAATGGTGATTATAATGAATGATGCAGTATCATGTACTTAAAAATTGTTAATCTCTCTGACCCTTTCAATGTATACTTAACCTCTCTCAAGGCCCTCCACGCCCCAAATTAAAATCCTATTTAAACATCCACTCAACTTCAAAAATCTTATCCTCTGCAGCAGGTCCAGGCATAGATGAGTTTCCTCGGGTTCCTTAAATACAGCCGTGCTAGTGCAGCTCTTCTCAACCTATAAAGATAAAGAAACAAGGCGTCTGCAGCCCCTGTGCACACGGACACAACACATAATGATGGATCTGATACAGGATCACTGCCATAGAGATCACATTGTCAGGATCTCCTTGATTAGGTCTCCAGGACTAATTCCTCATGTCTCTTCCCTCAATCCTCCAAGATTTGATTCTGATTTCTCAGTTACCCTTCCCATTTCTTGGAAGTTATTACGTGTTTGCAGCTGAGTAATCCTCTCTGCCTACTTCCTGTCAATATAAAGGTGTCTTTTCTGTACTCTTATTCCATTCAGCCCAAACATTTGACTTTTAAAAACTTGGTGGGCCCTCTGGGACTCTTTCTAGGATCTACTCCTTTAGAAAAACAAACACATAAATATCTGTGAGGTAATCCTTTGTCTCTCCCTGCTGCTGGGATTGCTGAGGGCAGTGACCTGAAGCTTCCTCGAAGCCCTACGGTTTGACTCAGAAGATACACACCTTGCGTTGCGTTAGGGGATAGCTCACCTAGGGCGCTCTGAGGGCCTGCCGTCCATCTTTCCGAGGTCTTAAAGAAAAGATGTTCCAATCATACCCTCAGCTTTGACTTTGCATCTTGCTGTGTTATCTGTAGAGACTGACGATTTTCAGTCATCAAGTTCTGTCTTCTTTTTATTTAACTGTTAATCTTTTATTTTTTCCATCTTCTCTCACGTTTCACTGAAAGCAGCAGGAAGAAACCATTGGGCATGCTCACCGTGTTGGGAAATCTCTTTAGATTGCCGGCTTCACTAGGTGCATTTTCCAAATTCCGAGTAACTGCAGGCGGCGGTGTTGCTGAATATTCGGCACCTACATAGTTTTCAATAACATTTACCTCTCTCAAGCCCTCACTGGAATAACTCCTTCAAGACACAAGGCTTTCACTAAAGTCCTTCTCGAGCTCCAACTCCCAGTTCCAAAGCCACGCCTGTATTTCAGATTTCTCCAACAGTTTAGCTCCACCTCCAGGTCCTAGAATCTGAGTTTGTTAGCTATTACAGCACAGCAAATTACCCCAGGATTTAGCAGCTTAAAAGAAAGTATTACTTTACGGTTGTTGTTGATCAGGAATCTGTTAGCGGCTTAGTAGCTAACTGGGGATCTCCCATAAGTTTGCAGTTAAGCTGTTGGCTCTCTTGGGGATGGGAAATCAATTTCCAAACTCACTCACATGGTTGTTGGCATGGGCTCTTGCACAGGGCTGCGCAACATTGCAAGTTAACGGAGAAGAGAGAGTGTGAAGGAGAGAGTGCTCATGACACAAGCTGTGGTCTCAGGAGTGAGAGAGCTTCACTTCCGCTTTATGCGCGTGATCACACAGGCCAGTCTTGCCACCGCCAAGGGGTGGTGATAACTGGGGACCACTGTGGGGGCTGGCTGCCAAAGTAGGGCTCAGTCATAGGCAGAGCTTGGGTAGGGAGAGAGATGATGCAGATAGATGACTGGAATGAGGATATTGAAAGTTTACAGAAATTAAATTGATGCCAGGTGTATCCTTCACTGCATTAAAGCTGAGATGCTCAACAGGTTCCAAAGGGACAGGTAGGTGGCATATATGTATCAAGTTAATCTAGTTTTTTTGTGTGTAATAAATGGCTACTAGGGACACAAGAGCAATTTAACAAAAGACTAACTATATAGATTTAATACTCAGTATTTTTATAGTGAGACCCTATCGTCTAGTGAGGTGTGAGGCCTATGATAATCCTAATATCCCCACTTAGTTTTTTACTTAGTTCCACTTATTTCTCCATTATGAATCTAGTAATTAAGATACTAGAATGTATCTGAGAAAATATCTAATTGTCTTCTCACAGATAAAGGATCCTTATAAAGGATTTGATTTGCTCTAAAATGTCCATCCTCATAGGGAGTTCCTCGTGTTCTGTCCTATATATCCAGAATTAGGAAAGGACTAGGAATAGTCAAGTCAATTTATATTTTTCTTAATAAAAAAAAGATAGATTGAGGATGGGTAGTTGTGGGAGAGGGTGGGCAATGGATTTCAAAGGAGCTTTCACTAGTACATTAATTAAAAAATTGTTTTTCTTCTATGATTCCCCAGAACATTCTTGTATGTACTAATTCTATTTTTTCCCCTTCATGTGCTATATGCTACATCTTTCTATTCACGGAAATACCCTTTCCAGGATATAAAACTAAAATACACAGTTAAAAGGAATTAAAATATATTAATAATATAGATTAATAAAAAATAAATTTATTGAGATATGCTTGTTACAAAAGGGTCCTAAACAACTACTTTAATGGCTGAGTTATCCAGATTTCTATATTTGAGAACATGTAGAGTATTGACTCTCCTATTGGTGTACCTGATATGAAACTTGCAAAGAAGATGGAAGTGAATATTTAACAATTTGCATATTTACAGGTTTTATATTTTAAAGTAATTCCCTCATCAGCTCTTTTTGGGGCATTTGCAAATTATAGAAGTCCAGTTTTCTAGTTCACACTAATGCTGAAGATTTCTCATAGTACTTTGGTACTGAATAAATCCAAAAACTTTTCAGAGTCACACCTTCATAGTTATTTGAAGAAGTTAAGGAAATAGAATTACTTGATAAAGGTAGGCAGCGTAAGCATGATCTATATTTTCCTTTAAAAGATCAAATATTCTCTGCAAGGGGCTAAAGAATTATTTATTATCTAACTTGGCATGATGTCACAGAGTAAATAATATGGACAAATCTAAACATAAACACTTATATCAAAATTATCGAGGACCATTCTTACTTTGGAAATTATTTTACTGAGATCATTAGTTTCTTCTTTAATGTCTGTCTCCTTTATCATTTCTTAAAGATAAAGTAAGGATTCCTTTCAAAATAGTTCTGATGCCTTGACAGCAGAACACATATTGAATAAGGCTCATGGTGTCTTATTCTTGGGGTATTATACTTATCTGGCATATAAGCATGTACATTTTTGTGTCACTGAGGAAGTCTCAATGGGAATAATTAATAGAAAAATTATTCCACTTTAGTAAGAACGATTTTTTTCTTTCTTTCAGTGGAGGACATTTTTTTTCTGATTAATAATTCTCTCTGCACAAAAATATTTCCCAATTTAATCACAATTTTTTTCTTATTATTATTTTTTTTAACCTCAGACAACTGAGGGAAAGTGATTATGTTGACTGGATTTCAGGGTCTGTTATAATTATATGCTTAACTGCTGTGAATGACAATATAAACCCTTTCTATTGTAGTGTTGAGGAATTATTTTCAGTCCTGATAAAATATTACTCATTTTAACACACGCAGTGCTTTACATTTGTTAACTGTCGCGGTCCCCATTTTTCTGCAGGTGTTGCTTTTGTTGCTGAACAATAAGTCTAGAGATTCTCTTTGTCACTTGCTTGATTAAAATAATGGAAAACATACAGTGGAAAGAATATTCCACTGCAATTCACTCATTAGCAAAGCTTCCTTTTAGGACCATCCCTCTTCCAGTAGCTTCACAAAGAATATTAGTCTGTGTGCTCAGAGGTGATTTACAAAACTCATTAAAGATATGGAAATTATTTTAGCAGCCATCTAAATCGAATTTAGGAGTGGTAATAAATCCAATGTATGATTTCAAACAATACACATATCTTGTAAAGTAAAGCTTTTCAATAAATATGGAAAAATGAGACAGGGTTTTCCAAGACAGACAGCATTTTTAAACTGTTTTTCATGATGTCTTCTTCTAAATGGGAACTCAAAAAAATTGATCATCTCAGTTAGGAAAGAGAATGTGGAAAAGTATCTAAGGCTTTTAACTGGTGGACCAGTTCTACCGTTCATTGGTTCCTGAATACTATTTACTTCATGGAAAAGGACATATAGTCATTCTTCTGTTTGCACCGTTCACTGACTGGCCATTACTCCGAAAAGCAAGACAAAACAAAACAGTTATCTAAGCGGCTCACTAAATCCTATTCACACGTCCACCTTCTCTGTTACTGTGTACATTCTTAAATCCCTGTAACAACAGTCACACTGAACTTTAAGTCCCACGAAGGGCATGATCCCTGTGCTCTTGGGTTGTCCTGTGAGCTCTCCTTGTGCTGAAATATTCTGCATTTCCTGATCTCGCTTGGCAAACTCCTAATCATACCCCATCCTAATCAGAGTTTCCTAGTGTAAGTAGAATCTAAACTGAACAGGCCTTGCCTTCTTGCTGTAGTCCCTCGTCCTTCCATAGACCATGTCACGTTGAGGTGCATTTTCCTTTTCCCTGACCAGAGCCCTTTGATGCATGGAAAGCAGTGTGAAAGCAAGTACCCTGTCTAGATGGTGGACATTGCATCCCTTACACAGAGATGGTGTGTAACATATGGAAAAAAAAAATCAGTACTATCAATGATAGTATTGGTTACCTAAAAGAGCAAAGAAAAGGGCCAGTGATTTAAAGAGTCTAACCTGTTTTCCCTTTTTAAATACTTGGTTAAGGTTTGTTGGGACAGTCAGCCAGTTGCCTATTTCCAATCAGTCTCAGGAGCTCTCTCTCTTACCCTCTTCTCATTCTTTACTTCCTCTTAGGGAGCACAACCCTGATATTATTCATGGGTGAAATGTGCCATTTTTCTCCGGTGTGGTCAAGACGTAATGTTTTGGCTAATGTGCTACAAGCAGAAGTGCTGCATGAGATTTCTGTGAAGATTCAAGATTAAAGGCAGAGGAGGTGGGAGGAGCCATGTTTGCCTCTCTACTTTCTTCCTCCTCCTCAATTCTATGTAAAACAGAATGATTGGAATTCATGATTGGAAATCTAGTCTCCATCTCCAACCATAGTGACCTTGAAAATAGAAATTATGGCTTAGGATGGCAGAGCAGAAAGGTAGCACAGCTCGAGTCCCTAGTGTCACTAGGAAGCCAACAAACCAGCCCTGGACTTGCTCTCTTCAGGCTCATTTTACATGACATAAAAGGAGATTTTTATTTTGCTTTAGTTCATGCTATTTTGCAATGTTCCATTTTCTGCAACTGTAATTTCATCTAAGCTTAACATTCTTAGTGAAAATCTCTTGAAATAACCCATGTGAAGTTATTAATACAATGCTATTAAACATCATTATATCTATTGAAAGAGAAAGAGACATTGTTCTTTTTGTTTTTCTTAAAAATAAACTACCAACCAACTTTATGAGGAAGGGAAGTAAATCTTTATAGCCAAGTGAATAGCCCTGGTCCATGGAACTCATCTTTGAGAAATTACTCTATACTCCCAACCTTATCAAGATGTGGTTAAAATAAATCATAAAAAATTTTCTGCGAACAGATCGGTGTGATTTTGTAGAATTCTATCCTACATTCTATCCCAGTACCTTAGGATCAGCATATACATACAGACTGACTAGGCTGCTTTGGGGATGATAGTCATTGAGCAAATTAGGGAAACATTGCAAAAACACAAAGCCCGGGTTCAAACTATTGAAGCCTCATTCACAATAGTCAGTAGATTATTGTCTTAAATATGCAAAATGCATATTTTTGTTAGTTCCTTGAAATGCTTATTGATAAATGTTTATTTGTACTTGCACTTTTGTCCTTGATTCCAAAGGTACTCTCTTCATCATAAGCTGAAAAAAATGTTTTACTTATGCAAGATGACTAAATTCTAGAGATCTACTATACAGCATTGTGCCTGTAGTTAAGGTTGCTGTTTTGTACACTTAAAATTTTGTTGGATGTAGAACTCATGTTAAGTATTCTTAATACGATTTTTTAAATCTAAAAAATGTATACCTTTTCTAATAGCTTCATGGATTTTTATGTCAAGTGAGTAGATATAAGTAATTGCCTTCATCTGATTTACATGCAGTTTGAGCTTAAGTTTTTGTTCATATATTTAAGCCTAAATCACTTCCCCCTTTTGTTCCTAAATATGCAAAAATATAAGCATCCCAGAAAGTACCACCACAGACTATTCCCCTGTTCCTCCAGAGCAGAATGGGTGTTTTAATGACATTTATATTTCAAGTAATATGCACAGTGCCCAGCTTGCTGCAGTACTAAAAAAATATACTAACATGATAGCAGAGTACTGCTAAGAAAAAATTATTTTCTTATAAATTTGTTCCAACAGATTAAGCTCTAAATTGATATCTTGTTTCTGATCATTCAGGCTTTTCCAAAGAAATCCTAATAGATTTTCCTTCACCTCTCAAATTATCATCCTTAGTCAGTATTGATTAAGTATCTTTTTTAGCTCTGTTCCTTTGTACACACTGTGCACAACAAGTTCAATCAGCACTGTTTCCTCTCTTAAGGAGTTTATGCATAAGAGACATACCAATGGTCAATTTTTTTAAGGTGGTTTTATTAAGGTACAGGGGCAGGACCCACAGGCAGAAAGAGCTGTCCCAATGGTCAACTCTTAAGGGACGTAAGGCAGCACATGGTATCCCATTTTTCACCCCAGAGAGGGGATATTTGTGAAGCGGAAGAGGGAGAAAGATAGAGATTGAATCGGAGATTTGTGGCTTCCTTGGCTTTGGCTCTTTCTGCAACTCCAACTGCTAACGTCAATGTCTCTGTGAAGAACCATGGTTCTTACACCCCAGAGAGGGGATATTTGTGAAGCGGAAGAGAGAGAAAGATAGAGATTGAATCGGAGATTTGTGGCTTCCTTGGCTTTGGCTCTTTCTGCAACTCCAACTGCTAACACTGTTCTTTGCTTTGAAGAAAACTTCAACTCTGTCAAAGTCCAAGATTTGTGATACTGCTTCAGACATAGCTGAGTGCGTAGAGAGCATTCGCTGAAGACGTGATCTCATTTTGTCTCTTCAGGGGCAAGCCTATGATTGTAATGATAATTGTTTCAGGTCCCCTTCTTAGGAAACTCTTTTTTTCTATGTCAGTTTCAATTAAACATTTGTGCAGATAGGAGTGAAACCCAGCAGTGAATAGGAACAATGAGTTAAAATGCTTTCCATGCTACTTTTGTAAGAAATTGAACATCATAAAAATCTTAACAATGCAAAATATTTTAAAGATGATAATGGTGATTAGGATGTTCACTACCGTTGGTAACATTATCACCAGTGTTTTAAGCTCATACTGGGCTCATACCATCTAAAACGCTTTGTAACTATTATCTTATGTAATTTTTTCAGTAACTCTACATCACGAAGGTCTTCAAGCCAGCTTGGCTACAAAAATTCCTCTAGCGATTTTTCTCTAGATATATTTTTTCTTCACTATAAACCCTCAGTTAGGCAAGGAAGGTTTGTGGTCATGATGGATATGGTGATGCCCTGAATTCATCTTTCCTGTCAGCAGACAATTTATATCGCCTTGCCAGAAGTTTGTTTTGTTGGTTGTTGGCAACTTGATCTCAGAGGAGAGAATGAAATAACAAACAAAAATGTATCATACATTTTGTAGAATTACTCTTCATGGTAGTAAGCCATGAAAATTCAGTATCAGTTCTTGAAGTTTTTACAAGCCCACTTAAAGTAAAAAATGACCAAAATAGACAAAGCAGTAATTAAGTTTTTAAGCATTCATTTTCACAATTATTCTAACCTACATTTCTTCATAACATATTGGTTTCTTCTATGTGTACTTGCAGATTATTGGAAACTTGGGGTTAGTATCATTTCTCAGTTTAAGTGCATTGTATTCAATAAACACTTGAAACAATAGTATTCATTTCATTTTTTTGTTCATTAATGTAATAGTATAGTTTCTATTTGGAACAAACTCCCTCTAAAGGACAAATTGGCAGAAAAATAACGCAGCCTACATAAATAAGCACCAAGGCTGCTAACTTACAAAATGTCAGGCTGTCCTAGCCAGTAGAATAAAGAGAATATTTACTGGTTAAAAATAAATATCAGAAATATGCCACAGTGAAACGTGGATGTTGTTCACAGAACCCATTCAACATATATGCTAGCTTCCAAAAAATAATATTATGCTAAAGTCTAGAATAGAAATACTACCATATATTCAGTGAAGAATAGCAGATACTCTTATAGTTCCTTATATTCATTTTTTTAATCCTTGTATAAATCAAATAGTTTAAAGTGTGTTTTCTACTAATGTTAATTTTTCTCTTAAGTCATTCCTTTATGAGGTTGCTATAAAGATTTAAGTATAACATGTTCCTGTGACTCTTACTGAAGACAAACCAAAGGCATCTGGATGGTGACCAAGTTGAACAGATAGGATATTCATTTTACTTTATATGATGATCCTCTACACCAAGGATGATGTTACTTGAAATAGAGGTTATATTATTGTTGTTTTGTTGTTATTCTCAGATACTGCTAACTTAAGATCCTAAAATTTTAATGCTGATGATAGTGCAATTAAAATTATTTTATATGATTTTGAAACGGTGTCCTCAAAACAGGAATTTATGTTGAAAGTTTCAAATCCATGAATATTGCTTTCCACCTAACATATTCAGTGATTAAAACAAATCAATCAGTGAAATTTAGAGCATGTTTGTATAAATGAAATAATTTTATTGGGCTGGTATCTGAGTAATTTAGTTGAAATTTTAAAATGGATGATAATTTTTTTAAATTCATGCAAATATATTTGATTATTTGGGAGCTCCTGAATTTGCCATAGGTGGATTACAAAATTGACCATAATTTCTTCTCCTTTCTCTGTATCCATGGCCCTCGGAATGTAAGTTTGAATCTTCTGTGAAGAGGTTACATTTATTTCTCATCCCTTGAATCTGTGCTAGCTTTGGGATTTGTTCTGGCCAACAGAATGTGTGAAAGGCAGTGTTTTGGTGTGTGTTTTCCCTGGGAACCCAACCATTGCCGTGTAAATGAGCTGAAGCTAGTCTGTGGGATGATGAGAGATAAGTAACTCAGTCACCCCATTGGCCTAGCCAACTGCCATCCAATCAACAGGCATCAGAGTGAAGCTATTCTAGACAGTTCGGTCCCCAGCTGACCTGCCACCGAGTGCTGACTCATGAGCCTGGCCCGAATCATCCTGGTGGCCAATGAACTCATGAGCAAGAATAACTACTTACTCTTTAAAGCCACAGATTTTGAAGATGATTTTTTTTGAAGATGATTTTTTTACAAGACCTGACTAATACAGCATTTATATGAGAAAAAAAACTTTAACTTATTTAGAGGATAACAAAAACTTACAAAGAAGTAGTACAGTAACCGAAAACTTATAAGCCTCCTGAATGGAGTCTGTGCCATTTCCAACAGTTGCGTTTGATTGTCTAACTAAAAGTATTCAAGAGATAAATATCATTTTTCTTATTCCACTAAGGGAAGAAACCATTAAAGATGGAAGCTTAGACTGAGTTCACATTCAACGAAGCCCTGTGACACTGGCCAAGAAAGGCGGGGATCCTGATATTAACCGTGATTTTGCTCATGACTATAAAGATGACAAAGAACAAGAAACAGCTATCTTGTTACCTGGCTCCATTGGATGAGGGCAAGCATCTGCCCTTCTCATCTCTGGGCTCTTAACGTTTATTGATTTAACTGGCAATCTACTGAGACAGAGAAGACTTTGTTTGAAAACTGCCTTAAACATCTAGGTAATGTAGTGAACTCAGTAGGAGCTGTCATAGGACAATGGGCCTCCTGTTCAGAGAAAAAGAGCGTCAAGGTGAAGGAACATCATTTATCAATATATAAGCGTAGAGGCAAAGATGGGAAGTTTCAAGGGAAGGTATTTATCATGAGATATTGTTCTATTAAGCTGGCTTTATTTTGGTTATGTCAAATGATTGATGTGCAATAGATGTAATCATTTTGTCGAAAAGATGTTAGCCCTGCAAAGTGTCAACTGTTCACTGTACCATTATTAAACAGCTGCATTCTGATTGACTTCTGAACAAGAGACTTTCAAGCTTCTGTTAATCAGAAATAGGCAAGCCAAAAGCAAAAGCAAAGTCAAATGGAGTGACAAAAGTACTTGATAGACTTTTAAAGTGTTAAGAGAAAGAACTACGTTACATTAAATACAAATTATCGTTAAAGAAAAGGCCAAAAAAAATCACATAAGGTAATAATTGGAAAATCATACACTCTGTAACTTTTTTGATAATTGACTTTTTATCATTATCTCTCTTGGGGAAGATAATTAATCTTGGGAAATTGTTGATAGCTTTAAAATTAAACTTCTTTGAAAAAAACCGAGTAGTAGATTTCATATTAAAAAAAAAAAAAAAAGCTGTTCTGACCTTAGACCTAATTCAAACTGAATATCCTTGAGTTGCTGACATTTAAAAAAGAAAAATAAAAAAACAGAACTAAAAACAAGAACCTTTGACATTTGGGTGAGTCTCCCATGACAGAGACCAGACGTTGAAAAATGTTTCCCTAATTTAAAAAATATAATTAACTTATTTTGAGAGCCTATCTTGAGTGCCACACAGAGTTTCAGGCATTGAAGATGTAACGGTGAATAAAATTGTGACAGTGTAAGATTTAATTTCCTTTCTTCCTGAATGTAACCAAATTGACTTTGGAAACATTTGATAAGTGCTACCTTTTAAAGACCCCACTAAGTATACTCATGGGTGCCAAGCTCCAGGTGTAGCTATATACTTTAGGGAGGTAAGTCAGGGAGTTGGGAAATATGTGCCAAGAAGTTAGGTCAATCCAAAGGATCGATTTATGGCTTCATCATTTCCTAACTGGTGATTTCT
This sequence comes from Vulpes lagopus, assembly GCF_018345385.1. Taxonomy (NCBI): domain Eukaryota; kingdom Metazoa; phylum Chordata; class Mammalia; order Carnivora; family Canidae; genus Vulpes; species Vulpes lagopus. The sequence continues at coordinate 114,910,227 of NC_054833.1, read as the reverse complement.
GGCAAGACATAGAACGTTTTTCTCCTCCTTCTCCATCACTAAAGTGGGGATTGTCATCCTTTCTTTATTAGACCATGAAGAGAATCAGGGGTACTTGTTCTCAGTTTTAAAGAAAATACGTGCTAAGTGACTAGGACAGTGACTGCATGGAACAGTTCCTCAACAAATCAAAGTTAATATAAAGTCTTGAGGAAGAAGGTATTTAGATTTGGGGGTTTTATTTGAGATTCTTAATTTTGTTTTTCTTTAAGAAATCCAATATATGACTTGGCTGGGTTAGGGAAGGTGCGGAAGGTTTTAAGACTCATTCCACTATGCGCAACCGTGTAGAAAGGAGAGTAGTAGCTGTAGAAAGATCTCTAACTGTGAGGAAAAATGCTTTCAAAGGAGAAGAAATTATTTCTGTGACTTTGTTTCGGTCTCTTACGTCCTTCGGTGTTCAGTCTCTCTGTTGGGAAGTCCAGGGTTTGGTCTACCGCGGGGAAAGTGAGATAGTGGCCTCAGGGACACAATTCAAGGAGAAACCAAAACATTCAGCTTTCAAGGTAAATAATATTTCAATGCAGTTTAATTTTTAATTAAAATTAATGTTAAAAAGTCCGCAGTTAACACATTAGGATTTTTTTTTTTAAGACCGACTCATTATTTAATTTTCCTTTTGTCTCAGGCAATGTATACAGCAAATAGTGTACATTTAGTTTACAGCTCAGTGGATCTCATGGACTAAACACAGTCTTTGAAACTAGTGTTCACTTCAAAACACAGAACATGGTCAGTATTTCCAGAGTCTCTTCATAGTCTCTTTCCATCCCTAAACCCTTTTCCCTGGGGTTACCAAAATCCTGACTTTTAACACCATAAATTAGTCCCACTTATTTTTGTAAGTTATATAATCGGAATCAAACAGTAAGTTCTTCTTTTTTTTTTTTTTTTTTTTTGTCTGGCTTCTTCTGCTCAACATCATGTTTGCGAGATTTATCTGTGTTTTTGTGCAGTTACAGGTCATGCATTCTCATTGCTGGACAGTGTTCCACTCTGGGAATATAGCACAGTTTATTCATTTCACTACCGACGGTCATTCGAAGAGTTTCCTCTAGCAACTTAAAAAACAAAAAGAAGGCGGAAATAACAACACAACAAACAAGTAAACAGAAAGGCAAATCAAGCCAAGCAAACAAAACCAAAACACTGGTTATAGGCATTTGCTTCCTTTGTCCTTTTTGTTTTGTTTTGTTTGTAATATCCCCTCAGGGATCCTTTGGGAAGCTTCTCCTCCTATATTCCATATTGTGCTGAGGGAAGTCTTTATAACAATGTTTTTTCCTCCACCTCCCACCCAGGGTGATTTTTGTAAACCAAAACAAACCCTGGAGGATTAAGGAATGTGCTTGAAGAGTACTGGGTGATGCAGGGCATTGTTGCATCACTGTAAGTGTACACCTGAAACTAAAATCATACTGTATGTTAACTAACTGAAATCAAAATAAAAACTTAAAGAATAATAAAATGGCAAAAGAGAGGAAAAACCCAATTCTTGGAATTAACTTCTTAGCATAATACTGATATTCAGCAAATGATAGCACTAAAAAGAGATGGTGCACAAGTACTTGTGACTCATGTCTTTCAGTATGCCACGACTCTCCTCCTCCCAGATAGCCAGTCGTTCACCTTTCCATTGGGTTGTTTGGGCTCCCCAGTGTCCTTTCAATCAATTGCTTGAAAGGATTAAGCTAGCCAAGTTCTGTTTCTGTTGCTTGTGTCCAAAGAATCTTAACAGAGAGAGAGGAATTAGAGCATTTCACATGGGAAGAAAAAAAGACAGTTAACTTGAATAAATATAAAAGGCAGAGAATGTAAAACTGTGTTACTTGTATGTAGGAAGAGTCTTAAAAATTCCCTTAGTATGTATAACAGTGTGAATTTAAAATATTTGAAAGATCTAATGAGGATTTATGCTTTAAATGGAATTTTAATCATCACGGCTGGCATCCCGTCTCTGCAGGCTTCGGAAATGTGTAAGTCACTGTGTAATGACAGTGACTTTTGGAAATGCCTATGCAGATGTTTTTCCGCATATTTATAACGGTGTTTCCATAAGCAAGAGCAGGGCGAGGGCCTTATCTGAGCGATTCAGTGAGCAGTGTCCCGCAAGCGTCCTCTTCTTAGGGACAACAGCGGCTGATCGTGGAGGCAGGCCTTGGGGTGGCTTGCCCAGGCGGAAAGCCCGTCGGAAACATGACTGGGCGTGACTTTAGGAAGCACCAAGCCCCGCACGTCGTTGGTAAGAGCTTAGAGTACAAGCTGTCACGTTTACTTTCCCGTTCCTGAAGACTTGGACACATTCCTGCGGTTTTAAAGAGACAGACAATAGCTCCTCATGGATTGTTGCAGAAGGACTCGTCAATCCAATGAGACTCAGCCACTTGTCTCTTCGGGATTCCGGGGAAAGTCACTATTCTATTGTTTTGAAAGGTAAATATATTTCTTTCTGCCTTTATCTTTTTAAGCCTGTAGATAACTCCTATAACCATGGTACCTGAACTTTCCCTATGATGTCGTGTCTTCCGAGCAGTTGTCAACCATGAGGACATAGATGAAAGTCATGAAAATAGTCACTAGGAATCTCATCTACTTCATCTCTGTTCTTTTGCATAGAGGAAAAGGCTACTTAATAGAAACCATATGTGCCAGCGTGGAATTTTGGAATAAATAGCTCTACATTCAAAGGTAGATATTTTGTAGTCAAATTTAGGATGAGCTTTACATGTAGAAGTGAAATAAATGGAATGCGGTATCTATTTTTTTCTACTCAAAACAGGTTGAATCATCTTGAGGCATCTGTCAGCTTTCTTAAATAGTTTCAAAGCTAGTCTTTGCTTGCAAGGAAAGTGTAGGATGCTGGCTGACTTCTAATACCAGTACTTAATTTTAGTTCTACAAATGAATCACGAACAATACAGCTCCTTGGAAATTAATTTGGACTTTGTAGATGCAGAGTAACTTTATGTATCTAGATTGCTTAAATATTACCTGTTCATCAAATCGGTAGGCCACATGCTCCAGGAAGTCTCCTATGATTGTTTTTTGGTAAACTCAGTAGTCCAATTCCAATCAGAAATAGGAGGTCTGAATTCAAAAAAGCTTCGGGTCGTTGTGTGACCTTGAACAAGTCGTTTAGTCTCTTTGAGCATCTGTGTACTTACGTGACACTAGAGGTAAAAATACCTACCTCATTCGGTAGATGTGAGGATTAAATGCGATAATATATGTAAAGTGACTGGAAAATGTATGAGGCTTTATATGCTTTTGTGCCATGCTCTCTTCAGCCTCAAAGCCTTTGCATACACTGTTCCCTCAGTCTAGAACACCCTCTGTCCCCTTCTGTTTTCACCTACATAACTCCTATTTATTCCAGTTGCTTCTTAAATGTTCTGAGCCTCCAAATTGAGTTGCATATCATGTGCAATCAGAACCTCCTTAATAGTATTTCTCACAGACATTGATTAGAACATAATATGCAATGTATTGCATTAAAACGCTGAGACTATAAACTCTATAGTGATAGAGCCCGTGTCTATTTTGTTCCCCATTAGATCACAGGATAGAATTCAGCATTTGGAACATGGTGGAGGTGGAATCCTCTCTCTTAAAATCACTGCCTCCCCTTAAAGGCCAACATCTCTTCTTCTGGTCTTAATTTTTCTGAACAAGATGGTAGTGGTGATGTTGGTAGCAAAGATTTCTAACACTTGAATAATCCCTGGATTTTCTTGGTGAATGAGACACTGTAGATGAGACTTCATAAAAGAGCATGGAGGAGCTTTCTTGGCCTCCGTCTTCTTTCATAAATTACACAGATCCAGGGTGGAAAAGAGTTTGGCCTGTTGAGATGACCCGATAAGCTGATGCAACAGAACGAAAAGGAAGAGTATCACAGAAGTATTCTTGGGTGGAATCATGGGCTGCCTTTAAGCCTCAATTTGCTTATCTACAAAATGGAACTAATGGTGATTGCCTACATATCTGATAAAGCTGTCAGAAGACAATGGGCACCCAATATAAAGTTATATGTGTGTTTTAATCTGATACATAAAATGCTGGGCAGTCACATTATACAATATCACACACACATGCATGAATTATATAGTGAGAGAACAATGCATAACACAACCTTGCAAATGGAAAATGCATCTATGTGGAGCCCATGCTCAAGGTCTATGGAACTGAACTTAATTTTTTTTACAGAGAGGGACCCAGATAAGAAGAATTTTAGCATTTGTTCCACAGCTCACAAGCTGATACTATAACAAGACTTTAAGCAGGGTTTATTTCAGACCCAATTTGAGCTATTGAGTACATACCAATACGAATGCCAGCATTCATTAGATTTGGGGAGACAGATGGTCTGGACTGAGACAACCAATTAATGTAAAATGTGTTCTTTGTTGGCACTTACCACAAAGGAAGATCTTTTTTTGAAGTACCTTGTTCTTAAAGTTTATTCTATTTTCAGACTAATGTTCCTTTATGTAGAAAGTAAAAGTACTTAAGACATTTATGGGTAAAATTTTACCTAATTTTTATGACATTTATAGAAAGCCAGTGCATATGAATTTACATTTTTTTCATTTTAAAGAATATGAAATAAGCTGCTTGTAATATTCTGATATTTCATTAATCACATTTTTTTCATCTGGTTAAAAAAAAAAAGCATTAGGAAATTGCTTTCCCAAAGATTGCTCATTGAGGTCCTTTACTGTCTTCCTAAAAATCTTTTATTCAATTGTACAGGTGTCACAGGTTGTAAGAATCGTTCTGGGTTGTTTGCAGAAGGGAGAAACCACAAATGCACCCTTTATTTACAACACAAATGCTTTTAGATGCTGTCTACGTGATCAAACCATGGAAAACATTTTTATAGCTAAAAAATGTTCTCAGGGCTCTTTGCCAAATGTCCTGTTATTTAAGTGGTATTGATGCTTGGGTCACACAGTGAGTGTCCCCTTACCCCCTGACCCATGTCAAATCCATGCACAGGAAAGCACGTTTATCTGGAATGACAAAAAATGGGTAGGAGGTAGAACTGGGGCAATATCTTGGTGTCATGTATTCCACGTTAGACCTCGAAGGCTAAAGTTCAGAGACTGAATATTATCTTCTGAGTCAAGTGAGGTGAGAAACAGACTTTATTGGGCTGCGGAATGAAAATATTAGAGTATGTTTTTATATATCATCTTTTAAATTTTATTTTTTAAAATATCTTTTCAAATATTTTATTTTCTGCATGTTTTATAACATATAGACATATCTGTGTGGCTGGCAGTCCTTATATATTATGTGCAAATAAATATGTACATTGGTGATACATGCTCACATATTTTACTGATGAGCCGCTGATGAAAAAAGATAAGAAATCACTGAGCTAGGCAAAGGTATTGCTTTTAGAAAACAATGAAGAAAAAAGAGACGGAGAGAAAAGGTAGAAGAAATAAACATATATGCATATCACACATCACATGCTCATACACATCGGATGCATGTAGACTATTAGCGGGTACCATCAGGTATCTGGAAACAGCTCAGTATATGGCCCTACAGCACATGAGCATCATAGACGTGAGCCATGTTACTCTTTAAAGTCAGCTTGATTTTACTCAGCGTGCAAGGAAAAGGTTGTGTAGGCCCTTAGATGTCATGTTGCTTTGTGATCCACCGTATGCTGCATTTGTATAATGTTTGCAGTTATTATTTTAAAATTTTATTTATTTGAGAGAAAAAATAAGAACATGAGCAGAGGGAGGGGTAGAAGGAGAAGCAGACTTCTAGAGCAGGGAGCTGAGTAGGGAGCTGGACTTGGGGATCGATTCCAGGACCCTGGAATCATGATTTGAGCTGAAGGCAGATGCTTAACTGAGCCACGCGGGGACCCCTGATTTTTGTAGTTGTTAATATGCAACACTAGAACATTATATCTCAGAAGTATAATAGCAGCAAGAAAGTTGAAAGTGCTAAGAAGTGGCTCAAATTATTACAGAAATGAAAATGGAGATGATGATGCTAAGTATAATTATCAATTCAAAATGGCGAGATTAAAAAAAAAAAACAAAAACAAAATGGTGAGATTAATGTTACCTGTCATTATGGAACAAATGGCTTAATATAAAGAATAATTGTGAAGGGGAAACAACAATTCGAGCAAAATATGAATATATTTATGCCTAAGATGTAGGAAAAAAATATTTGGGGGAAGAGAAGAACGTTATTCTTTGAATTGTTTGATCTCAAAAATTATTCATGGACACACATATACAAACAATATAAAAGAGCTAGATGCACTCACAGCATGTATTTTCCAAGAAAATATAAATGCCGTGGACAGAACATGAAATTTAAATTCAAATGAGGAACTATCCATCTGACTCCAAAGTCTGGCACTAACAAGCTGTTAAATTTGGAGAAGCTACTTAACCTCTCTGAGTTTCAGGTCCATCATCCATTAAGTTGGAATAATAAAATCCAGCTAAGAGTATTTTAAATGATTCATATGAAGTCCCCCGCTTGTGGGAGTAGGGGAGGTCTTCAGTGAGTGGAAGCTATTACTGGAAAATGTCTTCTAAGAGTGCAAAGGACCATAAGGGAAGGAGGGGAAACTGATGGGGGAAAATTAGAGAGAAAGACAAACCATGAGAGACTCTTAACTCTGGGAAACAAACTGAAGGTTAGCAGCGGGGAGGGAGGTGGGAGTTGGGGTAACTGGGTGACGACGGGCACTGAGGAGGGCACAAGATGGAATGAGCACTGGGTGTTATACTGTATGTTGTCAAATTGAATTTAAATTTAAAAAAAAAAGGAAAATGTCTTCTAATCTATAACCATAATAATCAACTACCATAATAAAAATAGTAGGCAGAGGAATATTTCACCATTCCTGGCAGGCATGCAGTGAATCTTAGTCTTTTCACCTCCTTTTTACTTGTTCTATTAATTCAAGCAGGAAGTGCCCAAAAAACTGTTTCATAGGGAAATAAAAGATTAATTAGTAATAACTTGCTTATTCTTATACAATGAATGACTGAATTTTTCTCATTTAATCTGCTTTTTTTTTAAATACTCCCTTCCTAATTCAGAAATGATAGTCTTTTTCCTTAAGAAATTTAATTAGTAGGGAAATATTGGTTGATAGGACTGCTTTTCCATTTTCATTAGAGTGGATTTGGCAAAGGTATTATCAAAAACATGTTTAAACAAAGACAGAAATGTATACACTCTGGGAATGTACATAAGCTCGTGGCTATTAGAGCTGAGCAACGATGACCAGAAAACAGAGCGAATGGGGGAAGACTTTTTAGTCATCGCAAGATTTCGTGAATGTGCCTAAGCTAAGGAGCACAGGTAATAGTACACAGTTAAAAGTGGCAGAGCAGGGCACCTGGCGACTCACCTGGGTGAGCGTCTGCCTTCAGCTCGGGTCGTGATCTCAGGGTTTTGGGATGTGCCCCGTGTCGGGGTCTCTGCTCAGCAGGGTCTGCTTCCCCCTCTCCCTCTGGCCCTCTCCCTGCTCATACTCATTCTCCCTCAAATAAATAAAATCGTTTTTTAAAAAAGGTATGCAGAAAAAGGTCCATTTTGGCGGAGTCAGGCATACTAATGATGGCTAGATGAAGCTGTTGGAAGGGCCGTCTACACTGATCTTCTGTTGCGATTCTGGTGGTAAACTAGCACTGGAGTGAAGGAAGTGCATCCGCCAGTCCTCAAAATCCCGTGATCTGATTATTTCATCTTTCATTTTATCACGATACTGCTCTGAATTATCTGGAATGAAAATACTTTTGTTATTTCTTTTTTTTAAATTTTAATAACACTTTATTTAACCCAGTATACCCAAATTATTATTTCAATAAGTAAACAATAGAACAATTATTAGTAAGATATTTTACATTTTTATGCTGAATATTCAAAATCCAATGTATATTTTACACTCACAACAGATGGCATTTCTTTTTTTTTAATAAATTTATTTTTTATTGGTGTTCAGTTTGCCAAAATACAGAATAACACCCAGTGCTCACCCCGTCAAGTGCCCCCCTCAGTGCCCGTCACCCAGTCACCCCCACCCCCCGTCCACCTCCCTTTCCACCACCCCTAGTTTGTTTCCCAGAGTTAAGAGTCTCTCATGTTCTGTCTCCCTTTCTGATGTGTTATTTCTTTTTATAAAAAAATGAATATTTAATGAATACGGAAGTTAATAAATTTCCTGGCCCTCAACTCTATGCACTATACAAAGGAATTTCTACATGAGCTTGTGTACATGCATATTCGCCTTTTCTGAGAAGCACATGGCTGCAGCAAGTGCTGTGTGGAGGGCTCCGTAAGCACGCAGGAGTGAATGGGGACACGTCACATCAAACATAATGGCTTTCTCTAGGAAAGGGGGACTGCCCTCTTGTTGACTGAAGAGTTCCAGTATGTGTTAACTGGCAATGTCTGTGTGGTAGGGGAGATGAAGAGGACCTACCACCAAGTCATTTCTTCGATACCGTATTGCTTTAAAGGTCATAGGCAGGCAAAGGTTATGAATATACTTTCAAGATTAAGCTTCAGAGTATCCAAATTAAAATATGACTGGCGTCGATTTTAAGGTTCACATCAATTCTACAAGAGAAAGTGTTGGTAGAAAGTGTTACTACCATGGGGCAGAGTCACAAGCATAGAGTTGTTTTTTTTTAATTTTTTTAGAGTTTTTCTAATAGATGCAAAGGTTGCGTGTAGATGGAGAGCCCCTTAGCTGGCAGCCCCTACATCCACACTGATCAACCGTCTTGGCGCCTACTACCTACACCCCTCTGATTTTCCTATATTCTTCACCCCTTGCCATCTTAGACAAAAGTAATCATCTCTAAGGGGCCTGACCAGAACTTGGAGGTATCTGAATTCCTCTCCTAAGATGAGGAGTTCATGTTGTTCAGACCTTATTTGAGAGAGAAGGACACAGTTGGTCCTAAAACCTTAGAACGGAGATTGAAGGAAGTAGATGAAAGCACCTACTTCAAACAAAGGAAGAGCATTTCTGAAACAAAGAGTAAATTCATGACTGGTTGAGAGGAAGGGATCAGAGAAACAAGAACACACTCAACTTATTTCCAGGAAGAAGGACAATTTTAAGCAGCCCATAGACAAGGCATGGGATTTTTAAAAAAATCATTGTTTTGAGAGGTTCCCCCCGAGGTGGTTAACAGAAGCCCTCCTGAAATTCCATTACCAAGAGCCAACACCCTGCGTCACTGTGTATCCAGTGCGTCGTTCTATCGGTGACTCTAGTAGTGTCTCGCCAGGCGGTGTGAGGGAGTGAATTCTGAATAACAGAATTAGAGACAAACAAGATTTGTGAATTGGCTCAAGTCATTTAGAGATTTGCTACTCCACGTGCCAGACCGGCACATGGGAGCTTGTCAAAAATGCAGCGTGTCGGGCCCTGCCACAAGATTGTCGCATCAGAATCTGGACTGTAGCAGGATCCGCAGGGGAACCATATGCATAATAATGTCATGAACGTGGGTTTAGAGAACTCCTCCATCCCTTATGTTGTTTTTTGTTTGTTTTTTGTTTTGTTTTGTTTTGTTTTATAATTGTTGTTTTGTTCTTAAGTAATCTCTGCACCCAGTGTGGGGCTCAGATTCTTGCCCCTGAGATTAAGAGTTGACTGAGCCAGCCACGCGCCCCTGAGAAATCTCCCATTTTTTTAATGAACAAGTTAAGTGTCTGGCGAGACCTTAGGGATAGCGGCTTGGGTGCATCCTGAACCGGCCCAGCGTCCAGCCACCTCCAGTCATACACTTTAGATTCTGTCCGTTGAAAGAACAACAAAATCCTGCCTTGGGAATCTCGGCATTTGCTTCCTTTGAATCTTTTACTAAAAGTGCTAGTGATGAGGTTGGCCTCACAGATGAAAGCTGAGTTTCAACAATCCAAAGTTAGACTCTGGGGTTTACGACTGCCGCCCTCGTGTAACTAAGAGGGTCCTGTGTTACTGTCAGACGTATCTGGGTCTGGGTGGCAAAGTACACGGTCACCCGACGAACGGGCCATGTAATTGTGACTTTCATATTTACTGGCTAATAAATGGTTAGGTAGTAAATGTATGTTTACTTACAAAAAAATAGAATGAAAACACACAAGACTCTCAAGATGTTTATGTAGACCACACGGGAAGGTCTCGTTGGCAGCGGTGGGTAACAGAGGACGAGCCTGGGAGGGATACGAGCTGCCCCCGCAGGAGCGGGCCGCCTTCACCTCCGTGCCCCTCCAAAAGGGCGATTCAGCTTGTTTTCCAGGGACAAGTGACAGTCCCCCGCAGACGGCCGTTCAGGCCTCAGACTCTCTCAAGACAGACACATGTTTCCCATTTTTGAAATGTCATTTCTTTGCAGATTCTTCTCGTTTTTGGCCTCAAAGGCTTTAAAGATTGTTGGGTCAAGTTTTATTCGGAGTTCAGGTTGAAGGCATTGTGTGCTCCCTGCCTTCCACATTCTCTGAGGGAAGGAAGATTGACCAACTGTTTGGCCAAAAAGCTCAGTCTTTGATGACACGGGTGAGATTTTATTTCTCACCTCCTTTATGTGCGTGTGTTAGAACGACTGCCGCGACCCCGGTGACACCTTTTTCATGGGTAGTCTAACCCGCTCTCAAAAAAGCATTTCTACTTGCTTGAGGGTGAGCGCTGTCACCTTTATTTCTTCATACCATCTCGTTTCCTTTGAAAGTTGAGTAAACCCGTTAGTAAGATCATTATTTTCTCCTACCATCTCCAACAAGTATTTCAAACAAACAAAAATGGTTAGCTCAAGACAAGAACAATAAAGAGAAGAAAACTCCAATGTTAGCCATCTACAGTAAAACTCACATCCAAGGAGAATCATGCACCACAATAAATATTTCTCATAGGGTTTTTTTTTGATGTATTAAATACTTATTCCATGCAAATCTCAAAATATTTGGAGAGACGGAAACATAGTGAAATGGTAGGCATAGTTTTGTAACTAAAAAAAATAAAAATAAAAAAATAAAAAATAAAAAATAAAATTCTGGGAGCGCCTGGGTGGCTCAGTCGGCTAAGCATTCAACTCTTGATTTTGGCTCAGGTCAGGACCCCAGGGTCGTGAGATCGGGCCCTGTTGGGCTCTGCCCTAAGCGGGGAGTCTACTTGAGATTCTCCTTCCTTCCCCTCCCCCACCGTACATGCTCACTCTTGCTCTCTCTCTAAAGTAAATAAATATTCTTTTTTTTTTAAATGCTATTTTCCCAGACAAAGCCAGAAAAATAGTAACAAAGTGCACTGTGCAATGATAATCGATACTACCCGTGTGGCCACGCAGGCAGTCACCCAAAGTCACTGTTCGGAAAGATCTTTAACACAACGGAGCACGTTCTCAACATTAGCACCGCCTCATTCTGTGTTATAACCAGCGAAGAGGGCTCGTGGGTGGCTCAGTCCTTTGGCTCTGGTCATGATCTCAGGGTCTTGGGAGCCAGCACCCCCACCCCCACCTCGGGCTCCCTGCTCCACGGGGAGTCTGCTTCTCCCTCTCCCTCTGCCTGCGGCTCCCCCTGCTTGTGCGCTCTCTCGCTCTCTGTGTCAAAAATAAATAAATAAATAAAATATTTAAAAATCAGCAAAGAGAATAAGATTACCAAGAAGAAAAGATTCCCATCAGTACCTGCCTGTATTCTTGCCTTTTCTTTGAAATTAATTATCTGACTCTGGCAGGTGTTCTGTATGTGTTTAAAATCCACAATCTGCTTCTCTTTAAGGCATTCGGAACCGATTACAACCAAGTCACTTTTCTACCACCGCAGAGGGCAGGCCGAGATTCGGAGAAAGTGGGAAGGTGTCGTCAATAGGAGAGCGATGATGCTCTCCCAGGGGGCAGAGCTGATACATGGGCCCAGCGTGTTGCACCTGAGCTCCCTGGCAGCCAAGGCAAAGAGGGGGAGGGAGGGAGAGAGGGAGGAAGAAGCAAAGGGGAGAAAAGCAGAGAGGAGAGGAGTCTCCTGGTCACTAAGCCAGGACAGCGACGGCCTGCACCTCCCCAGAGAGCTGCACAACTGGGACGACGTCCCCCTGCGGCCCCGGCCTGCCTGTTGGCGCTGTCGTGGGTGAGGAAGATCCACGCGAGGGCACGTGCATTGCCAGAAATATGGCCCCGTATTTCACTTTCCGGCTTATTACTCACATTTGCTCTTAAATACAGTAGTTTTAACAGCTGTCTCTAGTTTCTATCAAAGTACCCTAAAAATCCTATAATAATGTTTTCCACCTCATTTCCTCCTTTCTTCCCGCGCCGTTGTGATAAAGCGCTGTGTCCGATAAGGAAAGTGACAGCCTTGTCAGGCTCTCCAGCAAGCATTTGCATACTGTTATTTTATTCAGATGATTAGAGCAGCCACCAGAAACTGAAGGAATTTACTTTCCCTAAATAATACATTTTCGCTGATTATGGTGTTTTATCCTATAATCTGTCACTCACAGGCTACCTCTTTTGTAGCTCTGTTTTTTTGGTGGAATTTTTTTTTTTTTTTTTTGGTAGGGAAAAATGTTCTTTATTTTTTACTATAAAACGTGTTGTTAAGGAAACAAAATCGAGAGAGAGAGAACACTGGGCACCATCCTCATTGCTGATGAGGGAGTGGGTAACAGTCACTGATGCCAACACAGGGATAAACCTACCAAATACTCGGCGCCTTTAATCCCGGAAGCTGAGGGTGCCTTACAAATCAGGCAAATACTGTGAGGTCAGTGGTGCTTCTTCAAGGGGCTTTAATAGCGGCTTCAGAAAAATCTTACTTAAAAAAAAAAAAAAAAGAAAAAAAGAAGAAAAATCTTACTTCTTGTCCACAAGTCACTTAATAGGACATTTGTATGGAAAAAGAAAAAGAAAGATCCCTCGCTCACATGTCTCCATATTACTCGTCCTCAAAAGAGCAGAGTACCTTTTAGTGTTTTTGAGCTTATTTCTCAGGTTCGTTCATTCAAAAGATGAAACTGGCAGATTCAATGATTTTTCTCATCAGCTTCCGCTGTAGTCGGCCTCGAGGGCCCCACCCGAAGGCTCTCAGAGATGCGCTAAGAGCTAGGGCTCCCCCTTGATGACCGAGGGCCGACTAGAAGGCCTACTTCAGGAAGGAGGGGACCTTTTAGGAGGGGACAGAGGTTTTTACAAATATTCTGTGACTTTTGCTTAGAGTCATAGGCCCAGTTTCAGCTGTAGTTCCTGTCATTTGGTCCGGTCACGTGCAGTGAGCGCTGGGGTCACACCTGCCTGCCTGTAGATTCCTGGCCCCCGGGGGTCAGCGGTGGAGCGGCCGCCCCCAGCTCAGGCCGTGACCCGGGGTCCCGGGATCGAGTCCCGCGTCGGGCTCCCTGCATGGAGCCTGCTTCTCCCTCCGCCTGTGTCTCTGCCTCTCTCTCTCTCTGTCTCTCTCATGAATAGATAAATATTTTTTTTTTAAGTGTCTTTACGATTCCTGTTGTTTCCTTGCTGGTTCTGTTTCCTTGGAAAGCCACTCAAGTTTTCTGAGTCTATGTTCCCATGTGCAAACTGGGAGAAGCTGCTTGATGGCATTTCTCTGCCGTGCTCAGGGGGGTGTCTCGGATCCGTGACACGGGCAGGTTCACTGCGGGTGACGAGTTCAGGCAAAGCAGTCGTCATCCCAGGTGACACGGGACTTTTCTGAACCAGGGGCCTTCATCATGCTCTTCAGCATCCGGGGGCTTCTCTTCAAGGCGAAGCTGCCGTGTGTCTGCGTCTGTCCCTCCGTCTGTCTCCCACTGCAGCCCGACTCACAGGGTCCTGTGTCCCGGGCGGCAAGGTGCGCACCTGGATGCAGCCGGGCCTGCTGCCGGCCCCGCCGTAGCAGCTCACTAGGACTCGGCGCCCAGCGGCCCAGGCCCAGCGCTGAGCAGCACGTCCCGTATCTCTGAAGCTGGGTCCGTGAGCTCCGACGGCAGCGCGGGGTTGGGAGGGTTCAGAGGAACAACTGACATTGGTGACACAACAGGCGAGGCCTGTGAGCCTGGCCCTCGACGGAATGCATGACCCTCGGCCACCCGAGGCTTGCACAGCGGGCCACCCGGCGCTGGAGGCCTGAGGGCCTGACGGGAGCTCTTCTGCATCTTCTGCATCTTCCCCTGCACCCGCCCGCCCCCCCGCCCCCCTGCCTCTGGGCTCAGGACAGCGCCTGGGCCCCCTCAACCTCCCCACCGCCTCCCTGCCCAGGACCGGTTCCTGCTGCGTGGTCTCCGTCACCCCTGTCACTCTGTTGCCCCGAGCCAGGAGGCCCCTTGATGACGCTGCGGTGCCTGAGTCTTGCCCTCAGCGCTGGGTTACAGGAGCGACGGGGCCATGGACTCCCCTCCCCTGGTGGCTCCTGGGCAGGAAACCACAGGGGTCTGGCGGGGGGCAAAGTCCTTCTCCGACCTGCAGCCCCTCAGCAGTGGTCATGTGCAGCCCCTCGGCAGTGGGGTCAGTCGGGGTCGCCTGCACCCCTCAGCCATGTCCTTCTGTCCGTGGCCCTGTCCCGCCCCGGGGCGTGGGCCGCAGCCTCGGGTCCTACCGTAGGTTCTGAGGAGGCGGAGCTGGTCCTGCTGTTGCTGAAGCCTGGTGTCGTGGGGCGGCCACCGCGGGCAGGACACGGTCCCCGAGGACGCTGGACAGGGGTGGCGCCCGGTGCTCATGCGGGTGCTGCTCAGGGCCCTGCCCGGTGTGGGGCCAGGTGAGCGGCGGCCTCAGCACCCGGACTGAGGAGGCCGCAGCGGGGCTCGCCCGTGCCCACGAGGAGTCCTCAGGGCTGCGGCTGCTGAGCGAGCGACCCAGGTTTAAGGTCTTCCGTTCCGAGGGGACCAAATGCGCGGCGACCCTGAGAGACGCACACTGCTGAGGGGTGCAGGTGACCGTGACAGACCCCACGGCTGAGGGGTGCAGGCGACCCTGACAGACCCCACGGCTGAGGGGTGCAGGTGACCCTGAGAGACCCCACGGCTGACGGGTGCAGGCGACCCCGACAGACCCCACGGCTGAGGGGTGCAGGTGACCCCGACAGACCCCACGGCTGAGGGGTGCAGCCGAGCCCTGGGCCGCTCTCATTCTCCGGCCTCGCGTCTCAGCAGAAACGCTCAGCAGGGCCTGGGCCCCTCGTGGCCCTCGGCCAACCCAGGCCACAGCCCCGGTCCCCAGAGTAGCAGCGGGGCCTGGGCCACTTCTTCTTCTTCTGTGATTTTACACAGGATGGAAGCGCTTGAACCCTGTGTGTGCGGGTGTGCATGTGGGTGTGGGTGGGTCGTTTCCTTTCCTTGTGTGTCTGGCATCTGCGGCTCAGTGGCTGCTCAGCCCTGCCCGGCGCCCCTGCTGCTCCCGGGCTGCCCGTCGGGGTCGGGGCTGCCCCCACCAGGGCTCTGCACCCTCGGGGGCTCGGGCCGTCGCGGCTGCCCGGGCAGTGAGGGAGCCCGGCCTTCCAGCCCAACGCACTTGCCTCGTGATCACCAAGACGCTGGGCCCCCTGTTCCGGCTCATAGAAGATTCTTACGTTGCCACTTTTCTCAAAAGGGGACAAAGAGTCACCCCTCCGGGTGCGGCAGTGCTGAGCCTCCGGTGTCCCCGTCCCTGGGGGCCCTCGACTCTGTCCCAGCCTGGCACGGGCCTGGCTTGTTCCCGGCTTGGGGCGAGCAGCCCAGGGCTCGCGCTGACCGATTCGTGGCCGTCCGAACCCCCCAGGACCTGCAGCCTGGCCCTTGCCTTACAGCGCGGCCCCAAAGGAGCCCCTTCCTGCCGCCTCCCTTCAGGCCCACGGAGGGCAGACCTCGAGCCAATGAATCACTTGCCACGATCGCAGGAGGCGCTGAGGCCACGCGTGGGGCTCGCCGCACCCCCTCACCAATGACCGAGGTGCTCACGGGCAGGCTGTCCCCAGACCCAAGGAGACCGTCCGGTCCCGCTTGCGACTAGAGAACCGAGCTGCAATGGGCCAAGAAGCAGAAAACGACGAATTACAGACCTGCAGGCCCAGTGTCGGGCCGCCGAGACCCGGGATGGAGTAAGGTGTAGGAGGGGAGGACAAGCCCCAGTCTGGAAGCCAAACATCATCGGCTTTGAAGCTCGGCTCTGTTCTTCCTGCGCTTTGACTTAAGCCTATTACTTAGAATTTCCAAACCGTTTCTTGTGCTGTTGTTGTTATCAAACACTGTGATTCAAAAAATAAATAAATAAATAAATAAATAAATAATAAAAAAATAAACACTGTGATTCAAAAGAAAATTAAAAAATTAAAAAAATAAACACTGTGATTCTTACCCACAAAGGTTCTGAAGAATCGAAACATGGGAGCCAAACGCTTAGCGCACTGCCTGCGACACCGAGCGGGCCTCCAGGGCCTCCAGGGCCTCCAGGGCCTCCAGGGCCTTCAGTCCTCCCTTTCCCACTTCTTCTCTCAGAGAATCACATCAGTCCTGCCGCCCGTTTTCTCCACCAGAACACTTTGCTGGGACTAAATCAATCCTCCCCCGTGTTAGCTTCTGACACGAAGGCTTTACCATTTCCCGTATCTCCCCTAATTGTGTGCATGTGTGTGTCCATTCAGTTGCTCTATTTTCAGAGATTTCTGACATAGGTCGTGCGGGCAACGCAACAGTAAAATTTCAATTTGCAGAGGAAAAATATGACAGAAGGATTTCTTTGCAGCTCTTCATTGTCATCCATCAAGAAGTCACTGGTACGTTTTCAAGGGAAATAGCCTTTTTAATTTGTTTTCCTTAACGAAATAAATTATGGGAGTCTGTGTCTTGAAAACTGCCAACGATGGGGAACGTCTCCCATTATTAGAAGTCCATAGAGTTATCAGTTCTAATTATTAAAAAAACAAACAGACAAAATCTTTGGAGTAGGCCAAGATTGTTGCTTCCGAATACAGAATTATTGGCACTTACAAAGAAGCACTAAGAGGAAGACACTATTTGAAGAACTGTCAGTGTACACAGGCATTAGAAAAAGGTAATTAAAAATAAAAAAATAAAAAAAAAAGAAAAAGGTAATTCCCCCTACTTGCCATCTTCAGAATGAACAAAGATTTTTATTTATTTCCAAATTGAGTGTAACTTTGAATGACACATTAATGTTCTAATTCTGGCTTTATAAGCTATAGAACCTTGGGAACTTTTACTGATTTTTCCTCGTGATTCTGTTTCTACTTACATGGAAAGCAAGACACATGAAGTGGCATGTAGGCCATGGGGCATCGGTGCCCGATAAATGGTCCTACGGATACCAGCGGAACGAGGGCGACTGTCTTGTTCATTTCTGACAGAAGTTCTGCGTATTAGACGTTTTAATCCTTAGTTTTTCTACTTGGGAAACTAGAGAACTTAACTCAAGGACACCAGAGTAGTCAGTCAGTGGTGGAACCGGGAGCTAGAATTGAGTCCATCACCATCTTTCATACCGTGACGCCGTGAGTGCATTAGAGGGAGAGGATGGCAAACTCCGCGGTTTCTGAACGGTCCTACCTTGATCGGCGCCTGCATGGCCACGTGAGAGGTAAGGGGGGTGCAGACCTCACCAAGCAATGCTGTCAAGCACACTTCCCGTGTGATCTTTGTGGAGGACGAGGGGGATGAATATTAATACACAAAAGGTTTGGCGTTCATCTGTCCACGGCATTTCTGCTGCTTTTCGTTTTTCATTACAGCTTATTGAGATTATTTTGGATCTTGGCTCCGCTATGGATTTAAAATTCAGGTGTACGTCGTTTCCATAATTTTATTGAAGATCTAGATCAAGCCGAAAAGATGAGACCCCGTAGTGAAGTCTGTTACAAAGCGCTTGCTGAATGTGGTTCTCAGTGAGCTGTGGGGCAAGGTTTTCATATTCATGGTGTATTTAAAGCCCGTTTATCTGGCTCACAGCCTTTGAATGTAAGCTTTTGCTGGTTAAAATAAAGGCATGTAAAAAAAATAAATAAATAAAGGCATGTTACATCTGTGTCATTTACCTATAGGAACTCTCTTTCAAAGACAAAGGTGGTAACTAATATTCAGAAACAAAAAGGTCCAGGAAACATCTGGTTTATTTGTCAGTTTTATCCCTGGTGTCCAGCACAGTATCTCACAGACATAATTGCTCAATTGATATTCATGAAGTGAATTATTTTTATCAAGCCATAAAATTAGTTATTATAGGCAGTACACCATGATTTGTCCCCTTCTTCTGCTTTCATCTAAGTGCTCGCCGAAGGGACTTTCATCAAATATGTGATGCCAAACAACACAAAACTAACTTATCATAAAATTCCTAAAAAAAATATATGTGATGCCAAACACAAAACTAACTTATCATAAAATTCCTAAAAAAAAAAAAAAATTCAAAGTCTGTTTTAGGTCATAATAGAGTTAAAACTTGACACTTTGCCCTGTGATCATCTGTCTTTTGCTTCCATAAAACTAAATCTGAATTATAAGTCTTGGGCTCAAAGACCTTGGAGAAATAACCACTGCTCAAGATATATATTGTCATATCTATATGTGCCCCTGAGGTGTGTACTATTTCTTACCTAGTTTTATAGATCAATAAAATTAAGTTCAAATAATTTGCATTTATCAAGGTCTGCTATTGCTAAGTGTTTATTCTTATGATTGTGTCTTACTTGTAGAACTTGCAAGAGTTTTGAAAAGTTTTATTTTTTTTATTTTTTATTTTTTTTAATTTTTATTTACGATAGTCACAGAGAGAGAGAGAGAGAGAGGCAGAGACACAGGCAGAGGGAGAAGCAGGCTCCATGCACCGGGAGCCCGACGTGGGATTCGATCCCGGGTCCCCAGGATCGCGCCCCGGGCCAAAGGCAGGCGCCAAACCGCTGCGCCACCCAGGGATCCCGAGTTTTGAAAAGTTTTAAAGGTTGAAGATGACAAATAAGTGATTGAAAATAAATTTCTCATTGGTCAACTTTCCTAAGCTTGGAAATGTCTATTTAGTGAGCATTAGGAGAGGGGGATTTCAGGTAAAACAGAGATTTGGAAAATAAAATTTAACCGTTAGTAGATCCAATCCCCACCACCACCACCAAGGAAAGAAATTACAGTGAACAATGAAATGAAAATGTTTAGTATTTATTATCACAACTCACAAGAGAAACCTCATCCTGGTATCAGTATCCATATTTTAAAATGAAAACAAATGTGTAAATAATTTCTCCATTATTTCTTTTGCCTTTACAAAATGAAATCGGTCCCACCATTTGCTTCAATGTGGTTGGAACTGGAGGGTGTGATGCTTGAAAAAAGTCAATCAAAGGACAATCATCATATGGTTCCTCTCATATGTAGAATATAAGAAATAGTCTAAGGGACCATAAGGGAACGGGGGGAACTGAGTGGGAAAAATCAGAGAGGGAGACAAACCATGAGAGACTCCTAACTCTGGGAAACAAACAAAGGGTCATGGAAGGGGAGGTGGGCGGGAGGACGGGGTGAGGTGACAGGCACTGAGGAGGGCACTTGATGGGATGAGCACTGGGGGTTATACTAGATGTTGGCAAATCGAATTTGAATTTAAAAAAATGAAATTGGTTTCTATAAACATATTGTTTTTATTTTCTTGTCAAGAAATTACTATTTCATTATAAAACATTTTCCAATATTCTATATACTTACTATTTTGAGAGAATCATGCTCTTATACTATTTTCCCCCATTGCTCAATTTAAGGACAATCACTTAGAATTATGTTTTGACTTTTATCGGGATGATCACACTTTATGAATTTATATACATTATATTGATACACATTTAAATTTATGAAAATATTTTAAAATGTTCTAAATTTTAAAAAACACTGTAATTAAAAAAAACTGTCTCTAGTGGAATTTTGTTTTTTTAAGATTTTGTTTATTTATTCATGAGAGACACAGAGAGAGGCAGAGACACAGGCAGGGGGAGAAGCAGGCTCCATGTGGGGAGCCGATGCGGGACTCGATCCTGGGGCCCCAGGATGACAGCCTGAGCCAAAGGCAAGTGTTCAACCCCTGAACCACCCAGGTGTCCCCTTAGAGGAATTCTTAAATTGAGTGTCACCAAGTGCTTAATATAGGGTTTGCTAGATAGGTACGTGTAGAGATGTATCTTTTTATTATTATTATTATTTTAAGAGAAGTCACAGTCAGAGAAATGAATGCTAAGGAGATGCTAGCAAAGCAAAAAGGTTAGCATACGTGTCTTTTAGTTAAATGAGCATGCTGTGTGGGAAAGGGATCACTTATGGGTTAATCCACTGAATGGAAAATTCACTCATAGCTACTCTGAGTTCAATGAAAGTTTGCTTCGAAAGCATTTTAATTGAGTGCTACTAGTTAACTAGAATTGTCTTTATAACATAGACGGTTCTTTCTAACTATTAGATAACGTGAGAGTTTTACAACAAAATGATCACTACCTTTATTATCTGTGACATTTTGTGATGCAGATGTTGCATTCTTATGCAAAATGTAATAGATACTTGTTATAAAATACTATGCCAAAATTAGGCTGATTATTCTATTTGATTTAAAATGTCATGTAGTAAAGGTTATTTTCACTCATTAAGATTAAATGCAAGTGGCCATATGTTAGAACAATCTTTTGAATTGCAAGTATACTCAGCTGAAAATTGTCAACAAACTCAGAAATATCCAAAGAAAAATAGCATTCTTTTTTTATTTGCCAAAGCATCTTCTCTCAATTACAGTGTCATTATGTTGTACTCATGGATGACACTTCATTATGACAAATCTGATCTCGAAAACAGTAAATCATTCTATATATAAATTTGATGGTGTTTTGATATTAAAAATGTGTAAAATGTGTCAATACTTCAGAAATGGAACATCAGCAAAGAGGATTATTGGCCTACTCACATAATAATGTAACTGTTAAGAGGATAGCATTTTCCAATTGCAATTACATGCCCTAATTTTAAAGGGGCTATCATTTACAATAATTTGGCAGATTTGGTCCATATTTCTTTCAGAAATTCATTTCTTCATTATGCCTCAAAACAATTTATGGTGCATTTATGTTGGTGAAGATAATTTGCTTATTTTATTGTGAATGGAAATCAGTAATTACATACAATCCCATTTTCTGCAGACATAAAGTTAATTCATGGTAGTAATTTTATACAGAATATTAGCTTGCGTTAGTTATGATGTAAATGTAACTGTGGTAAATGCCTCCGTTATAACTGAATTTCTTTGGACTTGATGGGAAAAGAAATGTTGACTTGGTACTAACAATTCCATAGATGATTTTCTGACAAGCCTGTGGATCACTTTGCCCTCCTAGAAGTGTTTGGGCAAAATTAGAACTGAGTCTGAATCCCACCTTCTCTATTTCTATGCTTTGTGACTTTAGGCAAGGAACAAGGCTTGTCCAAGTCTTAATTTTATCACCTGCAACATAGGAACAGCTGTAATAGCTATTTCATAGGGTTGTTGATAGGGTGAAGTGAGCAGATACATAGTTTGCTTCCCATGTTTATGGACATACAACCAGGGTTTTAAAAAGTGCCTGAAAATGCATTAAAAATATTTATCTCCACTCAATTATCTGACTACAAGATGTTTATATTGGAGGAAAGCACACAGTAAAAGAGAGAAAGACATAAGAAGGAAGGAAAGAAAGAAAAAAGAAAGAAAGATGAAGAGAGGAGAGGGGAGAGGAGAGAAAGGAAGAAAGAAGCTAAGAAAAGGAAAGAAGAAAACAATGTTGAAAGGAGTTAACGGAGGGATTATTTGAGTTTGGGCTTGCAACCTAATGTTAAAAACAAACACAAACAACCAAACAAAACCCAAAAGGCCCAAAATGGAGTCCTTTGTGTTAAACCTCAAGTCAGCAAAGCAGGATTGATAACCTAACCTAATTGCAGTTTCATTCTCTCCCATCACTAGAATTTTAAACCAATCAGTCTGCAATTGCCTGATTCACACTAGTGAGGAAATCTGCATCACAGACTCCCACTCTTCTCCTAAAGGTACGACCTTGCCTAAAATAATCCTTTCTTTGGTTTATGACTTCCTTGTCCCTGCCCCATTTGGTCTGTAAAAGCCTTCCACTTAAAGAAAATCATTGTTATTATTTTTTATTGATGTGTAGTTGACATACAAGGTTGCAGTAGTGTCAGTTGTGACACTCACCACAAGCGTAGCTACCGTCTGTCACCATACTACCCCTATTACAATACCACTGACTGTGCGTCCTAGGCTATACCTTTTGTCCTTGTAACTCATATATTCCTTAGCTGGAAGCCTGTGCCTCCCATGCACTCCTGTTCACCCATGTTCCCATCCCCCCTTCCCTCCCTTTGGCAATTATCAGTTTCCTGTATTTGTGGGTCTGTTTCTACATTTTTGTTTGTTCATTCGCCTTGTTTAGATTCCCCATATAAGTTAAATCATATGGTTTTGGTCTCTGACTTATTTCACTTAGCATAATATCTTCTATACACACACACACACATATATATATATATATATATCTGTATAATAGATTTATATGTATATATGTGCACACACACACGTATACCACATCTTCTTTATCCACTCATCTATCAGTGGACACTTGGGTTGTTTCCCAATCTTGGCTATTATAAATAATGCTGCAGTAACTATAGGGGTGCATATATCTTTTAGAATTCATGTTTTTGTTTTCTTTGGGTCAATACCCAGTAATGGGATTACTGGACCATTTGGTATTTCCATTTCTAATTTTTTGAAGAACCTCCATGCTCTTTTCCACAATGGCTGCAGTAATTGCTATTCCCACCAACAGTGCACAAGTGTTCCTTTTTCTCCGTGTTACTGCCAACATTTATTGTCTTTTTGATTCTATCCATTCTGACTGATGTGAGGTGATGTCTCATCATGATTGTGATTTGCATTTCTCTGATGATGAGAGATGTTGAGCATTCTTTCATGTGCCTGTTGGCCATCTGAATGTCTTCTTTGGAAAAATGTCTATTCAGGTCTTCTGCTCATTTTTTAACCAGACTATGTGTTTGGGATTGAGTTGTAGAGTTCTTTCTTTTTTTTTTTTTTTAAGATTTTATTTATTTATCTTGAAGAGAAGGTGTGTGAGTGGAAGGAAGAGCAGAGAGAGAAAGAGAGAGAGAGAGAGAGAGAGAGAGAGAGAATGTCAAGCAGACTCCATGCCGAATAAGGAGCATGATGTGGAACTAAATCTTACAACCCTGAGATCATGACCTGAAACGAAACTAATAGTCAAACACTTAACAAATTGAGCAACCCAGGTTCCTGAGTTGTATAAGTTCTTTATACATTTTGGATATTAACCCCTTATCGGATATATCCTTTGCAAATATCTTCTCCCATCCAGTAGGTTGCCTTTTGGAAACATTTTTTTTTTTTTTTAAGATTTATTTATTTTAGAGACAGAGAAAGAGAGAGAGCATGAGCTGGGGGAGTCGCAGAGGGAGAGGGAGAGAGTCTTGAGCAGACTCGGCCCTGAGCATAGAGCCCTGAGATCATGACCTGAGCTGAAACCAAGAGCTGGATGCTTAATCCACTACACCACCCAGGCACCCCTAAAAACTTTTTTTAAGATTTTAATTCTAGTATAGTCAACATACAGTGTTATATTAATTTGAGGTGTACAATATAGTGATTTAATAATTCTATACGCTATTCAGTCTCATCATGATCAGTGTACTCTTAATCCCCTTCATAATAGATTTCCTTTTTCATTTTGTTGATTTTTTTTGACTGTGCAAGATCCTTTTCTTTTGATGTAGTACCAATAGTTTATTTTTGCTTTTGTTTTCCTTGCCTGAGGAGATATATCTAGAAAAATGTTGCTAAGGCTGATGTGAAAGATGTTACCATCCATGCTGTCGTCTAGGAACTTTATGGTTTTGGGTATTACATTTGCCTCTTTAATCTATTTTGATTATGATTATGTATGATTATTTTGTGTATGGTGTTAGAAGGTGATCTGGTTTCTTCTTTCTTTCTTTCTTTCTTTCTTTCTTTCTTTCTTTCTTTCTTTCTTTTTCTTTCTTTCTTTCTTTCTTTCTTTCTTTCTTTCTTTCTTTCTTCTTTTTCTTTCTTTCTTTCCTTTCTTTTTTTTTTTTTTTTTGCATGTAGCTGTCCAGTTTTCCCACTTATTGGAGAGACTACCTTTTCCGCATTGTATATTCTTGCCTCCTTGTCATAGATTAATTAATCACATAAGCATAAGCTTATTTCTGGGCTGGCTATCCCACTGCATTAATCAATTTGTTGATTTTTGTGCCAGTACTGCACTGTTTTGTAGTGTATCTTGAAATCTGGGATTGTGGTACCTTCAGTTTTGTTCTTTCTCAAGATTACTTTGTCTATTCAGGATCTTTTATGGTTCTATACAAATTTTAGGATTATTTTTTTCTCATTCTGTGAAAAATACTATTGGTATTTTGATAGGGGTGGCCTTGAATCCGTAAAAGCCTTGCATTTTCTACAGCATCTTGGAGCTTCTTTCTATGTGCTAGATAAGATGCCTCCTTATTCATGAATCACTGAATAAAGCCAATTAGATCTTCAGTTTTATTCAGTTGAATTTAGTTTCTTAATACTACTAATAAAGAATGGTTCTTAAAAACATTTTATTATTAACAACTGTACCTCTAAAACAGGAGAAAAATTAAAAGTTCATAATATAAATGGACAAATTACAGGTGGAGTCATTATTAGAAAAATAAAGCATCTTCAATGCAGATGTTCAAATATTAAAGGGGAAGGTAAAAATAATGTGGTTTAACTTTAGATGACAGATCAAAATCCAGAATACATTTTGTAAACTGTATTTTACAGGATACATTGAACAAATTAAATTATAACATTGAAATATGGGATCCCTGGGTGGTGCAGCGGTTTGGCGCCTGCCTTTGGCCCAGGGCGCGATCCTGGAGACCCGGGATCGAATCCCACGTCGGGCTCCTGGTGCATGGAGCCTGCTTCTCCCTCTGCCTGTGTCTCTGACTCTCTCTCTCTCTCTCTCTCTCTCTCTGCGACTATCATAAATAAAAAAAAATTAAAAAAAAAAATAAATAACATTGAAATATACCTGACCCCTGAACAATGTGGGGATTAGGAATGCTGACCCCTCTCATAGCACAAAATCTGCATATGACTTTTGACTCTCCCAAAACTTAACTACCAAAGGTTTGCTGTTAACTGGAAGACTTGTCAATACCATAAACAGTCAATGAACATGTATTTTGCATGTTACATGTATTATATACTGTATTCTTACAATAAAGGAAGCTAGAGAAAAGGAAATGTTATTAAGAAAATTGGGAGGAAGGGAAAACACATTTTCAATGAGTAAGAGACAAGCAGGGCTGGGTAGGGAGAGATAGGGGGCTATGGGATCAGGAAAATAAAAATAAAAATAAAAATAAAAATAAAAATTTAAAAATAAATATATAAATATAAATAATATAAATAATATAAATATAAATATAAATATAAATATAAATATAAATATAAATATAAATATAAATATAAATATAAATATAAATATAAATATAAATATAAATAAGTAGCGGTGAAAGGAAACCAGAGATAAAGAAACAAGCTAGACCATCCTGTCTCAGGAGTCGGAGGTGGGGTCTTGTTATAACAGCTTCTCCTGACTAACAAAGAATTACCAGACCCTAAAAAGGAAATAAGCCATTAAAGGTGTTATCACTAGTCTTTAGTCAATGATGCTATCAATAGAGATGTTAAAAGGATGCAAGTTCCCTGGTTAGCTTTCAATAAAAGACCAACCCAAAGGTCCTGAGTGACAACCCTGTCGACCCTCTCACTCTTGAGAGCTTTTTCTATATTCTCACTTAATGAAGCTCTATCACTTAACTTGTCCTCTTTTGTCCTTGAGATTCATTCTTCGACTGCGTGAGACAAGAACCTCACTCTCCCACTTCCCCAGTACTGTATTCATTAAAAACTATCTGTATATAAGAGAACCTACAAAATCCAAACCCATGTTGTTCAAAAGTCAAATGTACTATACTCTCTTCTTGGAGACCGTTTTTTCTTTAACTAAACAAATTGTGAAAAAAAAAATTAGAAAATAAATTAATGTCATCTACTGCCTGAGATTGTTAGGAGGAAGTGAAGTCATATATATAAAGTTCTTAAAACACACCAGAAATTCAAAAACTATAAATGTGAGTTATTAAATATTTTTATGTGATTTTCTTTCTTATCTTGGATCACCAAGATTTTGGGGAGAACAACAATCTCATAGGATAGTTGTTACTATAAAAAAAACCCAGATATTAAATGGCCAGTCCTTCGGCCAATGACATATATGCAGATTCTTCATATCCATTGTCGAAAGAACTTATTTCTATTGGAGTGAAGCAGAGAGGGGGCCTTGTTAAACAATTCGTTGGTGGGATAAGAGTAGTTTTCAATTGATTAATAAATATATTCACGTTCATGTGTGTCTATGTATGTTCTCCATATATGTGGAATCCTGCTGGACATCTGTTTGTCACAACTCTCGATCCACTGGCTATGTTCTTTCCCATATCCTTTGCCCTAGAAGCCTGACCCCTGTGAACTATGTCAGTGATTTTCAAAGTGTGTTCCCCAGACCAGCCGCATCAACGATGCCAGGATCCCTATAGAATATAAATTATTCAGCTCCACTCATATCTGCTGAAACAGAAAATCTGAACTGAGGAACAGCAATATGTGGCTTAAAGCTGTTTTGGGTTCCTGGACCCAGTTCTACTGCGTGGGGCCAGTGGGATTCCACCTCCACACGCCACCAAGCAATGTTCAGGACACCGAGTGGGTGTCCTACAATCTCCCCCACTTCAGCCCTAGTCATAAACCCAGGCTGTCACATGTGCTTCTGATCTACCGGCTGTTTATCAGAGGTTCCCACAACCCCTCCTTGAGTCTCAGAGAACTCAAATATGTTCCTTATTACATCACCAGTTTATTGTAAAAGGATATAATTCAGGAACCCCAGGTGGAAGAGATACCTTGGGCAAGGGATAGGGAAAGGATACAGAGCTCTCATGCCCTCTCCTGGCTCACCACTCCCCCAGTTCTCCATGTGTTGACCAACCCAGAGGCTCTCTGAACTCAGTTTTGGGGCATTTTATGGAGGCTTCATTAAATAGGCCCAGTTCATTAAATCATTGGCCAAGGTCAGGGGAGTGACTGGAAGTTCCAACCTCCTTTAAAATATATATATATATAATATTTTATATATATTATATATAAAATAATTATATTATATTATAATTTATATATATTTTATATTAATATATTTTATGTATTTTTATATATTATATATATATATTTTTGTTTGTTTATTCACAAGAGACACAGAGAGAGAGGCAGAGACACAGGCAGAGAGAGAAGCAGGCTCCATGAGGGGAGCCCGATGTGGGACTCGATCCCAGAACCCCAGGATCACGCCCTGGGCTGAAGGCAAATGTTCAACCCCTGAGCCCCCCAGACATCCCTGGAAGTTCCAATCTTCTAATCACAAAGTTGGTTTCCCAGGGACTCAACCTCCACCGTTTACTAAAGTGCAGATGTCAGCTTAATAACATAAGAAAAGACACCTCCTTGGCTCTCATCTCTTCCGAAATACCAAGGGTTTTCAAAACTCTGTGCCAGAAGCTTGGACCAAGATCAAATGTACACATTTTTATTATAGGTCACAACATCACAAAGTCCTTTAAGTAATTCTGATGCATGCTACACTTCGGGGAACAGTGAAGTACAGCGACAAGATTCCTTGGTTTCTGCCCGAGGTCGGCCAAGGAGGGAACCTGCAGGAGACTGGAGGAAGGAAGGCCGGCCTTTACCCTCCAGGGTCTCTGCAGGCTGACCCCGCGGCTGCAGTGCGCCGCCCAAGGCTGGGGCTCCTACCAGATTGCTTCAGGTGCTTGTTCATTCTCAGGAGTTTGGTCTCACTTCCCTCTCCGACTCTTTCATTAGATGAGAGAAGGACATGTTGGCAAGGATGTGGAGTAAGGGGAAGCCTCTCGCACTGTGGGAGGGAAGGCAAACTGTGCAGCACCCTAGAAAACACCGTGGAGGTTTCTCCAAAAGTCAAAAAAAAAAAAAAAAGTCTACCCCTCCATCCAGCAATTGCACTACTAGGTATTTGCCCAAAAGATTGCAAAAATAGTAGTTCGGAGGGATTATGCACCCTGGGGTTTGTAGCACATTATCCAACAGCCAAGTTTTGCAAACAGCCCAGGCGCCCACTGGCCGAGGAATGGGTAAAGAGGAGGCGGCGCGTATGCACAGTGGACTGTGACCCCGTCGTAGGCAAAGAATGAATCTGGTGACGCGGGGAGAGCTGGACGGGACCGTGCTGAGCAGAGTCAGGCGGTCAGAGAAAGACAAACACCGTATGATTTCAAATTATTTTGTGCATGTCCCGTGAGGTAGAGAGTAGGGTTCATTTTTTTATTACATGTGATACTATACTTATTCTAGGATCAGAGTTGTTGAAAAGAATTTCCTGGGGTGGCTGGGTGGCTCAGTGGCTGAGCATCTGCTTTTGGCTCAGGTCATGGTCCCAGGGTCCTGGGATCGAGTCCCACGTCGGGCTCCCCGCGTGGAGCCTGCTTCTCCCTCTGCCTGTGTCTCTGCCTTTCTCTGTGTCTCTCATGAATAAATAAATAAAATCTTAAAAAAAAAGAATATCCTTTCCCAGTTTAATTATTTTGGAGTCATTGGTCACGGACAGTTAATATTATATACCTATTGGGGGATTTTTCCAGATAATCTTCTGTTAATGACTTCTAATATAACAGAGGATATTCTCTGAGTTCAATCCTCTTGTCCTCTTATGCTTATTGAGACCTGCTTTATGGTCCATCTGGAATACTTAGGGAATATTCCTTAAACTTCTGAAAATTCTATGTATTTTGCAGGTGTTAGGTCACGTGTCCAACAGATATCTAGCGAGGTTGTTTGATGATCTTGTCCACACGGTGAAAAGAGAGTTGTCTGTGAACCTGGAGCAGATCTGCAGCAGACACCGAGTGCGCCAACGCCCTGACCTCGGACTTTTCCACGTCCAGATCTGTGAGAAGCAAGTGTGTGCTGGTGAGCCCCTGGCTCTATGGTGTCCTTGCGGTGGCCCACCTCGTGAACTCGGATGCCGTGGTTTAGTTTGTTCACACTGGTCCCCCAGCAAAGCAGTTGGGATTTCAGTCCCAACATTGTATATATGGTGATGATTGTGTGAAGCGTGTACCCCCTGGCACCCGACCCCAGGGCAGTAACCACACCGCGGACACCAGGCGGACCGCACATTCAGGGAGCACTCATGTCTGTGCATCTGTTGCTCAGGACACACCCAGGCAGCAACGTTTGGAGCTGCGTTGCCTCTTGCCTCTCAGTGATAAAGCCATGATACACGTTTCACAAACATGGATAATGGAGCTGCCCCATAAAGACGAAAGGGCTGCAATAACGTTGAAAGTGAAATTCAAATGAAGGGGAAGTGGAATTACAGGAGAAAGAGGGGCTCATGGGTGTGTTGCTTTGCTGCTGCCACTCAGGAGATCCGAGGTATGCAGCCATGGCACTCAGGGGAGAAGGAAACCCACCCGCACCAATGAAAAGGGGGCTCCACGAACAGGATGAAGATGTCCCGGGAGGAGCGACGGAAGCAAAACATCTCCACGTGACATTGAAATTGCAAAGGAAGAACTGTTGGAAGTTGATCTTAGCTAAAAAGGGAATGTTACGATCTGCCAAGGCATCGGGAAAGACGTTCATTCCTGAGTGTGTGTTGTACAATGAGAAGAAAGTAAACACTGTTCAAATTGCTACTGAAATATTTTTTACCAAGAGTAAAATATTGTCATTCTCGCCGATTCCAATATTTGAATTTACAGTCTACAAAACACACATTAGCTTTACCAGAGTTTTTCCTTTCCGTATGCATTACAGTTGACCCTTGAACAACACAAATTTCCACTGTGTGTGTCTACGTATGTGTGGGGTTTTTTTGCATACAGTGAAGTACTGTAGATATATCTCCCTTATGCCTCTCTGAATGACATTTGCTTTCCTCTAGTTCACTATAA
Organism: Vulpes lagopus; assembly: GCF_018345385.1. Classification (NCBI taxonomy): domain Eukaryota; kingdom Metazoa; phylum Chordata; class Mammalia; order Carnivora; family Canidae; genus Vulpes; species Vulpes lagopus. Next base: position 114,880,079 of record NC_054833.1, on the reverse strand, counting down.
AAATACAGGGTATAATACATATGCAAAGTATATGTTAATCACTGTATATGGTATTGATAAGGTCAACAGTAGGCTCTTAAGAGTTAAGTTCTGGGGACTCGGAAGTTACCTGTGGATTTTCACCTGCACAGGGAGTTGGTGCCCCTAATCTCCACACCGTTCAAGGGCCAGCTGTCTAAGCAAATGAGAGTTTGTGACACTTTACAAAATCCTAACAGGTCGTGAGCAATAATAACCATTCCTTCATTATGAAGATTATTTCGCACAGTTCCGGTTTTGAGGTCGTTTTGATGAGCCTGCATTACCGTACAGAGTAAGGCTGGATTTAATGACTTCATACGATGGCATCAAACTGTTTTCCAGATGGGCTGTACAGTCTTGCCTTCCTGTCTGCATTGCATGAGATTTCCAGCTCTCTACTTTTTCACCAATATTTTATATTGTCAGTCTTTCTAATGCTAGGTATGGTAATGGATGAGGTAGGTCGCGGAGACTCACTGTGGTTTTAATTTGCATTTCTATGATGCCTAATGATGTGGAACATGTTTCATGTGCTTTATTGACCATTTGAATAGAGGTGTCTTCAGATGTCCTATCAATGTAATTATCAGATTGTCTTCTTGTTACTGACCTGTAAGAGTTCTTTATATTCTGGATACAAACCCTTTGTTGGACGGATAATTTTCGAAAATTTTTATCCCAGTGTATGACCTTCCTTTTTCTTTTTCTGATGTTATCTTCTGACTAGGAAAGCCTTTAAGTCTTGATCAAAATGTGCACTTGATCATTTTTCCTTTTGTAGCCTGTACTTCTTTTTCATCCTTAAAAAAAAAAAATCTACATGGCATAACTCACAGGGATTTTCTCCTTTATTTTTTCCTAGAAATTAAATGATATTAGCATTTACATTTAGACCAATGATCAGTTCCGAGTTAATTTTCCTATATGGGATGGATAGGTTGAGGTAAATTTTTTCATATGAATTTCAAGTTCTTTCAGTACCATTTTTTGAAAAGACTCTCCCCATTGAATTATCTTGCCGCCTTTGTCAAAAATCAATTGGCCATAGAGGTGACATCACTAAAATGGCATTGTAGGAGACCCCAGCCTCTGACCCCCCCCCAGGAACATCAATTGTGGGTCATGATGGAGGCGTAAGCTAACACCGTAGTGGTAGTCATTTTGCAGTGTGTATATAGATGTATCAGACGAACATGCTGTATACTTTAAACACACACCATGCTATCTGTCAATTATATCTCGATTTTTAATACTTTGAATTTACTACTCTGTTCCGATCTATTTGTCTGTCCTCAGAATAACACCATGGTCTTGCTTATTGTAAATTTACAACTTGATTTTGAATGGAGGGTAGTGTAAGTAGTTGACTTTTCTTCCTTTTAAAGGTTGTTTTCATTATTATAAATGCAATACGTTCTATATGAATATTATAATCAGATTTTAAATTTCTATGGAAACTATTCTTCCCATTTTGTTAGGAATTGCACTGGCATATTAATAATAATGTCTCCAGTCACCAATATTTTAATTCTTTTATAAATTTCTCCAAATAGGGATGCCTGGGTGGCTCAGTCAGTTGAGCATCTGCTTCCAGCTCAGGTCAGGACTTATTTTACTTAGCATAATACTCTCTAGTTCTATCCATGTCCTTGCAAATGACAAGATTTCATTCTTCTTATGGCTGAGTAATATTCCGTTGTGTATATAGACCGTATCTTCTTTATCCATTCATCAGTCAATGGACACAGCTGTTTTTATAATATGACTGCTGTAGAAAATCTGCTATAAACATCAGTGTCCTATATCTTCTTGTTTTGTCCTTCTGACTTTTTTTGTATTAACCAAGTTCTTTTTTTTATTATTATTCTACATATCTCAGCCGTTCACTTTTTTTTTTTTAGTTTTATCTGTTTACTTTTAATTTCAGCAAAGGATTTATACTGAGGCTTATAATATTTGGTGTCAACATCTGCAATCTACCTTTATTGGAATTTATCAACTTCACATAATATACCTCACTTCCCAACCGTTTTCCTTTTTGTTCAGCTGCTTTTATTCTAATTCTACACTTATTATAAGTCTCCATACATTACTATAGTTTTGCCTTAAACAGTCAATTATCCTTTTAATATTTCTTTTTCTCCACAGGGAATGACTAGTCCTCTATATTTACATACCTGTGTGCCAATTTTCTTTTTTGTCACTTAGATGGACCTGATATAGTGTCAGATATTACCTTCCTTTAATCTGAAAAACTTTCTCTAATACTGCTTTTAGTTCCAGTTTTCTGGTGTCAACTTTTCTCAGCTCTTATACTGAAAAATATCTTCATTTTGCTTATATTTTTTAATTCTATTTTCTCTGGACTTATAATTCAAGGATGACTTTTTATTTTTAGTAATTGAAAGATATTCAGTTGGCTCCTCTCTTGCGTTGTTCTGATGAAACAGCACCAATTCTTATCAATATTCTCTCGTGTATGTTTTCATCTTTCTCCATCTGGTTTTATTTTCAAGATTTTCTGGCTCTTCAATTTTCAGCGACTTAATCAACAGTGTGCTTAGATTTGTCCTTTTTGCTTACACTGCTTGGGATTTGTTTTGCTTCTCAAATCTGTATGTTAATATGTATGTGAAATTTGGAGATGTTTTTCTTTCCAAACCTTTCTTTATTTCCACATCCATTTCTTCTTATTAAATCCTTGAACGTATTCACATGGCTGCTTTAAATGACTCCTCTGCTAATTTTTACAATAGTGTCATCTCTCAGTCTGTTTCTATTGATTGTTTTTTCCTGGTAATGTGTTACAAATTTTTTAATTGCACCATATGTATAAAAAGCTAGATTTCATACTCAAGAGCTTTGGGTTTTGCTCTGTTGAGCCCCTAATCTACTGTTTGATCAGCTTAATTACACTGAAGCTAGATTGCAGTTCTGTTCGGAACAGTGTAGAGCAACTCTTATTCTAAGATTATATCAGTTCTATTTATAGGGAAAGCCTTTTCCAGAATTTTCATTGAATGACAGAGTATTCAATGATGTCTCTCTAAATAGTTAATTAGAACTCAAATTCTTCCCAGTACTGTTTGATTTCCGTAAAGAAAGCTGTTCTCTTCCAGTTCTCACAGAATTCCATCCTGCAAATTTGAAGTTAGTATTTGAGGCCAAAGACTCAAGAACATCACTATCTAGATATCTGTCCCTCTTCCTCTGTCCCACATTTGCTTGTTCAGCAAATCCCAAACTCTGATTTCATTTCTTTTGCGTGAAGTTATTGCTCTCACTCCCCTAGAACAAAGTTTGGGAAAATGCCTCCAGACAGACAGAACCCATGGTAGATATGTAGTTCACGTCATGTATTTCCATTCATTTTGTTGTCCAATGCCTACAAATAGCTGCTTCATAAATTTTACCCATTGATATAGCTGTTTATGGTTGGAGTGTATGTAGGCTATCCATAACTCTTGTCTTCGCCAGAATGGGAATGTAGGTTATCCATAACTCTTGTCTTCCTCAGAATTGGAAATCCATTTTAATTACATTTACTTCCCATTAAATTCTTTTCAACCTATTCAGTATGTTAAAGTAATAGCCCTCTGTTAGGGAGTCTCCCTTTGTTTATATTAGTAAAAGGACTAGATTATTTGGCCAACGTGGATAAATTTTCTGATAAGCATCAGTGACAGCAGGTTTTGAATATGTGTATAGCTTGAAAGTACAAAGAGTCTTTAGACTGGGCAAAATGAAACCAATGTGTTGTTAAGTGGATTGTCAGGGTTCACAGGACAGGTTTAGTAGATGAGAGACAGATGTGAGATGAAACCTTAGAACTTCCAAACTCATTCTCCGAGCCTTAATCATTTGGGCTAAAGTTAGGATGAGGAAATAATAGGAAGTAGCATGGGATGAAGTCACTTAAAGAATGCCACTATCATCAGAGTTAATTGAAGTACATCTCATTTCACACATTGCATCCTTTGTCTCAGATGGTTAAAACAATATGTTACACTTGAACTCTGATCACCAGAAAAGAAAAACACTTAAAGTTTCCCTAAACTCTTTGTCACACCACAGTGTGTTTCTATGTCACATTCTGTGGCTATTGTTTTGTGTTGTTGTTATAAAGCACCCGCCATCATACATAACCACCAAGATATTTGCAAGTGCAGAATCATTCTTTTACTTTTATTGGGTACAGGGTAAACATGAGGACTCATTTAAGGGATTTTCATTTCTTCATCTATTTAATATTTTTGAAAAATACTATTTAGAAATAAGAGTCAACTATCAATTAAAAATAAAGATATTCTAAGAGAAAAATTCTGATATGATATACTGCAACTGTAGAATGTTTTCTTGTTCTCCTTGAGAAGTTCTGATTTACATAATATTTTAACTATCACACTTTTTTTTTTCTTTTAGATAGAAAATTCCCATGCTGGAGTTCTGAATGTGTAACATTAAAAGGCTTGGAATTCATTTCTTTTTTTTTTTTTTTTCTTTTTTAAGTCACTAACTCTGAAGATATAAGAAACAGACTGACACTAACCACTTCAATGTTTTGCTTAGAAATGGAGCAATGGATGGTGCACAATGCAGTTCATTCATGTTAGCAAAGGACTGAACTCCTCAGGGATCCAAAGTGGCAACATTTCCCTTTGTACAATTTTTCACAAATGTTGGACCTGTATTAAATAAAGTTTTTGACATGATGCCCTTGAAAAATTCCAGCCTATTATCAGCCAAGTTCTATCTAGTTCTAATTATCTTGTTTCACAATTTGAGGGACTTTTTCTTCTTCTTCCTCTTCTTCTTTTTTCTTTTTTTGCCTCATAAGAAACTGCCAAAGTAGAACTGGGGATGATTTATCTAGAGGGCATGATGATTTGGTCGGCAGAAGCCATTTTCAGAATCCTCTGGGTACATGAAATTAGACTTTACACTTTTGATGATGGAAAAGATGCCTGCAGCCTTCTAGGGGGATGGTTGACCCTTTCTGCATATAACTATGAAGGAGATTTGCAAAAGTTTAGCTGAAAATTATTCTACTGTAAACAAACATTTAAGTAGCAGCAAGTTATTTGACCTAAGTTAAAGTCCATTAGTAATTTCAAACGCTCTGTATTACAGTGTTTCCTAGAAGAGGAGAAAGGATGTTGTGTGTTCTTCACAGGGTCAGAATATTTCTTCCTTTAATAGGTACCTAACATGAACCCCAAATGATGATAGACAGTTTATATCCATTAATTCTGATCCTCACAAGTATCCATCTCTTTGAGTTATAATAGCTCCATTCTATACATGGAAAAGAACGTCAGATTAAGGGATGTGTTCCAGGGCATGGAGTGAGTGATGGAACAGAACCCAGCTGCAGACGTTAGTAAATGTGATCCTGACCTGACACCCTTTACAGTAAACATATTAATTAAATATCTAAGGAGTTAAGAAAAATAACTTAATACCCTCCAAACTAGTCCTCTTTTCTTCTTCACATTTACTGTACTATCACCTCCTCAAACTCAAAAATTTTAAATGATCACTGCTTTTCCCCACTGACATAGCACCCTAGTTACTGCTGTATTCAGTGCCTCTCCCTTATATGCTTTCTCACAAAATGATCATTGGGACCATCTGATTTTTATCCTGTCTTCCTCGAGTTCACTGTGTATGTTTTTGCCTCTTTATGCCCTCTCTCCTCAAAACATAATCCTCCTTACACTTTGTTAATAATCCTTAAGATTTGGGGGGCGCCTCAGTCAGTTAAGCATCTGACTCTCGAGCTTGGCTCAGGATATGAGATCAGGATTGTGGGATTGAGCCCCCAGTGGGGCTCCCGGCCCAGCAAGGAGTCTCTCTCCCTCTCCTCTGCCCCTTCCCCCACTCGAAAGTGCTCTCTCTAAATCTATAAATGATCTTAAAAAAGAATAGTCCTTAAGATTGTAATTCCCACCTCACCAGCCTCATCTCTCATCATGCCCTCCAAATCTCTCTCAAACTTGTAACACAGTCTTATTTGCTCTCTCCTTGTTTATACGTGTTTGTTTCTGTCTCATTTCCAGACTAAACCACAAGCTTGGGGATGGTGGGTTTTCTACACAGACAACATAGTATCATAAACCCATAAGAAAAAGTGGTAAGGGCCACTTGGGTAGCTCAGCGGTTGAGCATCTGCCTCGGCTCAGGTTGTGACCCTGGGGAACCTCGGTCCCAGGATTGAGTCCTCCCCACAGGGAGCCTGCTCCTCCCTCTGCCTGTGTCTCTGCCTCTCTCTGTGTGTGTGTCTCTCATGAATATATAAATAAAAGCTCTAAAAAAAAGAAAATAAGAGAATAAATATTTTCTGAATGTTTTTTATACTTTGGTGAGAGCATAGGGCTAATTCCTTATGTATTACTTTAGTTGATTCTCTATAAAACATCCAATGTAGATATAAGGACTCTTGTTTTAAAAACTATGAGTGTTTAGTACTTTGCTTTGTTATCCAGATAATGAAGGGCTGATTTTTTTTTTAATTTAATTTTTTTTTTTTTTTTTTTTTTTTTTAGCACTGGTCTCTCTATTCCAAACCTATGGTCATTTTATTATACCAGAGAGCTTCTTTGACATTTCTGGCTTTTTAACTTCTGTGTTAATTCAGTTTCATGGTGATAGAGGGAGCTTACAAGTCCAAATATTTCAACATAGCATGCCAATTCATACTGATGTTAATGAGTTTAGAAACTCTCAGAGCATGTATTATGAATTTCAGCACTTATTGACAAATCATATAAATTGGAAGAAAATCACATTCTATATAAAATAAGGAGTGTGGAAAATAGAATCAAATAATAAAAAGTATGGTATTAACATGCATCACTTCAACAATATAAGCAGAGTCATTACCAAAACAAAGAAGTTATTCTAAAAGGTTTCATTATTTGTGAAATACCAGACATTTCCACTACTAAATTAAGACCATACACTCACTGAAATCTGTTTGAATTCTTAAACCAATGGAAAGAAACTATAACTAACTTTAAGGGAGATTTGAAGGTGTGAGATGTGGTCTGGGTGATAAATTGAAATCTTCTGTCCTTTTTTATTCATTCTTCTTCATTTTCTGTGGGTAGACAAGGTTTACTGCAAAACCGGCCCAGTAGATACGCGTACTAACAAGAGGTTATTCTGGCAGGAGAGGTTTAGATTAACTTGCAAATCAAAGGAATTGTTACCACGAGCAGGATGAGATCAGGTTTACTTCTTTAAGCAAAGTTTCTGGAGCTGTGTGTTTATGTCACTAAATAGGTGGAGGCCAACATAATTTACAATGAGAATGACAAAATTTAGAGGAAATAAACTCTATCTATCTTACTAAGCCACAGAAACAGGATTTCAAAAAACTAAAAATAAAAAAGAAGTTGAAGATGCAGTTGATTGATTTTTTTTTTACATTTTTAAATTTAAATTCAATTTAATTTAAATAACCCTCAGCACTCATCCCATCAAGTGCCCCCCTCATTGCCCGTCACCCAGTCACCCCGTCCCCCCACCCGCCTGCCCTTCTGCAACCCTTTGTTTCCCAGAGTCAGGAGTCTCTCATGGTTTGTCTCCCTCTCTAATATTTCACAGTTAATTTATTTGGTATTTTTTACACAAAATACATTGTTTTCTCAATATACTCAATCGTATATTTAAAAAAATACCACTAGATCATCATGTATATTGTTTTTAAACATTGCTGGATTTGCATTACTGGTTTTTGAGGATATTTGCACCTGTATTTATAAGAGATTGGGAGTACAGTTTTATTTCCTTGTCATATTTTTGTCAGGTTTTAGTAGCAGGCTGATACTGGTCTCAGAATGAGTTGAAAAATGTTCTTTCTTTTTCTATTTTTTGAAAGACTTTGAGAAAAATAGTATTCATTTATCTTCAAATAGTAGGATTTACCAGTGCAGCTATTCTCTGGATCTGGCCTTTTTTGGGGGGAAGAAAGTTTTTAAATTGGTAATTGAATATCTTTACTAGTTATGTATGTTTAATTTATTCCTGAGCCAGTTTTGATAGTTTCCAGGAATTTTTCCATTTCATCTATATTATCTAATCTATTGGCACAGGTGTTTGCAGTAATTCCTTATAGTCCTTGTTTTATTTTTACAAGGCCAGGAGGGATATCCACTTTCTGATTTTAGTTGTTTGAGTTTCCCTTCATTTTTTCCTGGTTGGTTAAGGTAAAGACTTTTCAATTGGACCGACCTTTTCAAAGAACCAGCTATCTCTTATGTTGATGTTCTGTGTGTTTTCTTTTTTTAAATTCTTCATTAATTCCTGATGTGGTCTTTATGATTTTTTTCTTTTGCTTTTTCATATTGTTTTCTCTTCCTTCCTATTCTCCTCAGGTGAAACGTTATTTTTTTGAAACATTATTTTTTTTTATTTAATAAACTTCCAAAATATATGCATTTACAGTTATAAATTCTTTTCTAAGCATCATTTTAACTGTATCCTGTAAGTTTTGATGTTTATTTTTATTTTGATCTCAAATTATTTTATAACTTTCCTGATAATATCTTCTTTGATCCACTGATTATATAGGAGTATGTTGTGTGATTTCTGCATATTTATCATCCCCCTCCCCACCATTTTTTGGAGTTGCAATGATTTACACTAGTTTAATTTATAATTTTTTAAGTTTTTATTTTAATTCCAGGTAATTAATACACAGTGTCACATTAGTTTCAAGTATACAGCATAGTGATTCTACAATTCCATGTAAGTCCCCTCCCCATTTTTGAAAACTTCTAATTTCACGTCACTGTGGTCATAATAAATACTTTTATTTCAATAATTTTAAATTTATGGAACGTTTTTATGGCCCAGCATATGATCTGTTCAAGAGACTGTTTCGGTGCATTGAGAAACATGTGTACTATGCTATTCTGAGGTAGAGGGTTTATAATGTATTTATCACAGTTGGTTGATTCAAATTCTCCATTCTTATTGGTCTTCTATCTAGTTTTAGAAGTGGGGGCTCACTCATGTTTTGATGTTCTACTAGTGACGGTTTTTAAGTTTCTCTCTGTCTTCACTCTAAGCTGATGGGAAAGCTCGGTCTCTCCTTCCTTTGGCGTTGACAGGTAGTGTGCCTCTTGCACGTGAACTTCCACCCCTGCTCTACCCCCAATCAACATAAAAACTCCAAGCCGATCTCCTTTCTCTGCTTTCAAGCCATTTTTGGACTTTCAGGGGAAGGTACTCTTGTTCTCCCCAGACAGCCTCATTATGTGAGCAATGAACAATTTTACACTCTCTGGATGTATATGCAGAGTCATCGGTCTCGACATCCATGCCAATTCATAGGCGGTGGCCCATCCTGCATCTTTGGGAAGACCACAGTAGAGATTGAACCCTCTGACTGCTGTTGCTCAGTTGTGAATTTCTTCCCTAATTCTGTCAGTTTCTTATTAATATGTTTATGGGTTCTGTCGTTCCATGCACGTGTGTTTATGATCGTTATATGTTCCTGATGGATTGCTCCTTTCATCATTACAGGGTGTCCTTCTTTATCACCGGTAACATTTTTGTTTTGTTTTAAAGTCTAAACTATCTTTGCAATTTTTCTGTAAATCTAAAACTGTTCTAAAAAAGCAGTTTAATGAATGTCAAATAAGAAATTCTGTTTTATAGATGAGGAAACTAAGTGCAGAGAAGTGAAGAGAATTGGTAAAAAATTCCAGGATTACTAGATGTTAGTGAAAACATTCGATTTTCTCACATCATAGTGTACATTACCTCTAACTGTAGCCAGAAAAGCTAATTTCCCTGGGTTTACTTCAATTTCAACCTTGGGAAGAAAATAATTCCTTGCTGCCTAAAGAACTAATGACTGTTAAAAGTCTAAAAGCAACCAGAATAAGATCATTTTGCATGATCCTAAAACAAATAGTCAATTCAATTTAAAAGATTTATAGAAACAGGAGCATCTGAGTTAAAAAAAAAAAAAAGCTGGTGCCACAATGATTAAATATGTATTTATTCAACAAACACAAGAGTATGCCCAGCTTTGTGTGAGATGAAAAGGCAGTGAGGGCACTAGTCCTACCTTTGATGAAACAACATTTGCACATGAAAATGACAGACTGGTGATGTGCATCAAATCAGTCAGAATGAGAAATCTTTGCTTCCTTCAAGTTCTCCGTAGTCATCTGGTAGACTTGAAGACCTCGGGTTCAACTTGGGGGATATTCTGTGGTGAGTGAGAATGAAAACAATTTTGGGGGAAACCTGGGGGGCTCAGTGGTTGGGCGTCTGCCTTCGGCCCAGGACGTGACCCCAGGGTCCTGGGATCGAGTCCCACATCAGGCTCCCTGCAGGGAGCCTGCTTCTCCCTCTGCCTGTGTCTCTGCCTCTCTCTCTCTGTGTCTCTGTATCTCTCATGAATAAATAAATAAGATCTTAAAAAAAAAAAGAAAAGAAAACAATTTTTTTTTTTCTGTCAGATGTCCAAATAGGACCTGAAAATTGGGTAGATTACAGAAAGAATGAGCAGAAAGAACTATTACTTGGATAGTGTTACAGACGTCCAGCCAAGTATTTTTACAATTCGACCTTTATAAGTGATTGATGGAATGTAATTATGTGTTCAAAATTGGTTCAGTTTTGATGTCTCCAAGGAAAAATATATTTGCAAATAGTCACAATATTTCAGCTATCACTACGAACATCAAATATATAAAAATAATTGTCATGTAAACATTTTATTTTAAAAAGTACACATTATAAAATTTGCATATATTTAGTACATTGTAAAGGGTTTAACATTTAAATCAATTTTTTTTTTTTAATTATCCCACCTTTCTCCTTCATTTCATCTGGACTCTTCAACCCTTCTCTGGAGTTAATCAGTGTTTATATTTTACTTTAAATTTCTTAAAAGACTTTATTCTAAAATATCTTCATTCTATATAATTGAATACATATTAGTCTCCTTATATGAGCCAACTTTAAAAAAAAAAAACTGGATGTTATGTGTCTAAATTAGGAGAAATCACCTTTAAATGTCAAGGACTATATCTGAACTAATTGATAATATATTTGCATTTGTGTCATGATGGCATATTTTTCTGGTTTCTTTTACTGATTATTTAAATTCAATCAGGGTCTTTTTTTTTTAATCGATCCATAACGACACTAATACATCAATTTTTTAAAAACAACTTACTCTTTTCCAGAATTTTTGATAGAAAAAAAAAAAATGTGTGATCAGATTCCTTCCCATAATTCATTTTGTCTGACTCAGTTCACAGGCAAGAAAATAGTTATCTATATTAAACATCAACCACCAAAATGGGGAAGAATTAGCACATGCTAATGCTAATATGAAATCGACTCAGAACTGAATTATCCCATGGATTGTTGAAGTCCTGACGAAGCACCATGTATGTAGACTATAAGAATATTGTTTTCTGCACTGGCCTCCTACCACATAAAGTCAAAGTGTTCTTGTTTAATTTTTTTCACATGTCTTTAAATTCAAACATTTAGATAAACAAGAATTTTCAGAAGGATTAGATCATAACATCAAAGATTATAGTAATAAGAACCATCTAGTTTCCAATAAATAAATGTTAAGTAAGTACTTAGAATATTGTACTAGATTAGAAAATATACTGTCATATTTCACATTGGGCCTACTGGGGAATTTTAGAGCATCAGAGTGGTCCTAGTAACACAAGATGGTATTTCTTTTTTCCACTTTTGTCAATACACTAAATGAAACATCAACATGAAAGTTTTACATATTGCAAGGTCTTCCATATTTTAGGATTTCCACACCTGATTACTGAATACAGATCTTTCCCAGAAAGCTTCATACTAATGCAGTTAATCACTATAAATAAATAAGATCTTTTTTTTTTTTTAAAGCTCTGAAGTATATCATTGCATATAATTTTGCTTTAAAAAAAAATCTGTTCTGTGGATGTTTGGGGAAACTTGGAGTAAGTGAAACTATTCTTTTTTGTTTCTAATTCCCCATGAAACCATAGTCATGCTTGGGCTAGTTCATCGCGAGATCGTGAAAAATATTTTCCATACCAGGCGTCCTTCATTTTAAATAAAACTAACACATTTTCTCCACATATAATATGCATTCTATGGGTGCTTTAAAAATACTACCTGAATAAATAACATTGTCGTGATTAATTAGGCACATCTCAATTTTTATTTAACCGTCATTGGAAAGAATCTGGAATTTTATTAGTACCATCTCCAGCACCCACTTGGTAACAGATATAGCTCTCAAAATAATTGCATATTGTACTTACAGCCCTCTCCTATAAATTCTCCTCACTATCTATAAATAAAATTTAGAGTGAGTCGAGAAAGGACAAGGTAATAAGTCCTTTCACAGATGAAAGAAGACATATGTCGATTTAAATCATGCAGTATAGATGGCAAATATAGACAGGCATAATCTGTAATATAAGTCAATTTACACTGTTTTTCTTTTTTCTCTTTAACAAATAATATGCCATCTAGTGTGTTTGAAATATCATCTGTTAAATAAAAATATCAATTTGTTCCCTGCTGTACTGGTTATGAATTGCCTAGACATAGTCACGTGTTAACTTCAGAATCTCTTTGCTGTGTAGTATTTTCTACTAGTTCCAATGAAGGCAGGGCACTTATTCATATGCCTCCTCCCTCCATTATGCACCCAGAAACCTGTATTATGCATAAATCATCCGTCTGAGCAGGAAACAGAAAGTAGCCTCTAAATTATTTGCTCATACAGGCCTCCTAAAAATACAAATTTTGTTTTTGTCTTTTTGGCATCAGCCGAACACTAAATGTAATGCATTAGTTATAGGCTGTCCAATGACATGATTCTGCTTTTGAGGAAAAAAAATATATTTTTTAAATATTAAAAAAATGAGCCACAAGAAAATACTATATAAGTTACAAAGAAAATAAAAAGAACCTTCTCTGTGTCTAGGAATTGTAGAATTACAAGTTTAAGTAATGCCACAGAACACCTCATCAGAAAAACTGATTATCTGTCAATAGGAAAATTGTGAAACAATAAGAACGATAACATTTCAAAATTTTCCCTCTACAGCTCAGAAGTGTTATATTTTAGTAGAGCACAGTTTTAAAACTCTTGTAGGCACATTTGTTTTCCAAAGATGTTGAGCCAAATGTATTTTTAGGCTAACTAAGGAAATATGGGGGGGAAGCAAGGTGATTTGGTAATGCTTATACACATATTTTTGAATAGGCAATAATTATTCAAGTGATGGAATTAAATGCAAGCCTAAAAAGTTTGCTGTATATTTGATTTGCTAAAACAATGAGAATAATCATTCTTGAAGAATGCTGTAAAGGTCACTAGACGTGGTAAAGGAGTGCTTCTGCAGTTTCCTTTCCATTGCTCTGTCTTCCCTCATTAATGCATATGATATGTAATTGGGGCTTGGGGTTAAGCTGTGAGTAGATTGTTTTCTTCCCTGCCACCTCTTAAGTATCTTCAATCAATCCTCTGTTTCTTGGAGACCACAAAAGATAAGTAGGCAGGTAGATGGTTAGATAGATAGAGAGACAGGCAGATAGATTCATTTTCTTTTTTGCAATGATAAGCTCTTTTAAAATTTGAAGAGGGAATCCTGTGGGAGACACCCTGAAGGCCAAATAGCTTTGGCCGTACTCACACACTGGCCACGAGTCAGAGTTCTGTTCCATCACAAGAGCAGCCCAAAGACAAGATGCAAAATATAAAAAGTAAAATTAAAAAGTAATGCGCCTTCTAACGACGGGTGGGTTACCTTTCCTTCCTCATGACCTCTTTGAGAAAAGCTGAGTCTACCAACTGCTGCTTCTCTGCTTGGAGTAACTCCACCAGGGCCCCCAGGTACAAGGAAATTATTTTAGTAAATGTGGTATACTTAAGATTGGGGGTAGGAAGACTGTTTCAGAAGCTAAATATCCGTGTGCTAATGAATCAACCTGTTTCAGATTTTCTATGTCTTACTTGCTGATCCACTTTTGTCCTAAATGCATGTACAAATGGACCTTGATACTCCTTTTTTTTTTTTTTTTGGTTTGCTTTGAAAATGCTAATGAATTTCTCAGGGTAACCATTGAGTTGAAAAGGACTAGGAGCCCAAGTCATGGTCTGTTGTTATCTGGGCTTATCTACTAGAAAAAGCAAAGAGTGTGAAATGAGGACACCCACACACAGTCCTCTAGCCCGTGGAGTCCTTTGTAAGCATTTAGTTCAAATTTGGTTGAAAAGTTTAGGATAGTGTTCATTTAATTAGGGAAAATCCAAGCAAGGCATCCAGGATAATATCTGGTAAAAGACTCTGCTTTAAAAACATAGTCACCAGTTTTCAGGGTAATGAAATGGTCTAATATAACCAGTGAGAGTATCTTCCTGGCAAAGATGTCAATAGTCAAAAGCTGGCCTATATTTTTAAACAAACTTTTATTTAAATACAGTTTTTTCACAGTGGTTTTTCTGGACTCTAGAGTCAACCTGTCTGGGTTTTTATTCCAATATACTTCACCTCTTTGTTTTCACTCTCTTCTTTTAAGTAATGGACATTATTGTTTACCAACATGAAATGGTCAACCTGAGGACTGACATTTAATTATCCCATGTAATTTACTATATAGCCTATTGCCAGGACATAGGAAAGTGCTCAATAAATTCTACATAATAATGGTAATAACCGTGACCACAACAATTACAGTGTCTATTGTCTGCACTCAACATTCAGGCATCTAGGTTGAAAAGAAAGAGAAAGAGAAAAGAAAAAAAAAATAGCTCTATCCTTCCAATGTGCAAGAGTCATTGCAGACACTGATAATAAAAATTCAGCAACAATTGTGTGACTGAGGTGGAATCTAATCTAATAAAGAATGCTCAAAATCTTTACTATCTGGCACTTATCATCATGAAATATTTATCCTGCCCACTTCAGAATAGATTTTGCTTGTTGTTCTTTTTTCATTTGCATACAACTTGAAAATGGGTATACGTGGACAATTAGAATTTTTGGAGACTTCCTCTTCTATCTAAAATTGAGTAGCAGGGATCAAATTTATTCTCCCACCTGAAACAAGCAAGAGATATAGTGATCTTTGGAAGATAGGAACAAGAGAAGTCAGCTCCACAGTGGCCACACTTTACCACCTTGAGTTCCAAGCTGAAAGAAATCAAAGATCTAAGGAAATGGAGAGAAATGGCATGTCCATGAATTGGAAGACAACAGAGTTAAGATGCTACTGCCTCCATGCTAATATATATATTTAATATAATTTCTATTAAAATATCAACCATATTTTTTGTAAATATAGACATGATTATCCTAAAATTTTATACGGAAAAGAAGAGGAGCCAGAATAACAAAAATAATTTTGAAATAGAAAAGTAAAAAGGAAGGGGTCAATTTATTTGATTTTAAGACTTACTCTATAGCTATTGTAACCAAGAATCTGTGACATTGGCAGAGATATAGCAATGGGACAGAAATAGAGAATCAAAAAAAAAGAAAAAAAAGAAAAAAAAGAAACAGAGAACTGAGAAACAGACTCACACAAATATACCCAACTGATTTTTGACAATAATACAGGAACAACTCAGCGGAGGAAAGATTACCTGTCAAAAAATGGTTTTGAAAAGACCATGAGAAAAGAACTTTGACCTCTCATCCCTTACACAAAAAATTAACTCAAAATAAATATAAACTTAATGTAAATCATAAAACTAAAACTATCTGAGAAAAAAAAATTGGGAGATCAAGGACCTGATAAAGAGTTCTAGGATTTGACACCAAAAGGACAATCCATAAAAGGGGGAAAAAAAGATAAATTGGACTTCATCAAAATTAAAAGCTTTTCAACATGATCTTTCTTTAAAGAGGGTGGAGACAATAAGTTATAGGATGGGATAAAATATTTATAAACCACATATCCAACAAGGCACTAGTGTCTGGCATATATAAGGAAGTCTCAAAACACAACTATAAGTAAATAAGTAATCCAGTTAAAAACTGGGCAGCAAAGTGATAAAAAATGGTCCACAGGGACCCCTGGGTGGCGCAGCGGTTTGGCGCCTGCCTTTGGCCCAGGGCGCGATCCTGGAGACCCGGGATCGAATCCCACGTCGGGCTCCTGGTGCATGGAGCCTGCTCCTCCCTCTGCCTGTGTCTCTGCCCCTCTCTCTCTGTGACTATCATAAATAAATAAAAATTTTAAAAAATTAAAAAAAAAATGGTCCACAGTTAATAAAGAGGATAACCTGAATGAATCTCTGAGGAATTATGCTGGATAAAAATAACAGCAAGTCCCATAAGATTGTAGACTGCATGATTCCATTTATGTAACGTTTTGATATGACAAAATTATGGAAACAATAAGAGATTAGGAGTTGACAAAGGTAAAGAAGGTGGGGGAGGCAGAAAGGAAATATATGTGGATTGAAAGGGGAACGTGAAGGACCCTTGTTTTGTAAGATGTTACCATTTGGGAAAGCTGGGCAAAGGTTACTCAGAATTTTTCTGTACTATTTCTTATATTTTCACGTAAATCTATAATGATTTCAAAATTTACAAGTCTCATTAAAAAATATCAATATGAATTTTTAAAAATATACTTAGAAAAATGTCAAAATTTATTAAATTATCCTCTAACAAAGAAAAATACTGCTAAATAGAGATGTTGCACTCAATATATATATTTCACTTGAGATTTAGTGATTGATCTTATAGTGATAACAAGTTAATAAATTGTATCCATTTAAAATAGCAAAAAGATTATAAATCTTAGAAATGAGGGGATCCCTGGATGTGTCTCTCATGAATAAATAAATAAAATCTTTTTTTAAAATAAATAAAATTAAAAACAAAGAAATGAAAACATGTGCATACTCTGAATATTCAAAAATTAGAATTGATAGAATGAAAAGTGAACATTTTCTCTTTCCTTCCCATGATCCCTAAATCCCCTTTTAATAGATAACTAACTTCTTATAAGAAAGGAATTTAGTATATAGTTTGGGAGAGGGGCGGGTTTTGTCAATATATTAGCTATTTTCTTTGTGGTATTTTTTATTTAACATGTATTTAAAGACATTTTTATTCATTATATATAGAACTACTGTACTATGTACGAAATTCCATAAAACAATACATACTAGGATCTATTTAATCATGACCTTACTTTAAGACATTTGTGGGATTTTTTTTCCCCTCCTATTTAGTAATAATAAAACATTAGGACAATTCAGTAGTGCCCAAGCAGGTACATCAATCTAAGTACATATGGGACTGCTTCTTTTGTTTAGGTTCCAGAAATACATTTTCGGGTCTAAGTACATATGCTGCTCTTAATCGTCGTTAAAGTGTTGAAATCCTTGCTCCCGTACAGCTCTCTGGAAGCCTCCCCACCGACGCTGGCTCAGCTCCGGAGCAGCGTCATATTTGTTCTTTTACAGGCCGCGCTTTCCACCGGTGGGGTTAAAGGTCCCCAGACCACATTAGGCCACCTGGCAATGGAAGCAAGAGGCAGGCTGGAACCTGTGGATTTCTATCCAGGGTTAGTACCGACGTCTCAAGATTTGCAACAAAAACTCCCCTCTGGTTGCTATGCTCCTCCCGACACTCCCACTTCCTTGGTTTTGCTCTTGCCGCCCTTCTTCCAACAGCTTCCTAAGAAGTTGCTCCTTCCAGAAACATAAGTGAAATAAGTAAGTGCTTCATCGGTGCAGAAGCTCATAGCAGCCTTCCTTGCAAGGAAAGTTAAAACCAAAAACGTGTTATTCGAGAAAAGTGCAATTATTCGCATAAATATGTACCTGAACTCATTGAGGGAGAAAGCGATAGTATTTTAGTATTTAGAAAGCCCCTGACCTAAGCCTTTCGAGCAGGCTCCCAAGGGAACTAAGCTTCCTAGCAGCCAACAGGGAAACATTGGGGGTGAGAGCAGAATCGGGTATGGATTTCCTCTTGTCCACTAACATTAAGCTTTCATCTTTTCCTGGGACAAAAAAGCAAGGCTACACACATTTCTCTGGGCTCAAAATCAGTGCAGTGCCATATGGCATGAGGGGCTGTGTGATCATGCAGGATACTGTACTTTTTTTTTTTTTTTTTAGGATTTTATTTATTTATTCCTGAGGGACGCAGAGAGAGGCCAAGACACAGGCAGAGGGGGAAGCAGGGTCCCCGCGGGGAGCCCGGTGCAGACCTCGATCCCAGGACCCGGGGTCACGACAGGGGCCGGAGGCAGATGCTCCACCGCTGAGGCCCCAGGAGCCCCTGGAGACACTACTTTCTTTCAAGGGGCACAACCTCACCCCCAGCACCCACTGGCCACCCCCAGAAGGGCTGAGCAGAGGGATCCATGTCGTTGCTGAAACCTGCGCAGTTCCCCGAGGAGACGTTTCATGAACTATAAATCATTTGTTTTACTATGGCTTTTACTTTATATATGGAGCTTTTTTTTTTTTTTTTTTTTTTTGGATAGCAGTTTCCAATTTCAGGGGTGGAATTCAACCAAAACGTGCATGTTCCTGGGGTAGAAGGACTGCGAACGGCTTTTCTTTCTGCTAAAACTACCAAGAGTATGTCAACAAGAGCGAGTCCAATTTCTTGAGGCTGATGGAGAAGCAAGGCTTAAATCCCTCAGTTGAAAGCTAAGTTTCACTTTTATTTTACTGAAATAACCTGCCTGCCTTATCCTCAGCCTTGTGGAAAGCAGAGCAAGGATTAGGGAGAAGGATTTCTCAAAATAGCCCTATCTTAAAATGCAAAGATTATTTTCTGTGGGTTAGATCAAATAGCGGCCCGGCCTCCCGCGTACCTCCGAGCGGAGGCGGCCTCGTTGGCTCCTGCTCACCTTTGTGCTTGGCTGTGAGTCTTGAAACGACATTACAAGTCTTTAGGTCTGGAGATCAAATTAACTATTTAGCCAAATCACTAACGTGGAGGATGTAATGCTCAGAAGTAAGCATTTCATTTACAAAAACGCACATAATCTAATGCAATAAATGGTGATAGTGTGTCTTTAGGCCCTGGTTGTCCCAGTGTTTGGGGAAATAATAAAGACTTTTTATTTTCTCCCTTAGATCATAAGTGCTATGTTATTAGTGCCGTCTCAGCGTTAAACCAGGTTGCAAGCTGCTTATTCTTCAAAATGAAGCTTTATTTTTCGGTTTAATTGCTTTTTCAGGAGCATTATTAACTTCCAGAAGGGGAGGAAAAAAAAAATTAAAGCAGCTGAAGCTGTGGTTCAGTATATTTGAAGCTAAAAAACACATTTCAAAAACCTAAAGCAACAATACTGTACCAATTATCAAGAATAATATTAGGGAATATACATAGTGTGATAATTATAGAAAAAAGATCTCCTAGATGCCATGTGTGGACACCATCTGTATTTTTCTGTTCGGAGCTCTTAACACGCTGAATAAAGACTCCGCCTGCTATCCTGCGAGACCAGATAATGCCCAAGCGCCCTGAACTTTTCCAAAATAAATCTCCGATCAAACTTTCCATCCCGATCAATCACCAAGTTCTGGGCTTAACTTTCCTAGCAGCTCTGGATTCAGCATCCCCTCATGTCTACAGACCTCAGTCTCTGTCAGAACTGGGGCCTTTGCCACCACGCTCACCCTCACCCCCGAAGCGGGTCTCCGCGTCTTCCAACCCCGTATCAGCTGCAGGATGGCCTGGGCCAAGTCAGTTCTGTGCCATTCGGCGGAAGGTTCATCCATCTGGGTGAGGGCCTGTTCTCAACAAAGTTAAAACAGAAAGCCGGTGTCTGGAATTTCACAGGCGGACGTGAGCATCCTTTTGGCTCTCTGGTTTTGAATGGAAGGTTCAAGCCCTGTCTGATACGTCTCCCTGGCTCCAGTTAGGGTAACCTAAGCTCCGGGGCTCCGCTTAGCCTCCCCGGGTCACTGTAGGCCTCAGACCTGTTACCTGCCCTTGTAGGGCAAGATGCAAGACCGGGGTGAGGAGGCTGTGAGGCGAGGCATATGGACAGGCCCACGGGGGTGGCACAAAGTGTAGGGAGCTTCTATCACAGTTAATGCCTGACGGAGAGCAGCCACCAGAAAGACAAGGAAGAGACTGGAATGACTCCGGCACTGGGTACCAGCAAGTCTCTGGGGCCTGATCAGCGGACTTCTGAGTGGAGGAGTCAGAGAGCGCTCGCTGCCCTTGGCCAACGGATACCTGAGATAAGCTTCAGAGCCTGGCTTCCCTCTTATCAAATTTGGTTTAGGTCCTGCTAGGGCCTGATGCTCAACCTGTCAGCACGAGGGGCCCATACTGTGCCTCTGATTCGCTGCCGCCCTTCAGGAGAACGGGCAGCCCCTTGATATGGGAAATCGGTAACGGGGCGTCCTCTGCCTGGGAAGGGCAGTGATACCCCGTCAGATACTGACAGGTTCTCCACGTGTGCTTGCCTTTCCCGACCCCAGTGCCTACGCACGAGTCAAGGACTTTCAGAGGTTCTGACCTGCTGACGTGAGATCCTGCATCATGCTGCTCTGGACCAAGGAATGGACCCACTTGAAGACAAAAGAGGAAGAGGCTGGACACGTGGCCTGGAGATCCACTGGGTGTAAACCACAGCATCTGGGAGTCGCTGCCCTGGGAGAGTGGCAGGACGGCCACTGCCACGCGCCCGAGGCGTGGCCGCGAGATGTTGCTCCACGGGTGTTGCGTCTTTCAGGACAGAGAACAGACCTTCCCCTGAGACAGATACGTCAACAGGTAGGAAAATGGGTATGGGAGACAAGATTCGAGAAAAGCGGGGCCGCTCTCACCATCCCTTCTACCAGTCACTTGACGTATGGGGACTTCCTGCTCCTTCGCCAAATGTGGGTCTGTGGGTCTAGGTTTCCAGGTTCCCGTATGGTGACTGCTCTCCACATGGAGGACTGTTCCGCTCAATGCCGTGTCTGCTGCCTGGTCCTTTGGAATTGCAGGAGTTTCAGGACTTTCAACAATTATGCTGCAATATGATGCTGCCAGGGAAGGATGGGTTTGCATCCGGGTGATCCGCTGATATATTTCTTGATATTCCTCAGCCCCATTTAACTGTAAATGGGCAAGGGCAGCAACGCAAGGATCTCGTGCCTCTAGGGACAGGAGCGTGATACTCCACCTAGAAAGCGTCTGCACCAGTAGAAGCCCTTGCCAAGGGGGAGGGGAAAGTACAAAGGCGGTGGGAACTGGAGATAATGTGTCACTTATGGCTTGGCAACCACTGTAGGAACAGAGGAGACTGTCCCATCCACGCTCCTCCTTCACGTTCCTCCCAAAATCGTAACGGAGGGAATCATGGAGAAACCGTGGCTTCATGGAATCAACGTAACGGGAGGAGCAACTCGAGCTAGTGGTGCAGGGTCGTCCTGCCGTAGATGTTGGTGCCTGTCGGGGATCACTTAGGTGGGGCAAGTGTGCCCCTACCCCTACTGCTAAGTGCATTCACCGTTGACGTCTCACAGCTGCACTTTCTATGGAGAATTGCTTTAAGGAGCCATCTCGCTGGGAAGTACCCGAGAGTTTGTGTCCCTCCCTGGGGAAGTTTGCATCCAGTAATTAAGCGATACGAAAATGCACAAAATCTCTGTCTCCTGTTTCCAGGCAGCTTACAACTATGAGGCCACGTAGACCGCAGAGCTGGAATCAGCCTGAGACAAGACAACAACTGACACTCTATATTTCTTTTAGCTTCTTTCTCTGCTCTATACTGTTTGCCTCACTTTCTTTCAGGTTTCTCCTAAGAACACTCAATAAATGGTTTTCATAAGAACCCCCTCCTTAGGCTCTGTGTCTAGGGAAACTGGCCTAACACATCGCGTCTTTATGACAGTGAACATTTTAACTCACAAGCAGATTTAAAGGACATTGATACATTTTTCTTGTTCCTTAATAATCTACATTTTGGGCACTTAATATTGAAGCCCCATCTTACATTGCAGCTGGAGGGTTTCTGGTTGTCTTTGTCTTTGTTTTTTTTTTTTTTTTTAATTTTTATTTACTTATGATAGTCACAGAGAAAGAGAGAGAGGCAGAGACACAGGCAGAGGGAGAAGCAGGCTCCATGCACCGGGAGCCCGACGTGGGATTCGATCCCGGGTCTCCAGGATCGCGCCCTGGGCCAAAGGCAGGCGCCAAACCGCTGCTCACCCAGGGATCCCTGTTTTTGTTTTTGTTTTTGTTTTTCCTTTTCTCTCTCTCTCTCTCTTTTTTTTTTCCTTTTTTTTTTTTTTTTGGTTGTCTTTGGCTCTCAAACCATGAGGTGTAGACACTAGAGCCCAGAGGAGCAAGCTGATCAGGCTACCAGAGTGAATGGATGAGTCTCCATCGCGTTCTCCATAGCAGTCTGCCTTGGGGAAGATGTCATGAGCAGCGAGGTCACAAGAGTTTGATTACAAGCGCAGCAACCACAGTTAAAGTGGGATGGATGCAGTCAGGTTCCAAGACCCTTGAGGGGTCGCGACCCTCTGGTCGCACTCATTGTCTTGCTGCTGGATATCCTCTCTTTGTACTCAATTTATCTTTAATAGAATTAATGAAATGTTGCTTTTCTTTTTCTTTCTTTTTTTTTTTTAATGTTGGTTTTCTAAATATCATGTCACTTTCCTTGGAGGTAATGTTGCTTCTAACGTGCACCAAGAAATATGCCTGAGACCAAGTTATCTCCTAGGTTTTTTGATAGATTTTTTTTTTATCGTAGCTCTAAAATTGGTTGAAACAGAATTAATGACTCTGGAATAACCAGACATCCATATGCAAAAACACGAATCTAGGGCAGCCAGTGGCCCAGCAGTTTAGCACTGTCGTCGGCCCAGGGCCTGATCCTGGAGTCCCGGGATCGAGTCCCACGTCGGGCTCCCTGCATGGAGCCTGCTTCTCCCTCTGCCTGTGTCTCTGCCTCTCTCTCTCTCTCTGTGTGTGTCTTTCATGAATAAATAAATAAAATCTTAGAAAAAACCCATAAATCTAGACACAGATCTTTCTTCCTTCACAAAAATTAATTCAAAATGGATCATAGACCTAAACATAAAATCCCAAACTATAAAACCCCTAGAAGAAAACATAGGAGAAGGCCTGGATGACTGGGATACGGTCATGATTCTTAAACTACAACACCAAAGCCATGTTCCATGGAGGAAATAAGCAACAAGCTGGTCTTCTTTAAAATTAAAAACTTCTGTTCTACAAGAGACTATCAAGAGAATGAGGAGACGATCCACAGACTGGGAGAAGTTGTTTGCGGAAAACGTACGTGATAAAGAACCATTACCCAAAACATGCAAAGAACTCTTAAAACTCAACGCTGAGAAAGCAAACAACCCGACTGTAATACGAGCCAAAGTCCTGACCAGAAACGTCACTACAGAAGACATTCAGATGACAAATAAGCACGTGAAAAGATGCTCCATTTGCATTTAGGAAAATGCAAATTAGAACAATAATGAGATATCAGTCCACGTCTAGCAAGATGGCCAACGCGCGGAGCACGGCCGGTCCCGAGGGCTGCGAGGGCTGGTGCAGGTTCACTGCCAGGGCCGCGTGAGGCGGACCAGCCGTCTGGGGGGCAACCGGCAGCTCCTGACACACGTACTGCCACCGCCCCATCCAGTCTCAGTCCTTGCTGTTTAGCCAAAGGAAGTGAAAACTTGGGTTCACACGAACACCCGCGCGTGCATGGTCACAGCAAGGCGCTCATAAGTGCCAGCGTGAGAAGCGACCAAGCTGTGTCCTTCAGTCGACAAATGGGTCAATAAACGGTGGCACCTCCCGACAATGGACCATCATCAGAGCTAGAAGGAAACGAGCTATTACTCCAGGAAAAGCCACGGGGGAGCCTTACATTTACAGGACTAAGAGGGAGAAGCCAATCTGAAAAGGCTGCACTGCACGCTGTGTGATTCCAAGTGCAGGACGTTCTGGAAAAGGCAGAACCACGAGGTTAGTAAAAGGAGCCGAGGTTGTCGAAGGTTCGGGTGGAGGAAGGGACCAGTAGGCAGAGCACAGCTAACGTTCAGGGCAGTGAAGCTCTTCCGTAGGAAGCAGTGAAGGTGGGTACATGTCACTAAATACGTGCCAGCCTGTGGAACGTGCACCTCCAGGGACCAGCCCTCCTGCACACGCTGAACGGGGACGGTGACATGTCAACGCACCAACGCAGGGTCATCGGCGGGGACTCAGGTACCGAGCACTGTGCACAGGTGGTGTTGAGGAAGCCCGTGGGCGTAGGGTGGCAGCGGACTGCAGGCAGGCTCTGCGCCCAGGCTCCACTTGGCTGCGCACTAAAGTCCTCAAAGAAAGTTAAGTCTGTTTAGAAAATTGGATGCAACAGGCTCTGAGGGTGGCATGGGAAAGCCACCTGCTCCTTTAGTGATTCCGGTCTCTGGAACAGAGCAGGAAGAGGGAGTCAGTAAAAAGATATATATGTCAGTTCAAGAATCTCTTTAAGCTGCCATTTTCATTAGAGTCTTCCTTGCCATATTCATAAAGCATCTCACGCGTATTATATATTTATAAAAATTCTCGGTTTTAGTTCACACTTTACGGTAAAGGTGTTTGCAGGTACATTAGCTTTTTAAGGCACTTCCCAGCGTCACTTAGTTCTTCCGTGACGGAGATGGGGCACAAACGGATGAGCTGACCCTTTCCTCAAGGGCAACGATGTGACATTCAACTCAGACACAGAATCTGTTCCCAGAACCTGCAAAACAACAGGCATGTACTGAAATTCCAGTGTACTTGCTAAATAGGTCGAGTTCTCTTTCCGTTTTGATTTTCCAAACCCAAGTAATTGGTGGATGTTTGCTAGAACATAAGACTAATTTAGAGACCTGTGCTCTCTTGATAAATACATCCACCCTTGAAGGTGTCTAGCACTTCCAAACTTCATAAATGTTAATTTTAATTAAATACATGCTCCGAAGGAAAAGAGTTTCCTTAGCATATGTTACGGTTCAGCTATTTTTGAATGTGGTGCACAAGTTTTATAATGACTACTCTCCGGAATATCACATTGTTTCCCAAACTGCTGGTCTGATGCCAACTGGTGTGACTTGCCACCACGTGGTTCACATGCCCAGAGAAATGTCAAAATCTCTCTGAATTAAGCAGTCGCGATTACGTGACCGCCTCCTCTGCCTTGGCATCGGTTTTTTGAGGCCGTTATGTAGAATATCATTATTAAATGAGAGATGTGAGTTTTAAAGTCTCCACTGATCTCTCAAGTATTAAAAAATCAAGCCGTCCTTCTGTGCCTTCAACGAATACATGACGGAATATCTGATACGTTCCTTACACGGCAGGACATACGGAGAAAACCTGCACCTTCGCGACCTAATATCCAGAGATTGCTGTTGCGAACACTTACGGGATTCTTACCACGTGTAGGGCAGGAGTGTACCAGAGGGTCCCTAGCAGATAATTGAAGAGGGGGGTGTGTTTATATCCAAAGTGAACACTTAAAAGTGTCCGGCTATGCTGTAGGGGGCTACGGGGTGGGGGTACGAAATCCTCAAGAGCAGCTGCGCTGTTTCCGTCTCTGAGCCAGAAGGGATGCGGCAAATCCGGAAAGCAGACGGGGACAGTCGTGTAAGGTCTTGCTAGTCAATCCGTGGTTCACAGAACTGCAATATCCGTGTCACCTTGAAGCTAAACAGGACGGAGAAAGCTCCACTCCGACCCTAGACCTAAGCGTTAAAGCTGCACCTTCATCATCTCCCAACGTAATTTGTAGGCACATTAATGCTTGAAAAGTGCTGGCATACGGGATGCCCTCCGAAGGTGGTAACCCGGTTGACCTGGGACGCGGCCAGCTCAAGGGGATCTCATGCAGGGAACACGGCCCTACTTTGGTGCTTTGGTCCCTGGTAGAGATTGGCAGTGACCAAACTTAGTAGGATACAAAGAGGAAGAAGAGTTGTTGTGATTTACGAAGATGAGCCCCCCGGCGCAGAAGAGTGAAGGAGACAAAGTCCACATGGCCCCGAAGTGCACCTGGATTCGAGCTGGTCCCTGCAGATGGAAAGATGAACAACATGGTCCCTGGACCTCAAATACCCCAACGCATTTTTTTTTTTTTCTGCAAAGTCATTTTTTATGTTCTAGGCATTCGTGATACTGGAATTGTGATCAAAGGTGGTACTATGCTCACATAATGCCCAGTGGCCTATTCATCTTGAAGACACTTTGCATAATCCTTTGGCTTTAAGTAAAGGTATAAAAAAATGTTCTCTCAGAACAAGCCAGACTGGCTGGAATTCTCACATATATTCTCCTGTTCAACTTCACTTTCAGAAGCGTAGTTTAATTTTTTTTTCCCCTTACCTTTTGGGAGTGAGTGCCTCATTACTATGATTTCTGATGTCTGGGATTCCCTGCTATGTCTGAGGCTTATTATGTTAGATTAAAAATCTTAGGTGCTTTTATCAAGCCAAATTGAAAGTCTGGTAATATGGTAGCATTTCCCACTGTTTGAGCTCAAGACTCTAATCATTCTGTTTCTCAAAGCCTGAATTTACTAGATGAGAGCTTTTTAAATGACAAAATATATCACATAATTATCCGTGCTGGTAAACTAGAGGTGGTACAGGCTCTGCTAAGAAACCCTAGGG
This sequence comes from Vulpes lagopus, assembly GCF_018345385.1. NCBI lineage: Eukaryota > Metazoa > Chordata > Mammalia > Carnivora > Canidae > Vulpes > Vulpes lagopus. The sequence continues at coordinate 114,853,417 of NC_054833.1, read as the reverse complement.
GTCCCATGCATATTACCTCCCAAAATGAGATATGTCTTTTATACCAACCGTAAAGGGTTGAGGCCGGAAGCTGAGGTTGAGTGGGAATGGGATCCCAGTGAGCACTTACATTTAATAAGACCTTGAGCTTTCACGAGAATTGGGGCCGGTGTCTGAACACTTTGTCCTGCAGAAATGTGATGATACAGTAGGACATTAAAAATAGCCACTGTATTAATTACCGAGTGCGAGATATATGTCAAGCACATGCAAAATGCTTTATGTATATTACCTTTTTGCTATTTAAAACACTTGTGTGCGATGGGTGCACTCACTCAGTCAAAATGACCCTACAGGGACACCAACAGCATCAATGAGAGACCATCCACACCTCACTGTATTTACTTGCTTCTCTCATCAAGCGTGCTCCGTACAGGCACAACCTCTTGCCAATCAATCAATCAATCAATCAATCCATGTTTGTAACAAAGATCTATTTTTCTTCAAGATGTAATCAGGGTGGATTTTTGATCTATTTGATTTTAGTTCCTTGGGAGCATTGCTTGTATATTATTTTACCTGAATCCAAGTCCTCCAATGACTAGAGCCGTGGACAGAGGATAGGATGCTTGGGGTGCACATTTCATAATGTCTATGTCAAATCACTATGTTGTACACCTGAAAGTAATACAATTGTGAATGTCAAATACACCTCAATTAAAAATAAAAGAGTGTAATATATTAGCCACATTCAAATTTCTAAGGAGAACTCAACATTCCCTCTTTCTCATATAGAAAAGGCTTCCTTAAGATCAGTTAAGCTCCTTTATGGGATGAGCGTACAGAGAAATAGTTCACTGATCATAATATCCTATTTCATAGATAAAGCACAAATATACTAAGGTAAGTTAAGTTTTTTCATTTGGTAAATGAAAAATTTAGCTTCTACTTTTGTGCTAGAATATTCTGAAATAATATTTACTTTCAGAGTAAATTAAAGCTTACTTTACAACAGCATAGTGGCTGTAATCGTGATTATGGAACTATATGTTTTTTTTTTCGTCTTTTCCTCTCATTCCCGTTCTGATGAGTTTCTGGCAGGCTGGTGGTAGTAGAGTACATATGAGAATGGTTATTAGGTCGGATGATAAAAATCATTATGATTGGATTTTAGAGAGTTGTCTGTGTGACCCTACACACAATAACTATCAACAACACCACTTCCTTGTTTTCCGATCCATTTGAAGTATCAGAAAATTGAGGGCTCTAAACATCATCATGTAACGTGAAGTAAGAAAAATTAAGTTCATGAGTGGTTTATCCCAGAGAAAGAATATTTTTCCATGAATAATAGACAAAGAACAAAGATCTAGACAAGACAGAGAAGAGACCTCTATTTCCCACTTAAAAGGTAAAGACAAAAATCGAATCGTGGTCAAGAGGCTGAATTCAATGGCCTCCAATTGCGGTTCTGCTCTTTCCAAGCACTGAACAATACCCTGAAACTTTTAATAAATACTTCCAATGTTTATACTTGAGTCTGTTGAAAAATATGCGTTCATCAAGTCCGCTATTAGGCACCTACTCTGTGGCAGACACTGTCGCCGGTGTTATCGGCCGGCAGTAGGGAATCGGCTTCTCTGCCTTACGGGAGCTACACAGTCTAATGGAAGGAGGCATCACAAGATTTTTTATTACCTTCTTTCAGGCGGTGACAGGTACCATGATAAGTGGTATCATGATAAGTGACTTGGTTAGAAGGGGCTTTCCACGAGGGAGATACCTGGGCGCGTCCCTCAGCCCAGGCCTGCTCACCGACAGCCTCCTTCACCTCGGGCAACAGGTGCTCACCGAGCACCGTAGACATCAAGGACCGGCAGGAAGGCGCGTTCTGCCCAAGTTCAGTACACGTGTTCTGTGTTTTTGCCTAATTTGCTAAGCCTGGCAACCTTCCCTGAAGGCCTACCAGAGCGTAAGGGTGCTGACCTCCACTCTGGGTGAGATAGGGACCTATTGGAAGCGCTTTGAGCCTCCTGCTGTGTGTCCTGTCGGGAGAAATCTAGGGAGTCCAGAACAGAGGCAGGAGAGCAATTTAGGAAACGGGGAAGGATGGCAACTTTAACCAAAGTCTTAGCATTATGTTTTGCCAGGAGAAGCGACAAAATTTGATGAGGGTTTGCATGCGGTGTCGTGGGAAAATAGAGTACTCAAGGACAGCGTCGATTATTTTGTTGGAACGACTGCGTGAAAAGTTGTCTTCATCTGCCCCTTAAGCCCTGCAGCTTTCTGCCTGCCATGCCAGACCTTTTACTCTCCGGCTGCAAGACTTTGCTCTGCTTCCTCTCGACTTGTCGCTAAACGTCTCATCACGTGGATCTCGGTATCTAGCGGTGGAGGTCGCGAAGGTAGAGGGAAATCGCATCGGCAATTAGAGGATGATTTGTAGGCTGGAAGGCGCTACCGTGTGAGTGAGTGTGCGCACACGTAGGTGTACACCTCATACGGTGAGCCCCTGGACAACAGGGATTTGAACTGCGCACGTCTACTGACATGTGAGCTTGTTTTTGATAAATGCAGCATAGTGCTGTAAAGGTAATTTCTCTTCCTTATGATTTTCTCAGTGACCTTCTCCTTCCTCTAGCTTTATTCTAAGAGTACAGTATACACACGTATAAACATATACGGTAACTGCACGTGTTATCAGTAAGGCTATTTGTCAACAGGCTACTCATAGTTAGACTTTGGGGGAATCAAAAGTTATACACGGATTTCTGGCTGTGCAGGGTCCGTGCCTCTAGTCCCCATGTTGTACAAGGGTCACAGGTATCACAGATAATACGTATGTTTTATATGATTGTATATATATATCCTTCTCCATTTATAAAACTAAGTAGTGGGATCCCTGGGTGGCGCAGCGGTTTGGCGCCTGCCTTTGGCCCAGGGCGCGATCCTGGAGACCCGGGATCGAATCCCACGTCGGGCTCCCGGTGCATGGAGCCTGCTTCTCCCTCTGCCTGTGTCTCTGCCTCTCTCTCTCTCTGTGTGTGTGACTATCATAAATAAATAAAAAAAAATTTAAAAAAATTAAAAAAATATTAAAAAAATAAAACTAAGTAGTGTTACAAACTGCATGTTTTGGGGGGTGAGGTGGGGTGCAGCTTGTTTATTTGAAATATAAGTGGGATTTTTTTCAAAGGCAAATGCCAGAAGGGGGGCTATCAGGGTTACTTGTTTATGTGCCTATAGTGCACATCTTCCTTTTACTGAAAACCATACATACCAGGTAGGATTTCAGGCCCGACACACACGGCGTTTAATGAATCTATACAGGAATCTTGACGTGGAAGTCAGGGCTAGCGTTTTTACGTCTTAGTTATAAAATATAAGAAGAGCACCGGAGAAGTTAAAAAAAAAAAAAAAACAACAAAAAACAAAAACAGTTTGTCTCAAGATTACAAAACCAGTTAGTGGCTGGCATAGCTGAGATGAAACTCAGGAGTGCCCGACTCCGACCCGAGCCAATCCTAAAAGGCCGCTCTCCCCTTTGAGTGCTTGCTACATAGGTTATTTGTACTTTGTCCAAGAAGACCATGAAACTTGTCTTTCTAACTCAGATATTTTGATCTAGGACAGATACTAAACAGGGTATCGGGGCAACAGGTGTGAACCGAGACGGTTCCAGACATATTGGGACGTGCAGGCACCCTCACTGTATGCAATGAATGTGTGATTGAGCGAGATCACATAATACACCCACCTTGTAGGGTTCTTCTTGAGAATCTGAACTCTTACCTAATCTGCATTTATAAAATGTAGTCTTACAACCAATTTGCAGGAATTATTCATCACAAATGGTTGATTTCCTGCCTTTACTCAGATTTGTGTAAGTGACTCAATTATAATCAAGAAACAGCAGAGCCTGCCACGTAACTGTGCAATCATCAATATGGATCTCGAGCTCTGATGGGACGCTACTTCGATATTGAATAAAAGCTCAGCGGAGGACAGAGAGTAAATGAGGGACTAGCACGTCACAATTTCTGGAACACGAATAATGTGTGTTCTTTATGGGGCATCCCTCAGATTTGCTCTTTTGGTGTATCTACGTATACTGAGGGGGGATCAGTGTACGAGTAATAAACAAGCGCTGATAGTGAACCTGCAATTATAAATACTGCGTATGAGAAGTGAGGTTCATCAGTAGTAAAAGTCGATCACTGGCAAATGTATCTTTCTCTTCTCTTGCTGGCATCACATAGGAGAGCTCGGAAAATGATATGGCTGCCTGGCATCATCCCAGGCTTCTGCCTTCCAGAGGGACCTTGGGAATTGAACTCTTCCTCTCTGGACTTCTGTAAAATAAGGCATTTGATCAGTAACTTCCTTCCATAGTGGATTCTAGGAAACAGACCATCAGGACTGCTCTGATCCCAGGCTCATTTGTCCAGAGCACTAAAAGAGCAAGGCTTTTCCGGCCCACGGTCTCTTCCATATCAAGATGCCTACTAAATGGAACCGGGGCAGCATGCAATTACGTGGTCCCTTAGCTGTAGAGACTAGCACGGGGACGGCCACAGTCCCCAAGGACTTGGCAAATGCAACAGGTTTGGATTTCCAGATTATACCATCTCTCAAAAGGTCCTTTAGGGGGCACCTGGATGACTCAGCTGGTTAAGCATTTAAACTCTTGCTCTCAGCTCGGGTCTTGATCTCATGAGTTTGGGCCCCATGTTGGGCTCTGCACTGGACATCGAGCCTACTTTATTTTTATTTTTTTGAGCCTACTTTAAAAGAAAAAAAAAGCCATATTTTGCACAGAGTAGAAAGAAGAAAGCCCTTTTTGCCAAATGCAGTTTACCGTAAATACCAACATCCTTGCCAAACCAGATTTGTGGGTACACCCCTTTGCCCTACCCATGCCTGTCAGTGTAGGAAATGGTCTGTAAGCAACTCTGTACCTCTTAGGCCTTCTTTAGTGGTGACCTTTAATATCCTTAAGGTCAGTTGGTGTCAGTTGATATTAAAGTCAGTCCCTTTTTTAAAAAAATTTATTTATTTATGATAGTCACAGAGAGAGAGAGAGAGAGAGGCAGAGACACAGGCAGAGGGAGAAGCAGGCTCCATGCAGGGAGCCCAACGTGGGATTCGATCCCGGGTCTCCAGGATCACGCCCTGGGCCAAAGGCAGGCGCCAAACCGCTGCGCCACCCAGGGATCCCTTCATTCCTTATATATACATATTTTTTCAGCTTTTGACATACTCTGTATTCCTCTGATTCTTTAAAAAAAATTCTTATTCTTTGTAAAACAACCTACAACCTACTTTAATATCATCTTATTTCCTATTTGTGGGATGCTTACCTGAGAGCAGGAGATAGTCCCAGGATCCCTCCAGAGAATTAAAAACTCAGAGAGATTAATTCCTTAGCCTGCAGGAACCAGTGATGGATGGCAGGCTTGGAATTGGATAACGTGTCAGAGTCAGGAGATTCCAAAAGGGTTTTGTTCGTTTGTCTGCTTCCCACCACACCACGACATCTCTGGGTGCTGAATGTAAACCCCACAAAGTCAAAGATTCTGTGCGATTCCTTCTCCGCTACATCCTTAATATCTAGAAAAGACGGAAACATACGGGAGCGTTCAATCGATGCTTATTGAAACAGTCACATTTTCACGGCGTCAGTCAGAAGAGGAGGAATGCCAGTGCTCAGATCACCAACAAGAGCACTGAAGCCGAGTGTTGGGGAAGTGACGTGACCTCAAGATTAAGTTCCTCTTAAAAAAAAAGAGAGATGGGATCCCTGGGTGGCGCAGCGGTTTGGCACCTGCCTTTGGCCCAGGGTGCGATCCTGGAGACCCGGGTTCGAATCCCACGTCAGGCTCCCGGTGCATGGAGCCTGCTTCTCCCTCTGCCTGTGTCTCTGCCTCTCTCTCTCTCTCTGTGACTATCATAAATAAATAAAAATTTTAAAAAAAATGTAAAAAAAAGATTAAGTTTCTCTTTAGCATTTGAATGCAGTTCAACAAACATTGAATGCAGTTGAATGCATTTTCTTTTCTGGATACGTATTTGTACCTTTTTGCAAGTCTTTCAGAAAACACACGGAGCAATGAAGAGGCTGCAGTCTCCTTGCAACTTTCACAAGGGCTGTTGTGCCCTATAACGTAAGAGGGAGGCAGGTTACGATTCTGTGGTTCTGTGTTTCGGGGGGAATTAGAAGACCTGTTTAATTCACAGGCACCACGTTGTACACATACACTTACAAGCATTGGAGGATAACGGCAGAGACCAAAGGAAGACGGTTGGACAGGAAATGTCAGAGGACTCGGGCATCAGCCTTGAGCGTTAGCCCAGAGAAGAAATTAGCCTCCACCTGATGAAAGCATCTGACTTGGGGGTTCAGAAAGAAACTTCCAAACAATAACCAGAAGAAACAGTTTTAAAAACTTAAAATGGGTTCCCCCTAGGGAACGGATAGATCTCGATGGTAGATTGGGAAAGGACAGAAAAGTCTGTATTTTATAGGGTTGTTCCTTCTGTGTTTAATTTTTGTGTTTTTACTTATGTGTATTTACTCGATTAAATATTTCTGAAAGTGTTTTTTTTTTCTTTTTAAAGATCTTTTTTATTTATTCATGAGAGACACAGAAAGAGAGGTAGAGACAGAGGCAGAGGGAGGAGCAGGCTCCGTGCAGGGAGCCCGTTGCAGGACTCGATCCCGGGACCCCGGGGTCACGCCCTGGGCCAGGGGCAGACCTCGACCGCTGAGCCCCCGAGGCGTCCCTGAGAAGTGTTTAAAAGAGGGTTATGAGTAAATTATTTCCACTGCCAATAAATTGTTCTTTAGTTTGCTGTGAGTCTGCTGTGGGATTTGGCGTGAAGCGTAGACCTTCAGGCCCAGTTACCTCTCGTTAGTGACCAGTGAAGCTCAGACTCGTAAACCTGCGCAAGCCTGGGCCCTTGGTTCTGGGCCTTTGGAACTCACCCATGGCCTGATCCTGTGGCGTCAATCTCCCGACGGCGGGTCTCGCTCCTGGTTGTGGCGCCATCGGTCACCCGGTCATACCTGTACGTGAGCCTGGGCTCAAGGAGAACCCCAAGAAGGAGGTAAATCACAGGCATCGGCCGACGGGGTTTTGTTTGTAGCACATCATTGGTCACACTAGATGCTGATAAGACTAAGGTAGAAGATACAGTGAGTGCACGGAGGGAAAGGGGCCAGAGACAATGAAAGCAAATATTGGAAAGAGCCAACATAGGCGGAGACGTGGGGCAGAGCTGGCCGGAGAGCCGGGCACGGTGACTTGGATCTGGATGTTGAGCTCCGGCTTCACTTTGCCGACACGGGGAGGTTTCCGGGTGCCAGAGCCTGTGGCCGGAGGAAACAAAGTTATGTCCAAGAAATGGAAAGAGAATCGCTGGGGTGGTCGCCCACATGTGAAGCAGGAGCTGTCAGAGCAGAAAAGGCCGCATGGGTCCTGCCAACCGAGGATTTTGATTTTACGCTGAGAAATATGAAGCAGGGGCTGCTTAAGAATAAGGGCGATGGGCTGGGCTGGAGGCGGATGGGCGCTCGGTGTTGTAGGGACGATGATCCCACTCCAGAAACTGACGTTGCGCCGTGCGTGCACGACCTAAAATCTAAGCCAAAAAATAAATTCTAAAAATAAAAATGAAATGTAAGGAAATGACAATGAGGAAGGGTCTGGTACGATGCTTTACGACGTAAGAGGTTCACCGCGGCCCCTCAGCAGAGACTAGAGGCGGGGAATGAGCGCAGGCCCGGCACATGCCGGGAAATGATGGTGGCCCAGCTGGACCCGCGGTTCCCAAACAGGGCGCCGGGTTTACGCGGAGACTGGCGTGAACCTGGACGTGGTCCCCGAGGCCCCGGGGGGGTCTGTCCTGGGCACAGTGGTTTCTCGGTCCTGTCCGGTCCCCCTGGGCCTCCTGGGTCTGCCACGGGGACCTGACGTGCGGCAGATCGGGAAAGTGCAGCCCTTGGGATCAGACAAGGTCAACGTGTCCCCCCGACTGGCTTCCCCGCACCCCCGGGTTCTTGGCGACAACCAGACGGCCGTCCTAGGTCCCCTGCAGTGACACGCGGGGACAAAGTGGGGGGACGGGGACGCCGCGGTGTCAGGCACCTCACAGCCGCCGGGCGAGCGAGCTGCACCAGGTGTCCTCTGTGACTGCGGTCCCCTGTGTGTCCCCACGTCCTTCGTGTCGGGGCTGCTTGGAAGGGGTCCTCGGCATGGGTGCATAGCACATGCCACTGAGCAGAATCTGAACACTAAGGCCCGGGCTCTTTGCCGTCACGCCCGTGTGACAGGCCGGCACGATTCTGACCTCCTGCTCCATCAGCTCCGCCTGCTGAGCACCTGCCACAGCCGCGCCTCGCTCCCCTGCTGGGCCACCTGCGGCTGCGGGGCTCCTGCCTCCATCGCCCCTCTGGCCCTCCAACAATCTCCATCGCCCCCCTGGCCCCCCACGATCTCCATCACCCCCCTGGCCCCCCGCTATCTCCATCACCCCCTGGCTCCCCACTATCTCCATCGCCCCCTGGCCCCCTGTGATCTCCATCACCCCCCTGGCTCCCCACGATCTCCATCGCCCCCCTGGCTCCCCACGATCTCCATCGCCCCCTGGCTCCCCACGATCTCCATCGCCCCCTGGCCCCAGCAATCTGCATCACCCCCTGGCCCCCCACGATCTCCATCGCCCCCTGGCCCCAGCAATCTGCATCACCCCCTGGCCCCCCACGATCTCCATCGCCCCCTGGCCCCAGCAATCTGCATCACCCCCTGGCCCCCCACGATCTCCATCGCCCCCTGGCCCCAGCAATCTGCATCACCCCCTGGCCCCCCACGATCTCCATCACCCCCTGGCTCCCCACGATCTCCATCGCCCCCCTGGCTCCCCGTGATCTCCATCCCCCCGGCCCCCCCCACAATCTGCATCACCCCACTCGCCCCCCGTGCCTCCATCGCCCCCCTGGCCCACAGTGATCAGCATCACCCCCTGGCCCCCCGCACCTCCATCGCCCCCCTGGCCCCCTGCAATCTGTGCACCGAGGGGGGACACACCCTCTTACACGAGACACCTGCTCCGACCTGCGCTGAGCTGGTTACAAAAGTCGCCTCATTGCGCTTCCCAGGCGCCGGCACTTTCCTGCCACGATCCTCAGGGATTTTCCCGCTGCGGCCTTGGCTCCCCGTGACCTGGCCTCATGCTCGGGGCTGCAGGTTCCCAGCCGTGGGCACCCCCTGGGCTCACCACCCCCCGCCCTCAGCTCCACCTCCTTAGCCTCCTTTCTTTGCCGAAACAGCTGCTCAACTGCAGCACTTCACCCGGTGTCACCTCTACGGGTGGCCCCTCGGTCCTTTCTCTCTGCCTGTCACTGTCACCCGCGATAGTTCTCCTGAGGGCCAAGGTCCCCAGAACCAGTGTGCTGAGCTGAGGCCGCCCACGTGCGAGCACAGCCCTGAGCCCGGCTCTCACCTGCACCCGCATCTCTGTCCAGCATGTCCAGCATGTCCAGCATCTCCAGCACCTCTGCGCAGAGCGGCAAGCCCCGAAGCGCTTGCGGGAATGAGCATCGTGTCCCAAGAAGGCAAAGAAGGGAAGGAGAGCAAAGGAAACCACGTCTCTTAGTGTTTCTGAGCATCACCCCATGCAGGCACCGTGTGAGGTGCCAGGAACTCCGCATAAGCCGAGCCGCGCTTCTGGATGTTGAGGATCCAAAGGAAGAGAGAGACGTGAGCACTGACAATCAGGACCCTGTGGTGGGGGCAAGCTCAGGCTGCCAGGTGAGCCCGGAGGAAGCTACCCAAGTAAGGTCCCTGGAGAGCAAGGGACGCACCTGGGGGCAGAATACAAGCTTTGAGTTGCGATTGTTATTATTATCCACTCTCCTTAACCAACATTCAATACTTCTCGCCCTTGACTGAGTCACTGAGGGCGGACTCTGCAGCGGGTTGGGTTCCGGGCCTGCAGGGTCTTCGCTCTGACAGCAACCCCAGGAAGTGACAACGCTGCTTTGCTATTTTATGGCTTGGTGGGGGGGGAGTGGGTGGAGAGACACTGAGGCACAGGGAGGTTATGAACCTGTCACCAGGCCACACCTCCGAGAGGAGATGCAACTGGATTAGAACACGGGCCTCCCTAAGGCCGGAGGCGCTTCTGTTCTCACTGTTCTGCTACAGAAACGTCCCTCCCTCCGATTGAGGACGTTGATCTGAGGAAGAAGGGAGAGAAACATGCACAAAAAGTGAGGGAATTACTTGCAGGTGAAGGGACGCGCTGTGTTTGGGGGAGCTGTAAGGAGCTCGGCGCTGCTCAAGAGCTCGGACCCCATAGGAAGTGAAAGAAAGAAAGAAAGAAAGAAAGAAAGAAAGAAAGAAAGAAAGAAAGAAAGAAGAAAGAAAAGAACCATCAGCGCCTTCCCCATTCCAAGCCGGCCCAATCTCATCCCCCCGAGGGGCAGCCCTCAGACCCCCAAGGCTGCACCCTGTAGTGGGCAGCACTGAAGAAAATAACTGTTGGTTCTCGTGTGTGTCCAGGTGTCCTGGAAAATGACAAAGCACCTGGGCCCTTCCTCCTCCTGCGCGGCGGTGAGAAGGAGAACGAATAACAGCCGGAAGAAAAGATCAGTGAAGGCCTTGCCCGCAGGAACAGGGAGGAAGCCTCTGGCAAAGGGAAACCATGAATGCGATGGGGCCTCGTTCTTCACCCGTGGAACTGGAGGTTGCCCCCGCCCCGAGCGTTGAAGCTCAGCGGTGGCTCTTCCCCCGAGCACAGGTGTCCTCTCCTTACCCAGCGCCCTGCTACCAGGTGGCACGGAAACCCTTTCTGCAAACACGGTGGACACTTGCCCTGACGGCCGATCCATGGACCTCACCGAGGCCACGTTGATGTATCCGGACTCACGCCGTGGACGTCACACACAGCAGGGCAGTTACTCCCTCCTTCTTCCCTCGGCAATGACATCACATACAACAAGTTGGCGGGGACCAGGGCGCCCAGGACAACCATCCAGTCGTTTCCCTGCCTCTCTGTCGTGATGGGCGCCAGCGGTTGTGGTTTTCATTCTGAGCTGCTTGCTGGGTTCCCTTAGGTTGTGCTGTGGGATGACGGGGCTCCCGCCAGAGCCGGTCCTTGCGCGTGCCGGACTGAGGTGCTGTCCAGCTGGGTCCAGGAGCCCTTTAGGAACAGACGGGAGCCCTTTGGGGTGCATCCTGGAGAAGGAGCCGAGCGGGTGGGGGAAGGCACCAGAGGCGTCCTCAGGATTTGGTTTGTAATACATCGGCTTTTTTTTCTTAATAATAAAATTATTTTTTATTGGAGTTCAATTTGCCCACATACAGAATAACACCCGGTGCTCATCCCGTCAAGTGCCCCCCCTCAGTGCCCATCACCTAGTCACCCCCACCCCCACCTTCCTCCCCTTCCACCACCCCTAGTTCGTCTCCCAGAGTCAGGAGTCTTCACGTTCTGTCTCCCTTCCTGATATTTCCCAACATTTCTTCTCCCTTCCCTTCTATTCCCTTTCACTATTATTTATATTCCCCAAATGAATGAGACCATATAATGTTTGTCCTTCTCCGATTGACTTACTTCACTCAGCATCATCCCCTCCAGTTCCATCCACGTCGAAGCAAATGGTGGGTATTGGTCATCTCTAATGGCTGAGGAACATCCCACTGTATACCTAGGCCACAGCTTCTTTATCCATCATCTTTCGGCTCTTATATGGAGATGCTCATTTTAAGTAAAAGGCCTAAAAATCTATGGAATCGTGGAGAGGCCCATAGCCTGGGAGACTGGGAATCTCTGTCAAGATGTGTGCCGCCCCTAACGCGACCAGCACTAGATCGAAGTTGCTTTATTATTTATTTATTTATTTATTTATTTATTTATTTATTTATTTTTTCGAAGCTGCTTTTCTTCCTTAACTTCATTAGTCTTCTCTCCACCCTGGGCCTAAGGACACTCACCATCGTCCATTCCATAGAAGTCCAGGGAGGCTCAGCTGAGATCCTATAAATGAAAGCACCGGGTTACCTGTAGAGTGATGAGTAACTAATAGCAGAGCTAGCCACCGCCTCGGGGCACTTCTGCTTACTTGAGCTCCCTTATTTGATGAGATGCGTATTAGCAAACATAGTTTACTACATTTTGTTTTTTTTTGTTTTTTTTTAAATCGGTGAGTTCCCACACATTGTGTGTTGGGGCAGTGCAGGGAGCAGGAAGAAAGATGCTTAATCTGAGGAAGGACGTTGTCCTGTCCTAAGGACATTCTCCCACCTAGGGAGAAACTGAGGCAGCCGGCCAAGGACCAGCACCAACTTGTCATCCACGTGAGGGAACCGTCTGGAAAGCAAACCCTCCGGGCCTAGAGACACAACTTCATCATGTCCACGGACGGAATCTTCACTTTGGTAAAATGAGGAAGATCATGAACTCCTTGCAGACGCCCCGTACGTTCGATCCTGTGAGAGGATGAAGGCACAAGACTCGACATAACACAGGTGCGCGAGGAAGAGTCACCATCGTTTGTGTTTGTGTGTCGCCCGCTGCGTCTTCCGTGGGAACGCGGGCCTCAGTTTCCCTGTCTGTACGACGGGGATCGTCACACTGACCTCTCTGCGTTGTCGTGGGGTTTGCTTCCCACGTGTGTCGTGGCGAGGACATAGTCACCCGCAGCCCTTGGGGTCCACGCGGTCCCAGGTCAACAACGATGGGCACGGGGGTGTCTGGGACTGTCATAGAATGAAAAGCCCAAGTCCTCTGTCTCGTCTGAGAGTCCTCACCGGCACCTGCCAGGCACCTGATATCCCGTGTGTTTTACAGAAGTTGAGTTTGAGGCTGTTTAGGCAGTTTCTGGGAGACCACACAGCTAGGGAGCGGGGGCCGAGGTGCCAGTCGACGCTGTGCGATCCGCAGCCCAGAGCCTCTCACCCCAGAATACGGCGGAAGCAGCCTCAGTCGGCATTTTTGCAATCTCAGACATTTAAAAGAAATACGGCAGTTATTTTCCTAACAATCCTAAAAATCCACGGTCCAATGAGTGAAAATGTCCTTACCTCCCAATCTGGTTTAATTTGCCTTATTTTTCACCTTAAGGAAAAAAAAAAAAAAACAACTTTCTTTTTTTGAGTAACCTCTAGGCCCAACGTGGAGCTCGAGCCCAACGTGGCCCCCAAGGTCGAGAGCTGCACAGGCTCTACTGCCTGAGCCTTCAGAAAGCTTCCAAGAGGACTCCTTGGACAAAGATTTCTCACCGTTTTTGTTGTGATGCCGGCCGGCCTGCCTCTTGTCTGTTCTTCCTTTCTGAATCTTTTTTTATTTTTTTCCATCTTCTCCACGCAAATATTATCTGGCAAGTCTACAAAGTACCCAGGAAAAGCCGAACTCCTGAGGTAGCTCAACACCCTGACTGATGGGGACAGGTGACTTGGGGACCCTCCTCTTCCACCGTCTTGCCCCCTGCCCCCCAACACCCTAACTGAGAAGGCAGGTGAACGTCTGGCGAATGTAAGGATTCGGGAAAGTGACACAACACGGGCCGTGGGCTCCGAACCCTTCCAGCTCCAGCCACTAGTGTCTCTGAGCGGAGGGGGGGACTGTGACAGGGTGTTGGAACCTGAACGTTCGCCCCAGTGCTCCCCACGCGCTTGTTGAGCAGGTTCCACTACGTGATCCAGGCCAAAGGCTTAGAGATGAGCACGAAGGGGCCTGCCAGGGCGGCCGTCCACGAAGTCTTCCCGCATCACTCGATGGTGGTGCACGGAGTCGCTGCCTCTGCTTCCTCCTGGGGAAGTGTCAGAAACAGCCGAGGACGGCGTCCGGGTCATAACACCGAAGACTGAAGCTGGGGCAGCCAAGCCCCGGGTCCACCAGGAGAGCAGCAGGCCTGTCCCGAGCTCCAGCAGGAACCCGAGACTGCTCCTGCCAACTGCCTGCGTCACTGGAATCACCTTACAGTGGGGGTGTCCCGTAGCTGACGTCCCGGGGCACCGGGCTGGGTGCTGAGTCGATTCCAGCTCTTGCCTGATGTCCAAGGTGGCCTGCGTGGCTCCGCGGCGCGGGAAAGTGCACCTCTGGGAATTCGAAAGCGCTGTGAGGAGTTAGACTGCTGGTTGACCGCACCATTTGTGCGTTTTGTTTTGTTTTTTAAGATTCTTTAATGGGGTTTGACCCGAGGCTGCCTTTCGAAAAATGTTGATTCAATTAGGAGGCGAAACGCCCTATTTACACTCTTTGTTTCTGTGAGTAAATACAAACCACCCATTTGCATAGCAAGAAGGTGTGAAGGTATATGGGATACACGGGATACACGTCTCTATTTTTTTTTTTAATTTTTTTTTGGGGGGGATACACGTCTCTAAAACAAGGTTCTAACCTATTGGAAAAGGTACGTTATGGAAATACAATCTGAATTGACGCCCGCTGCCCTGCCCCCCAGGGATTGATGGCAGGACAATCTACATAATGTTCTGTTCTTTTTTTTTTTTTTAATTTATTTATTTATTTTATTGGTGTTCAATTTGCCAACATATAGCCTAACCCCCAGTGCTCATCCCATCGAGGGCCCCCCTCAGTGCCCGTCACCCAGTCACCCCCACCCCCCGCCCACCTCCCCTAGTTCGTTTCCCGCAGTTACATTCTGTTCTGAAGCGACTTTCCCAAACACGTGCCAATTAGAAGAAAAGCAAGATGTTTGAGCCAAGGTTTGCTTTGATTTGATCTCAACCCACCTTTGGAGGATTCTCTCTCCCTACGACAGTCGGGACATCCTGTCCTTCAACCAAGCCGACCAACTCGCCAAGAAGTTCTGAGCTTCTTGCAGCTTTGCCTTTCGCCTTTGCTGCCCCCCCGCCCCCAGCGTCTGCCATCAGCCCCACCTCCACCCCTATTCTGGAATTGTCTCTATCAGCAAAAATGCCAGTTTCCTTCCGTCTCCTTGCCCAGCACCTCTTCTCTGCCCGACCTTTAAATGCTAGAGTTCCTGAGGGCTCAATTTCAGCTCCTCTAATTCTGAACCCCTTGCCCGGATAATTTCATTCTCTCAGTTAATTGCCATCTATATGCTGCCGGCTCCAAAATTTATGTGTCTAGCCCAGACATTTCTTCTGGCTCTATCGTCTTATATCCAACCCCTGGTTTGATGTAATCGTGTGAATATCTCCCAGACACCCAAAAATTGGCGTGTCACAAGGCACACTCCAAATATGATCATTCGCTGGTGGTCTTTGAGACTCTTTCGCTGACCTAGTGGCTTGTGCTAAAAATGTGAGAGGTGGTTTTTCGTTCGTTTGCTTTTATTACATGTCTCTGTCCCTCACCTCACACAGGATTTCATTCTCGTTGGGTGAGCATCCGGTGTGTTTCTCAGCCTGAGCCTCATCCTTCTATTTCCATCGATGCCCCTCTGACCCACGTCACTGTGTCTTGTTTTAAACATTTAGGTACACTGATTAGCTCCTTTGCGATTTATCTCCATTTGATCTATTCTCCACAGACTAGGGGGATCTTTGTAAGTGCATTTCTGGTCCTATCGGCCCTGGAGTGCAACTTTCCAGTGACTTCATGTTGCCCTGAAGATGTGATCGAAAATTCAAGGCAGGTCTACAAAGTTCTCCATAATCAGCCTCCTGCCAACGGGCCTGCATCTCCAACTACTCTTCCTTTACACTTTCATGGTGAATCCCTGGAACTGGATACTCTCCTCAGCTTCCAATCCTTCTTATAGGCTTGTCCCTCCACTTGGGATGCTTTCATCTCCTCCGGTGCCTCAGTTCATCTTAAACATCACTTCTTCGGAGAAGCCTTCTCTAAACCCTAGACCAGGTTAGGACCCCTTGCTTCTTCTAAGAAGGATCAACTTTTATAAACAGATTCTGTATAATAATTAAAGTGCATCTTGCCCACGAAGTTATAGAGTCCATGAGACCCAGAGCTTTGCCTAATCTGCTGACCATTTAGTCCTCCACCCCTAGCCCAATGGCTGGCCAATGGTCAGCACAAAAATACATCTTTGTCCCTGTTTTTGTTGGTTGAATTGTGTCCCCTAAAATTTATGCCGACAGTCTAACCTGCTACCTTATTTGGAAATACGGTCTTCACGGATGTAATTAGTTAAGACAAGGTCATATTGGTCATATTGGAGTAGTTAACACTTCACGTTTGACCCCAAAATCTCACTCCTAGGCCTTTATCCAAGAAAGCGTAAGTTTATATATAGGAATATTTGTAACGGCATTCTTCATAGTAGCTAAAAATTGGACTTATCCCAATATGACTGGGGTTCTTAAAAGAAGATCATAGGACGGGAGCACCTGGGTGGCTCAGTCGGTTAAGTGCCTGCCTTCGGCTCAGGTCATGATCCCAGAGTCCCGGGATGGAGCCCTGTGTCAGGCTCCCTGCTCTGTGGGGAGCCTGTTTCTCCTTCTCCTTCTGCCTCTCCCCCTGCCTGGACTCTTTTTTGTGTCAAATAAATAAATAAAATCCTTAAAAAAAAAAAAGACCATGGAAGAGAGGAGGGAGGCAGAGATTGAAGTAATACAACTACAAGCCAAGGAAAGCCACGGACTGACGGCTACCACAGAAGCTAGGAAGAAAAACCAAGGAGGGTTTTGCTCAGAGTCTAAGACAGAGCATTGCACTACTGACTGTTTAATTCTGGACTCCCAGATTCTAGAACCACAAGAGAACACTGTCTGTTGTTTTAAGCCACTCAATTTATGGTACTTTGCTATGGCAGCCTTGGGAAACTAATACTCTCCTTATGTCCATGCATCCATGCATTTACTTAATACACTATGCATTATTCATCTCTGAGTCCTTAGTGTCTGGCACTGCTTGCCACAGAATATGTGCTTAATAATAAAACGCTGATAGAGTAATTATGTAGAGACACAGTCAGAATCCATCCATCTGCTTACCTGTGGATAAAAACAAGTAGTTAAGAGCCAAAGTTAAATTTACACTTCCAACGTGACCCCAAAATCTCACTCCTAGGCCTCTGTCCAAGAAAGCGTAGGTTTATATATAGAAATATTTGTGACGACATTCTTCATAGTAGCTAAAACCTGGAATCAACCAAAATGTCCTTCAGTGTGTGAATTCACAATCGTGCACCTTCCCTGCAATGATAGACTCCTCAGCAATAAAGAGGAGTGGACAACTGGTAAACCAAAGAGACAGATGAATCCCAAATGCATTCTTTTTTTTTTTTAATTTTTTTTAAATTTAATTATGATAGTCACAGAGAGAGAGTTAGAGGCAGAGACATAGGCAGAGGGAGAAGCAGGCTCCATGCACCGGGAGCCCGATGTGGGATTCGATCCCAGGTCTCCAGGATCGCGCCCTGGGCCAAAGGCAGGCGCCAAACCGCTGCGCCACCCAGGGATCCCCCCAAATGCATTCTGCTAATTGAGGGAAGCCAGACTCACAAGGTTATACACGGTAGGAATTCATTTGTGCAGCGTTTCAGAAACACTAGACGAAACTCTAGGGGCAGAGAACAGATAAGTGTGGCCAGACTTTGGGGGCGAGCGTTTGAACACAAAGCTGCAGCACAAAATAAATAAACAAATAAACAAATAAACAAACAAATAAAATAAAATTTAAATTAAAATTAATTAAAATTAAAATTAAAATTAAAAAAAAAGCTGCAGCACAATGGAATTCTTCGAGGTGTAGCAACTGTTCTCGTCCCGATCATGGTGGTAGTTGTGCGAATCTAAGTACGGGTTAAAACTCAGAGAGCGGAAAAAAAAAAAAAAAAAAAAAACTCAGAGAGCGGTGAACTTACTTAAAAGTTGAAAGAGAGAGGGATCCCTGGGTGGCGCAGCAGTTTGGCGCCTGCCTTTGGCCCAGGGCGCGATCCTGGAGACCCGGGATCAAATCCCACGTCGGGCTCCTGGTGCATGGAGCCTGTTTCTTCCTCTGCCTGTGTCTCTGCCTCTCTCTCTCTCTCTGTGTGACTATCATAAAAAAGTAAAATTAAAAAAAAAAATCATGCCTTCACTGACTTTCTTTCTGGGGTTTTCTTTAAAAAAGAAGAAAAAAAAAGTTGAAAGAGAGAAAAACATGGGAGCAATCACAAGAAAGGACATCAGATTAAATGTATGAATTAAATACATTTTTTAAAAGAGCTAAAAGAGACGGTGTTTACTACGAAGTGGCAATTTGTCATGAGAAAACGGCCTCGATCTTTCTTGGACGAATGTCCCCAATCTCAAAAGACGCGGCTAAGGCCCGTGGACTCCTAAGGGGAAGGCCTGGGCTAGGCGGACGGCTTCTCCACCAGCCTCACGCGCCCGTGTAGCTGAACGAAGGAGGCCACCCTGGGGCATTTGTAGAGGTGCTCACGGCGTCTTAGGTTCCTCATCGCTGATCCGCAGCTGGCCCTGAACAGTGGCGGCTGCGACCCTGTGATCGTTGCCTCCCGTCCTGCGGGCTCCGTAGGGTGAACGGCTGGGTGCGGTCCAATTCCTGAGGGACAGGTGTCTCATATCACAGATGAGCCCTTTGTCACCTGCCGTCAGGCTCAGTGGAGGCCTAAGGGAGAGTGAGCCTCGGAGGCTAAAACACCCTATGGGATGGTCTTGACTTTGACGACTTTTGGTTTTGTCACCTTCCTTGGTGTTCCCAGGGACTGGCTCTGCCATGGTTTGTGGAGGACTGGAGCCTTCCGAGCTTTTCCCCCAAAAAAGGGGATTCAGGGCCATCGAGCCAACACCTGTTATACAGCAAGCACAGAGAGAGCAATTTTGGATCAACTTCTCTTTTTTAACGACCATAGTAAATGTGGTTTTTCAGGTCTTAGTTTCTCTATTAGATCACTTGATGCTGTTTATTTTCCCTTGAACCATTCGCGTGATACCAGCATAGCCCCTCCCTTGCTCCAAGGGACGTTGGCGTCTGCAACATGGTCCGCTGGTGGCGTCTCGTCGTCTCGCCATGTGGTAAAGTATGACGATTCGACTGTTTCCCGCAATCACTAAGCAGGCAGGCTGTGTTTCAAGATTTCTAGGGTGACATCAACTTATTTCGGTCACTACGACTGATTTAGCCGTCAGCTTGGCAGGAAGTGAAATTCAGTATTGTCGGCGTCCCCAGACGGGCAGGACTCAGGGGGCTGACTCCCTGACCCCGACAAACAGCCCGAGGGCGTGGAGCACCCATCCGAGGATACACAGGAAGAGCTTGCGCACATTCCATTAAAGTGAACTTATCCTGCTGATTAGAATCCTGCTTTCCGCAGCATTTTGACCCCTGCCCTCCTCAAAGGTTAAAATGTGTGTGGAGAAGCCAACAGTCTCCTGAGGGGTAGATGTGACACCCCTGCCTCCGGTTCAGGGCCACCTGTCATGACCCCTCAGTGAGAACGTGGGGGGTAGCACCGAGCAGGGCGTCCTTAAATGTTTGAATTGTGCGGCTTATTCACCATACAAAAGGCAGTTCTGTGCTATGGTGGGTGCATTTTCCAGTTGGAGTTACTGCACTGTCTTCCGAGAAGTCTTTCCTTTCTGGCTGCAGAGAAAGGTCAAACCCTCGGAGTAGGTATCAGAGAGATCTCCCGACCAGGGCGCATGTTCCCGCTGCCCGCGGCCCAGGACGACGTGCTCGGGCACAGAGAAAGAAGGGGGAGCCGCACGCTCAGCCGGACGGGGCGCACCTCGAATTCCTTTCTTGACCTTTCAAATCTCGGCCTGTGCCCTGTAGCAGGAGAGACGCAGATGGTGCTGGGGGCACCCCACGTGGCTCCCAAGTCCGCCGAATCTGATAAACCAGAAAACCCGGTTAAACACTTCTTTGCCGATTCCACTAACATCCTTCACTCAGTGACTGGGCCGTGTAGCAGGTCTACCCGGATCTCAGTTGTGCCCACATCTGGGCAGGTGACGGAACGGGGCACGGGGTCCCTGGGGTCATCACCGTCACCATAGAGACATTCCCAACGGGAGTGCACTGGTGAGAAGGGTTTCCAGGTAGGACAGGGCGAAGTGCTGAGGTCTGCGGGCGGGCTTGGGCCCACGGCCGGAGTCGATGCGCTCCTGCTCCATCCTTCCCGGCCGCTGCCTCCTCGGACTTGCTCTGCGCCTATTTCGCCACAAAACCCTCCTCTTTCGGCTCTTTCTGTAGCTCCGCAAGCTGCCCCCGTGACTTGCCTCTGCCTCCCCAGGCTCCGCGAGGCCCCTCGGGCTGCGCTGCGGCTGTCCCCAGGCCCCACACCTCTCCAGGCGGCCGGGCCTCGCCCTCCCCGCGGCGCCCCTCATCCATTGTGTGTGCATTTTGTCTGTTTAATTCTCCAGACAGAGGCTGTTCCTTTGATTTGAATAGTGAATGACGATGTTCTGCCTTTGGACAACGTGGTCTTTCTCGGTGGGGGTGCTCGTGCCTTCCATCCATGGGCTCGTGTGTACCAGCTCTGATTCTAAGTGACACAAGAAAATCATTCTGGGGACATGCTAGCTCTGGCTTGCTTTCTCACGCTTGGAGACCCTTGGTACTTTCCGAATAAAGGTGCGCTTTACAGGACATTTATTTTTTTAAATATTTTTTTAAAATTTTTATTTATTTATGATAGTCACAGAGAGAGAGAGAGAGAGAAAGAGAGAGAGAGGGGCAGAGACACAGGCAGAGGGAGAAGCAGGCCCCATGCACCGGGAGCCCGACGTGGGATTCGATCCCGGGTCTCCAGGATCGCGCCCTGGGCGAAAGGCAGGCGCCAAACCGCTGCGCCACCCAGGGATCCCTCGAGGATAAAATCTAAAGATCGACTCAACCAATGCTTCATATGAAAAAGCACGTATCATTTTTTCTACCTTATTTTTAAGTGTCCAAATAGAACATTCTTTTGAACATAAACTGTTTTTTTTGTTGTTGTTCTCATCGCTAAGACAGAAATAAAACTGATAACATTTCTGTTAAATATGGCACCTTGGGAAGAGGGGGGCCTGGGTGGCTCGGTGGCTTAACGTCTGCCTTTGGCTCAGGTTGTGATCCCAGGTCCTGGGGTGGGGCCCGCGTTGGGAGGGGGGTCCCTGGTCAACAGGGGGCCTGTTTCTCCTCTTCCTATGCTGTGTCTCCTGCTCACCCTCTCCCTCTCTCCAAAATAAATAAAGAAATAAATAAAATCTTTTAAAAAATATGTCTCTTCCAATGAATATACACATAGAAAATACGTCCCCATGGGAGGAAAAGAATTCCTCTTCTCCCAGGTAGTTGTGTCCATCAGGGTACAAGCCCTTGCCCAAGCACCTAGAGATCCCTTCTTAAATAAGATCAGATAGTCTCTGTCAGATGTATAATGAGAAAAAATATGTAAAAAAATATTTTACATATTTAAATATGTAAGATAACAGAAAAATGGACTTAGGACAGACATACTAGAGGGAGCAGAGAAAATGTTAGAAAATCTGGCAATTAATATCTTCAGAGAGTCAAGAAAAATTATCACAGGCGTGACTTAGGAAGGCGATTCTCTCTTAAAGGAAGAATCCAAAGACAATAATAAAAAAGGGCTCTTGCAAATTGAAAGTAAAATAGAAGAAGTATTAAGGGGAAGAGAAAGAATGTTGGATGGTAGAGCTGAGGTAGCACCCCAGCAAGTACAGCTCAAGACAGATTGAAAATCCAAAGGAAAACAATGGGCAACTTAGAAAACTATTCCAGAAGGCTTCATAGCCAACTGATAAAATTCCATAGTCCATTTTCTCCTTTCCATCTCTCCAGAATTCCTATAAAACTACTGAGTACTGAGCCATTAGAAACGACAAGTACCCACCACTTGCTTCGACGTGGATGGACCTGGAGGGTATGATGCTGAGTGAAGTAAGTCAGTCGGAGAAGGACAAACATTATATGGTCTCATTCATTCAGGGAATATAAAAAATAGTGAAAGGGAATAAAGGGGAAAGGAGGAAAAATGAGTGGGAAATATCAGAAAGGGAGAAAGACCATGAGAGACTCCTAACTCTGGGAAACGAACTACGGGTGCTGGAAGGGGAGGTGGGCGGGTGACTGGGAGGCAGGCACTGAGGGGGGCACTTGACGGGATGAGCACTGGGTGTTATTCTGTATGTTGGCAAATTGAACACCAATAAAAAATAAATTTATTAAAAAAAAACCTACTGAGTACAAGGAAGCATC
This sequence comes from Vulpes lagopus, assembly GCF_018345385.1. Lineage (NCBI taxonomy): Eukaryota > Metazoa > Chordata > Mammalia > Carnivora > Canidae > Vulpes > Vulpes lagopus. Next base: position 114,831,274 of record NC_054833.1, on the reverse strand, counting down.
TCTGAATTTAGGATACCTTTCCATACTAAGAGGACTCACTCTGTTCAGTGAATGATAAAATAGTCCTGCAATAAGGTGTCCCACCATGAAATTTTAAACACCTGACACAGAGAAGATCTTTAAGAGCTCAGGGAGCATTGCGATACAGAAGGACATTGGATTTTTTCAGAGAACATCTGAAAGCCAAACGATCATGGAGCAAAAATGTTGAACACAGAGACACGGATACTCAAAATTAGATTTTTTCTTCTCAAACTGAATCCAGTGGAAAGAAGAAATGAAGATACTTTAAAAAGAAATGAAAATACTTTTAAATGTGCAAAGTCTCGAAACAGAATTGTCTCTCATAGACCATTTCTCGGGGAAAACCTAGAAATTTCTTCAGACAACAAAGTAAAGCAACAAGCGGGAAGAAAATGGCTCAGTGTGGAACCTGCAGCACACGAGAGAAACGAGCGCCCGCGAGGTGGGCAGGCTGGTTCCAGGATGACAGCCCGAGAGCAGGAGGGGGCACAGGGGCAGGCCCGGAGCAGGGGCTTCGGGAGGGCGGGTCAGGCGGGAATGGACGGGAGAGGCAGCCTGGCAAGTCAGCTCTCGGCGGGGCGTGGGTGAGTGGGTGAGAGGGGGACGTCAAGTTACAAAGTCTAGAAATTACGACACGACCATGTGTCCGTTCTGAGCAAAGCGGTTCACTAGGATCATGTTGTTCTACGCTATGGGCATCGCTTTGTGAAAAGTGACCGTAACTGCTCCTTATTTCACTCATCGGTGTCACGTAACAGTAGCGAGCGCTTTGTGTGAGAATATTATCGTGCATTTCTTATTGGAAAATTAATGACTGACATTGATGAGAGAGGACATTGCACTGCACACACTTTCAAAAAGTGCATTAAGAGCTCAGTACCAGAAGGAAGAGTCACAACAATTCCAAGAACTGGTTGCGTTCATAAGCAGAGTGGAGGCTTTGCCTAAAAAACTGTGTCGAACTATACTATTTTGTCTTCATAACTCCATATATTTTCTTTTTTTTTTAAGATTTATTTATTCATGTATTTATGATAGACCTAGAGAGAGAGAGAGAGAGACTGAGACACAGGCAGAGGGAGAAGCAGGCTCCATGCACCGGGAGCCCGATGTGGGACTCGATCCCGGGGCTCTAGGATCAGGCCTTGGGCCAAAGGCAGGCGCTAAACCACTGAGCCACCCAGGGATCCCCTCATGTATATTTTCTATACTGTTTCTTATATATAAGTTGTTTTTGTAATGTATTGGTCATAAAACTGATAAAATACGTGAATATGTATTTAGTAATATTTTGCTAAAATAGTATTTACCATGCCATTTAAATGATTATGTATTTACAGAAAAACATTTAATTATTAAATACCATATATAGCTTCATAGATACTATCTTTTATCATGTCAGTTCTTCTGAAAATAACCGATTCCATAATATGTTACTAAATATAAAGTTAATATTAAAACTCAGCTTCAGGGGATCCCCTGGTGCCTCAGCAGTTTAGAGCCTGCCTTCAGCCCAAGGTGTGATCCTGGGGTCCCGGGATCGAGTCCCACATTGGGCTTCCTGCATGGAGCCTGCTTCTCCCTCTGCCTGTGTCTCTGCCTCTCTATGTCTCTCATAAATAAATAATATTAAAAAAATCTTAAAAAAATAATAATAAAAAATAAAAGTCAGCTTCAAGTTTCAATGACCTTTTATCTGCACAGACTTCCCTAAGTACGTCTTCCCACCGATGGATCCAAGCTGGGCAGTTCCTCCTCTATTTATCTTAGATGACAAATTCACTTTGCTTGCAATTAATGCATATTCCCATTTTTTGCATCTACTTTTTGAAAATGAGCCAGTCAATGCCACATCATAAAACAGGCAGGTCATGAGGGGTCTTCGATGAGCAAGAGCAATTCCGCCGTGCAAGGTCTTTCAGGGCAGAGTCACCCACAGCACAGGAATATAGAACTTGAGTTTTATGGTCCATATCAATATTTTACTGTGGTTACAAATCTGACACAGATGCCAGGATATTTTATGTTGCCAAATGGTTCTTTTATTTTGCGGCACATGTTGTGTGTTCTATTTAGCAGTGAACACATCTGTTAGGACGTTTTTCTTTCGTCTCTCCCTGCATTTTTGTTGTTGTTGTTGTTTGTTTGCAGTTCTAGTTCCTCTGAAGACACAAACTCATCCATCAGCCCAAGGCATGTTTTACGACCTATAAACATCGTTAAACGACGCCGTCCTACACCTGTGCGGGCGGAGATCGCGGCTTTGGGAAAGGTCCTCTCCGCGGCAGGGGTGCTGCTCTGCAGGTGGGGCCCGCGATCCCAGGCCGCCCCGCCGCCGCCCCCCCGCTCAGGTGGGCCACCTGCGCCGCGGCCACGTGAGCTTCCGAGGTGGCCAGATGAGCTTCCAAGGTGGCCAAGTGAGCTTCCGCGGCGGCCAGGGGAGCTTCCAAGGTGGCCAGGTGAGCTTCCGAGGTGGCCAGGTGAGCTTCCGCGGCGGCCAGGTGAGCTTCCGCGGCGGCCAGGTGAGCTTCCAAGGAGGCCAGGTGAGCTTCCGCGGCGGCCAGGTGAGCTTCCAAGGAGGCCAGGTGAGCTTCCGCGGCGGCCAGGTGAGCTTCCAAGGAGGCCAGGTGAGCTTCCGCGGCGGCCAGGTGAGCTTCCAAGGTGGCCAGGTGAGCTTCCGCAGCGGCCAGGTGAGCTTCCAAGGAGGCCAGGTGAGCTTCCGCGGCGGCCAGGTGAGCTTCCAAGGTGGCCAGGTGACCTTCCGCAGCGGCCAGGTGCCAGCCACAGCCAGCCGGCAGCGCCCCGGGGTTCTGCCAGTTGTCGTCCCCGGGCCGCCAAGGCCCCAACTCCCCGGGAGAAGCGGCGGTGCTGACGCGGCCCCGCGGTTGGGCTCGGTGCCCGGGCGGCTCCAGGCAGGGCGCAGGGGTGCAGCGCGGGGGCAGCGGGGCCACGGACGGCAGCTCCACCGCCTCCAGGAAGCGGGAGAAGTGAGAAGCGCGGGGGTGCGAGGATGCGGAGGAGCGCAGGGGCGTGGGGGTACGGAGGAGCACAGGGGTGCACAGGGGTGCGGGGGTGCGGAGGAGCGCAGGGGCGCAGGGGTGCGGGGGTGCGGAGGAGCGCAGGGGCGCAGGGGTGCGGGGGTGCTGAGGAGCGCGGGGGTGCGAGGATGCACAGGGGTGCACGACGCCGAGGAGCGCAGGGGTGCAAGGAAGTGGAGGAGCACAGGGGTGCGAGGATGCACAGGGGTGCGAGGAGCGCGGGGGTGCGAGGGCGCCAGCAGCACCTGGCGGCACACAGCAGCTCCCCCTCCGCACCGTCCCCGGAGGTGCAGGCCTCCCGGACTCCGCACTCGCAGGCACCCCCGGGGACAGACCCCAGGGAACCTTCCCTCCCGAAGAGGGGGCGGGGTCAGGGTGCGGAGCGCGGGTGCAGCCTCGGGCAGGTGCGGCCTCAGGGCTGCTGCCCTGCACACCTGGGGGCCGTGACCCCGCGGCCGCGGGCGGCTCCAGGGACCCAGATGCCCAACCCCTGGGCCCCGGGCGCCCCCCATGACCCGGGTCAGGGGCTGCTGGCCCGATGCTCATCTCCCCCCGCCCCCCCCCCCCACCCATGACCCGGGTCAGGGGCTGCTGGCCCGATGCTCATCTCCTCCCCCCCCCCATGACCCGGGTCAGGGGCTGCTGGCCCGATGCTCATCTCCCCCCCCATGACCCGGGTCAGGGCCTACTTTGGGAAGCAGACGACTGCGCCCGCGGGGTTGGGCAGCAGCCTCCGTCGGAGGCACCCGGGCCCCGGGAGGATGCGGGCGCGGGGACCCGGCGGTACCGCTTGAGCCGGGAGGCCACCCTCCCTGGTCCTTCCTTCCCTTACTGTCCCGGAGACCTGCGAGCGGCCCGGGCCTTGGGCCGATGGCGACGGGGCTCCTTGGGCACCTTGCTGGGGAGGGGGGCGCTGGAGGGAGGTGCCGCGCCGGGACAGCACACTGGGGAGGCCCGAGGGCCCTGAAACACCAGCTCGCCTGGGACCATCACACTCGGGAATCCCGAGTCTTTCATTTACTTTTTCTCCCCCCCCCCCAAGGGTCCTAGCTTAGGATCCAGCCCGGCTGATTTCTCTTCCACAGACAATGCAGCCAACAAGTTGCCCCATTTCGGATTCGGGTGACAGGGAAGGGTTTTATTGTCATCACTTTTAATACCCACCCTCCGCTGTTGGTGCGGGCAGTGCAGGGCTGTGCAGCCTCAAGTAAGAACTGGCCCTAGAGCCCTGGGAGGTCGTCATTCCTTCAGGTACCAGCCCCGAGCCACCCTCCACCTGGCGCGACTTCATTCCTAGGACGCCGCCTTGCCAGGGAACCCAAGTAACCTCCTTTGGCGAAAGCAAAGCTGTGAGTGGAGACGACCCGTTGCGTCCAGCGGCGTCTCAAACGCTGAACGAGCCGCTTCCACCAGGACAGAAGTCCGTGCTTCAGACTCAGGGATCCCTGGTTCTGCACCCAGATTCACCCTCCCACGTGAGCACCTTGCACACCGCGCACTTGACTGGTACTAAGACGTGCCCAGCCGAAGAGTGAGCCTGGCGCCAAGACCTAGGAGGCCGCAGAATACGGGGTACTCACTGGAAGCCGAGTCCTAACCTTGACGTAAGACTAGGCAGGTATTTAATTATATTTGAATGTCTTTGGTAGTGTTTGACCCAAAAATGGGTTTTTTTTGGGGGGGGGGCGTGCAGTGGGGAGGTGGATTTATGGCCGGACTGTCGTGCGGATGGCATGGAGCAGAGACCCGTCAGTATCAGGTGCATGTCGAGGTGCTGCTACTGGTCCCCCAGGAACACGGAGCCTCCGGTGTCGGTGTCGGAGCAGGGTATTGCTGATCACACCTGCCGAGTCTCACTGGCTTGTGGCTTTGCTGTAGGGCCCCTGCTCCCTCGGGGGCAGGTGGGGGGTGCTCCCGACTTAGCTGAAGCCACAAGATGGTGACGACTCCATCCTAGCTTGTTGGCTGACAATTCTGAACAGGTTAGATGAACATTTTGAGCATCGAAGTTGGTGCACCAAGGTGGGGCAGGCGAAGTTTTACAGGCGCTTGCGAGGTGTCCCTTTGGGGAGCGTCACATAAGGGAGTTGGGAGTTGTGCCTTTTTTTTTTTTTTTTTTTTTTTTTTTTTTGACAGGTACACGCCAGAGAGCCACCTGCTGGCTTTGACAAAGAAACACATCCCGATGTCTCCCTTTGGAAAGGGGGGGGGGGGGGTGACAACAATAAGAACCGTGAGCAAATCGTTAAAAAAGAGTCGGCTATTTCATGAAGGAATGTAGGAGTCGCTGTAGTTAATTCATTCCCGGCCTACCTTACAGGACTTTTCCTATCCCCCCTTAAAAGAAGTGGTTTGTAAAAGTGAGTTCAAATCCATACAGTGTGGCAATAAGCCCGACCGTGGTGCTTCAGAAGCGTTTCCAGGGGCGCCTGGCTGGCTCAGCCGGCACAGTGTGCAGCACTGGGCCTCAGGGTCGGGACCTCGAGCCCCACACGGCGTGTGCAGATCATTAAAAATGAGATCTTCAGGGGCGCCGGGGTGACTCCGTCGGCTGGGAATCATCTGACTCTCGATTTTGGCTCAAGGTCCTGAGATCAAGCCCCACCCGTGACTGGCTCTGTGCTGAGCAGGGAGCTGACTTCTCTCTCTCTCTCTCTACCCCCCATCCTTTCCTCCACTCATGTGCTCTAAATAAATAAATATATGAATTTTTAAGATCTTTAAAATCTTAAATTAAAAAAAAAAAGGCAAAGAAAACGCAGAAGTGTCTTGTGTTCATTGCCTTACGCAGGTGAGCCGTGTTCCCAGGGCGGAGCAGAGGCGGGGCTGGTGCTGGCGCGACCCGGGACCCCCGCCACGCACGGGGAAGACCAGGATTCCTGATAAAGAGCCACAGTTCTTCTCACTCAACTGTCGCAGTCATCGCTGTCCCTTGTCCTTTATCTCCCAGTTCCGTTCACCGTGTGTGAGCAGGGGATGCTCACCGACCTTGTTCTGGTGACGTGTGACGATGATAAATCCAAATAAACCCGCTGCCCCCGGCCGGTGGCCTAAGCTGTCAGGTCGGCTGACGGGGTCTTGCAGCGTCTGCCCCGAGGCCTGGGCCTGCGACGTCGCCTTCCACTTCCCCTGGCGATGGCTTTCCTGATGTCCATCGTGGGTGGGTTTTGCTCCTACTAAGATGCACGGGATCTGGTTCTTAGTCCGGGAACCTGTAGGGCTTTTGCCTCCTGCATGGAATATTCCCTTTTTATGTCTTCTTACCCGTGTCCGTGCTTGGTGACGACGCGTCCTGACCTAAGGGGCCGGCTCCTCTCTCCACTACTGACGTTGCTCAGTATCTCCAAAGGGCCCCGTAGGAGTCTGCGGTCGAGGGGCTGACTCCGGCCGTGGGAAGCTGCCCGCAGCTCTGACCCAGGCCTCCCCCTGCGACACAGGCCTACGCTGCCCGGCGCAAACCCACAGAATAGGCGAGGAGGAAATCCCGGTTTCTTCTAGGCTGCAAACCCACAGTGTGGAGGAGACTTTTGGTTCATCTTATTCCACGCAGCGTTGACTGAGCGCTCGTTTTCCCACCCCCATTTTTGGGAAATCTGGCAATTTAACCTTTTTCACCACGTGCGGGAAATGTTCTCAGACACTGAGGTTCAAGAACTCGGGCTTGAACCGAGTCCACGGACCGAGTCATTCCACTTACGTGACACTTAGTGATCCGAGGAGCTCCGCGACCAGTACGATTGTGTTATTCCTCCTGTTCCGGGCCTGAGGGCTTAGTTGCACTGTGAGTCGTGACGTCCAACGACCACTACTGACAGTCGCCCCTTATGCACCCACCGGGAGCCGGCGTACCTGTGTGGCTCTCATAATGGGGACAGGTCGTTCTCCCTCAATACTCTTCCATTATATTGAGGATAAAATCCGAATTCTTGTGTGTGGCGACGTAGGCCATGCACGGTTCGGGCCGTCCGCGGTTCTCCCATCCTTCCCTCCTGTCGCTTTCCCCAGGGTCATGGGGTCTTCCCTAACTCGGGGCCTTGTTATTTCTTCCCTCGACCTGCTCTCTCCGGCTTGCCTCTGTGCGCTGCTCTCGGGACTGCCAAGGGGAGACGCTGCCATTCTGGGGAAATAGCCTCATCTTCCCTTCTAATCGTTATTGTCTTCCAACGAACCTTCTTGTTACTTCCCCAAAGCTATGGGAACGTGTAAGTGGGCTCTGGACGTTTCCGTCTGCCCTGCGGGTCGTCCCCAGCCCCGAGGCAGCTGTCCCTCTGCCGCAGCCGCCCCAGCCCCGCCTCCTTCCAGCGGGCCGGCCTCTGCCCCTAGTGGGGTGAGCTCCCCGCGGGCAGATGTTTGAGCCCCGGTTCACAGATGAGGAGCCCAGGATGTAGGAAGCAGCAAATACTAGACGCCAGCGACCGGCCAACCTCCGTGCCAGCCCAGCTTCTCCGAGCGCACGAGCTTCTATCCTTCAGGCCCAAGTGTGCTCGGACTGGGAGAGAAAGAAAACACACCCCGGTGGAGACAGATGGAAGCTCCAGCTCTAGGTGCGGGGGGCCCAGCGGTGGAGCATCCGCCTTCGACCCAGGGTGTGACCCCGGGGTCCCGGGATTGAGTCCCACACCAGGGAGCCTGCTTCTCCCTCTGCCTGGGTGTCCTCCTCTCTCTGTGTCTCATGAATAAATAGATAAAAAATCTTTCAAGAATGGAAACCAGCAAGTCAAACTACAGAATTCAAACCCAAATGACACAAAAGAAATACAAGTTATTTAGCAAACCTACTGATGTACTGGTCATGCATGAGGCTCTACTAGCAGTGTTCCCAGCATTTTTTTTTTTTTTCATATCACTGGAGCAAAAGGAAAACGTCCTATTTTTAAGGCGGACGGTGATAAACAGATGAGGTTGCTCTTAGCCAGAGGCGATGCGCCCTGGGGCTCTGCCGTAAGTCCCTGAAGACTGAGTGAACCAATATCTTGGTGCATATCCACCTTCACTAGGGTGCGCTGGACGCTGGTTGAAAACCCTATTAAAAAAAATTAAAAAATAATAATAATAATAAAAATAATAATAATAATAAAAAAAAAGAAAAAAAAGAAAACCCTATTAAGGAAGACACACTGTTGACGAGTTTTCTCGTGCCTCAGACTAAGGACTTCGTGTTCCTAAGACTGGCTGACAATGCCCCTTACTGCAAGCCCAGGGACAGCAAAGGCCAACTCGGTAGAAGCGGTTCCACCAGAGGCTGAAGGATTATGGCCCAGGTGCCTGGATTTGTGATTGTCTGGCCGGGTCCAGAGAGAAAATGTGCTGTATCTAGAGAAATGGATGGATTGCTTATCTTTCAAGGAAGTTAAATCCCCTCCACTTGATAAAGCCTTGAGTAATCAGGAAGTGAAGGGGACTAATGGATTCACCCTTGATGAAAATTGACACCCACATGCGAGTCTCAGAGAAAGTGAATTTCCCAGAAAAAAAAAAAAAAAAAAAAAAAACCTGCTTGGGTAATGTAAATCAGGCCTGGAAGGCGCCATTTGTATGCAAACAGACTTAAGTTAAGGATTTAGTGCGACTGCTTTCTGTCATCTGGATCACAAACAAGATGAACAGATTTAAAGTGAAAAGGCTTATCTATAAACCTGGTGGAAAATAGAGCTAGATCATTGCACAAAGGACCAAAGGAACTTAAAGGGAAAAGCAAACGCTTATCCAGTAGCTGGGAAGGAGGAAGCTGAGGTAGGCTTGTCCACAGCCTCGGTGTTCTTTGCATCCTGGTATCATCCATATTTAACTTTATTTCCGTAAAGGGCTAATTTTTTACAGTGTTCGCAGTGTATTTGCTCACTTATTTAATGCTCATTTATTTTTCACACATGACCCAGGGGAATAGAGGAGAGAGAACTCTACAAACATCTGCGCTCAAATGTTGGGACATTATGCGTTCTCTTTGTGCGGTTTAGCGATTTGTTAATGTAAGATCGGAAAAATCGGTCCGTCGGCTGGTTATATGCATTTTACGGCCAAAACTCCTCCGTCACGTGTTACCTGTCAGGTGTCCTAAGTTATATTTTCCGACCTAGATTCAAGAGAATATGGGCGTGACTGGGTAATATCAGTGCAGACGTCTTACCATGGCGGAATCCGGTATTAGCCTGAGGCCTAACTCGTCCTGCCCTGTGAGGCCAAGTCAGAAGAACCTGGTCCACACCGGGGAGCATCTTGGTGAGAAATCTGAGAACTGGTGGCAGTTTCTGCGACCAGGAAAGAGGCAACGCAGAAAAGAATAAACAAGAGGGAATATATCTTCTACTCTGCGTGTGAAAACAGTAGGTGAAACTGGTTAGGGTTTGTTGTTGCTGCTTGCAAATGAGATAAAATCCTATTATTCAAACTGGTTTAAGTCACATGGAAATTTGTTGGCTAGAGTAAGGGACAAGAGTGGGACTCAGGACCTTGCATCCCCCTTGGAGGTCTGTATGGCAGTGCTCCCTCCGGGTTCCCGTTGTTAAAAGAGCCCCAGGGCTTACAATGCACATCAGGAGTCCTGGTCCATCGCGAGGATATGTGGGTCCAGCCGTCCTAGCCAGGTCTTTGTGTATAACAAATATCATTTTTATGATATTCCCAGACCCTCACCCTAAACCCACGTTCTCCTGAAATCCATAATTTAGAACTGGTTTGACAAGGTTGGTTTAAATGACCAGTGAAGCCACTAGAAGGATGAAACAGTATTTCAAAGCAGATTATAATGGGTCAGCCCAATGTGTTTTATTTATGTGCAGCTAGAAAAAAATTATTCCTGCCCAATAACCTTCTCCTAATTCTTTACCGGATAAATATCCTAAAGTTCATTTTTTCCTGAATTTGCTTAGTAGAAATATGAAATTAATCACTACTCTTTGGCAGTGAAGAGGAGATGGCAAGGGAGAGGAGATGGACGCCGGGGGGGTACAGGCACACCTTGCTTTATTGCACTTTGCTTTATTGCAATTCACTGATGCTATGTTTTTCTGTTTTGTTTTGTTTTTTGTTTATTTATTTATTTATTTATTTATTTATTTATTTATTTATTTTTTACAGATTGAGGGTTTGTGGCAAACTGGTGTTGAGCAAATCGAATGTGCCATTCTTCCAACAGCATTTGCTCAGCTGGCGATTCCTGTAATGTTTCAAACTTTCTCATTATTATCATTCTGTTATGGTGGCCTGTGATCGGAGCTCTTCGATGTGACTCTTGTAATTGTTTGAGGGCACCAGGGCCTGTGCCCGTGTAAGATGGTGACTCGAATCAATAAATGTGTGTGTTCTAACTCCTCCACCGACTGGCCATTCCCCTGTGGCCCCATCGGCTACCCTGTTCCCCGAGAAGCAATCGTGAAATTAGGCCGATTGACGACCTACGATGAATGGCCTCGAAATGTCCAAGTGGAAGGAGGAGTCGCACACCGCTCACTTGGAATCAGAAGCTAGGAATGCTTAAGCCCCGTGACCTAATGCCAGAGGCCCCGACAGGCTGAAATCTAGGCCTCTGGCGCCAAACAGCCAAAAGGAAGCGTCGCAGGAAGAGGTGAAAAGCGCCACCCCGTGAACACAGCGGCCAGCAAGCTAGGGCTGGTTGCTGATATGGGGAACGTTCTTATGTCCCAGACAGAAGATCAAGCCGCCACAACATTCCCTTTGGCCAGAGCCTAATTCAGAGCAAAGTCCTAATTCTCTCCGATCCCAGCTGGGAGAGGTGAGGAAGCTGCCGAAGAGGAGTTTGCAGCTGGCGGAGGTTGGTTCATGAGGTTTAGGAAAGGAGCCGCCTGCGGCCCAGAAAACTGCGAGGCAAAGCGGCGAGCACTAGAGGGGAAGCTGCCGCACCCCCAAGGCGGGTCCTCCCCCAGCAGAGTGACACAACTCACTGCAAGCTCCGATGAGGACCAGCAATTTTTTTTTTTAATTTTTATTTTTTTAGAATAAAGTGTCCTTGAAAGTAAGGCATGCACATTTCCTAGACCTGCTATTGCACACCGGACAGGCCACAGTGTAGAGTCCACAACTTGCATAAGCCCTGGGAAACCTGAAAGTTCAGTTGACTCACTTTACTGTGATATTTGCTTTATTGTGACGGTCTGGACCTTAACCCACAGTAACTCTGAAGCGCGCCTGCGTTCAGTAATATCACAAAAGAAAAATCTACCAATAAATCTCCGGCTCTTATAATGGAGATGAAATCTTCCATCATTATCCCTTTTTTTCTTTCATTGAAGGGGCATTCCCCACACACTTATTAAATTTGTATCTTAAAAAACATTTTTTTTTTTTTTTTACTTTTAATCTCTGGGACAAAAATGCTTCCTAGTTTCCCCTTAGCGATGTGTACTTGAGGTTATGAATTTATATAAATCTCCTCCATCTCTTAAAATTGGTTTTGTGAAATTAAATCACAGAAATACCCTCATATTCGGTTAAATTATAGAAAAGAGGGGCACCTGGCTGGCTCAGTGGTTGAGCGTCTGCCTTTGGCTCAGGTCGTGATCCTGGGGGCTTGGGATCGAGTCCTGCATCGGGCTCCCTGCGTGGAGCCTGCTTCTCCCTCTGCCTGTGTCTCTGCCTCTCTCTGTGTGTCTCTCATGAATAGATAACTAAGATCTTTAAAAAAATTATAGAAAAGAGATGATATCAGACCATATCATTTAAATGATTTAATGATTTACTGCTAAATTGATTTGGTCACGAAACAGTAACCTCATCTAAAAATGTATTTCCCTGGTTTCCCACATGTGCCCGTCTCCTTGAGATCCATAATCCTGAGGTACTAACACCACCGCCACCGGAATCAGCTCTCCCCTCGGGTTAGGCATCGCACCTCGAAGCCAGGAGTCGGGTTCGGTTCCTAATCCTGGTCTGCAGCCCCGCGGGCCATCTTCCAGGCACATGCATCCATGCCGCTACCCAGGCAAGTCCAAAATAAAACTCAGAACACAGAGGACGCATCAGGCACTCTAGAAACTGTGTGTTCTGAGAACCTATTAAAGCTGACAGGGAAGGGAGCTTGCGATTGGTGAGCACCTGATTACACCTTGTACTTTATTCCCTGTTGACTTTGGATATGCCATACCTTTCCATTTCCTAGAGAAATAAATTAAAAGTCAGAAGTAATTTGCCTGACGGAGGGTGCAGGTGGAATTTTGCTCAGAAGAGCCTTTGCACACTGCGAAATCCAATTTAACCCCTTGATGCGGGATAGCTTATTTTCTTTTGTTGACAGCTTTGTGGCAGCTAAAATAGGGACCTGATTACATAGAGACGGTGAGAGATTGAGGTCTTGTTCTAACAGCAGGGGGATCAAGGCCTCTAATCTTATCTCCCAAAACACTGAGATGAACTGAGAATGGAGGCAGAGGGACGCGCACGACTATTTTGTGTAACGGGAGGGGAAAGAGCAAGAGGGGACGTGTACAAGGAGCTATGGACAACCATGGAAAATCTGCATCATCCGCAATTAGAAAGTCTAAGCCACTCACTTAGAGAAAAAAGGAGCAAAAAAAAAAAAAAAATCCTAAGTTAACATTTTGAAAAACCTCACTTCTTATAATTTCGTCCTCTGATCATTGTTTCTTAAGAATCGAATGATTTTCGTTGGTGAAATAAGGTAAATTTTAAATTTATTTAAGAGGGGACTCCTGGGTGGCTCCGTGGTTGAGCGCCTGCCTTCGGCTCAGGTCATGACCCCGGGGTCCCGGCATCGAGTCCCACGTGGGGCTCCCTGCATGGAGCCTGCTTCTCCCTCTGCCTGTGTCTCTGCCTCTCTCTGTGTGTCTCTCATGAATAAATAAATAAATAAATAAATAAATAAATAAATAAAATCTTTTAAAAAATTTATTTAAAATACTACAATTTTATTTTGTTCAATTTGTGCGTTGCAAGTATCTGATAAACTTCCGCATGCATGTACCACAATTAAGTGAAACCTGAACAAATACATATCTGCTTCATAAATTCACAGATATTGTGCTTTGGATTCACCAAGCCCTGTAGACAGTTTCCTTCAGGTATTGGTAATTTGTTATCGATCCATCTTGCCATTCTTATTCAGAACGGAGAACATACATTTAAAACTTGCTGATTGCTATGCATTTCGGTATTTCAGTAGGGCTCAGTCTAAGTAAGTGCTTTCATTGAGGGTTTAAGTCTGGAGTCGAAGAATCTAACAATTGTGTCTCTTTCAAGCAATACTGAAAACCACATTTCTGACTGGGAGCGTATGATTGTTTCCTACGTGGCTTTAGCTGGACTGAAATTTTTGCCTCTGTGCATTTCCTACAATATTTCCTCTATAGAGCGCTTCCGTCGGCCCTGTCTGATTTTGCCTATTAGTCGATGGGGTGGGAGGTTGGGTGAGGTCAAAGTTGTTTCCTGGAGGTTCCTCACAATACCTGCAGATTGTGAATAAATATAGAATCAAATAGAGAGAGAGAATCAAATACATCACAACACACACACACACACACACACACACACACACACACACCTGGTGCACAGACCTGAGTTAAGCTTTCTCAAGTTTACCGTCAGCTTTTCCATTTTAAAGGGTCTAAGGAGCCCCGGGGAATGTGAATGGCAGCTCATGAAGAGCAAGTAGGTTAAATAGCATTTCCTAAACTGATGTTGCAATGGGAACACCTCTCAGCTCCAGTATATTGGAGGCCATACTCCTCTAAACGCCCAAAGGCCCTTCTACTTCTAGTGCCGTTCAGGTCCTCAAATACCCCCTCCGGGGGCCTCTGTGTCCCCAGCCTACACTCATCGAGCCGCCACACCCAGGGACAGGCATAGAAATGTGACCCGGGTGAAGGACACTCCTGTTAGCTTTAAACAGAGCAAAGGGCACTTTTATTTAAATAAAACATGAGCTTATTTGGAAATAGCGGAGGAATTGCAGTGACGGATGAGTAGGCCACGGGGAGCCATGGGCAAGTCCGAAGAGACAAAGGGAAGGTCCGCGGTCCTTAGATTTTAGGAGGAAATCGGGGAGCGATGCTTTGAACAACAGCTTCTTGGGGAAGAACAAAGGCTTCAGGCAGCGGCTGGTGCGCTGCTGGGCCAGGGAGGGAGCGTCCTTCCTTTTCTTAAGTCAGGAGACACAATTCAGGGGTGCTCTAGGGTCCCGCCGTCGGGGGAGCGCCCCTGCAGGCCCTGCGGACCCTGCTTCCAGTGAGGCCTCCTTGGTCTGGGGTCACTCTTCACCAGCTCTCGCCTCTGGTATCCTTTCTCCTTTCCAGATTTCTCTTCTCCCACGGGTTGTCATGTGTCTCCACGTTAGCTCGTATGTTCAGCTTTCCCTTTCAACCCTGAGTGTTTCCAGAATAAGCAAAATGATTTTATGGGAAAATGATCTTCCCGAAGGTTCTCTTCAGGGGGCATTCGGGAGCGTGCCTACATCTCTGCCTTCATTGGTTTGGCCAAAGGGCAGACGGTGTACCGCGTGCGGCTGGGCTACTGAGTAACTAGAGGGAAGTAAGAGTCGGGGGGCAAACTCGGGGCTTCCGCAGCCCCACAGAGCAGGTGGCTAAGGTCCCGGAGTATAAAGACGTCTGAGATGTCATAAAATGGAAAAAGTAGGGATTTTGACGTTGAACAGTGTTTTGAATGTTGAGAGGTCGTGACACTCGCCTGGGCTCAGCTTTCGGTTTTCTCGTGTCTCCAGTGGGGTCCGGCGCCACATCTCACAGGGATGTTAGGACCTCAGTGGGATCAGTGAGGCTCTTACTACCCATCCATTCGCTCTGTTTTTGCCATTGTATATGCCAATCTGCTTAAAGGCCTCTTCCTTTTCATACCAAAGGATTTCGATGATGAAAATATAACCTCCGAGTGCATTGAAAATTCCTGTGTCTTCTTTGTAGCCTCAATTACAGCAGAGGCCTCACCGCGTACTTAATCTCTTTCCCTACAGAAAGATGGTTACTGAACACCAGCTCCCTAAATTGTATCCCATCCCTCTTCAGGAACGCAGAGGAGGGGAGATTAAGAGCCGCATTTTTGAGCGTCCCCGGCAGATGGGGGGTGTGTGCCTGTGTTTGGGCTCTGCCGACCAAGCCGAAAGCAGCCGCCCTAGCAGATGACTTTCTAAGTTTGAAGCTTCCTGATTTTGTCGGGGGCAATAGCTCCTTTTGTGGCTCTTGATATGAAGCTCCCTAAGAAAATATGTCTGGTCATTGCTCGCATATATTCGATCCTCATGTCCGTGCGTGGTCCGTGGCCCATAGCTCCCCGGCCCCCGGAAGATCCCAAGTGCTGAGAATGATAGATGTGTCTTCTGTTATGGCAATGAGTTGACCTGCAGACCACAAGGAGGCGGGCTGCGTCGGCGGAGTTGACTATGTGACTGGAGGCTTAGAACTGTCGCTGAGATGGTGGTACTTGTCCAAGTGCTCAGACAGGATAGAAGAGAAAGTTGTTTTCAGGGTAGAACCACAGCAAGTTCTGAGAGGATGGTCTCGTATGAAATGTGGGGCTGACTGCATTATTCTGGAGAACCTCAAGAGATTTACTTTGCCAATCATATTTTCATCAAGTGTCTATTGAGTAGTTAGTATGTGTCAGTCATAGTGTCTTACTAAATTCCTAGTGGGGAAATTGTTCTTTAAAATTACTTCTGAAGTCACTTAGTTATTCTTAAAATAAACCAACAACAATACTGAGAAACTGTTGTAATGAGTAACTCTGCCTTTTATTTTAATGTGTTTAAAATAGTATGATTTGAGGGACACCTGGGTGGTTCAGTGGATGAGCACCTGCCTTCGGCTCAGGGCGTGACTCCGGGGTCCCAGGATCGAGTCCCACGTCGGGCTCCCAGCATGGAGCCTGCTTCTCCCTCTGCCTGTGTCTCTGCCTCTTTGTATGTGTGTCCCTCGGAATAAATAAATAAAATCTTAAAAAATTTTAAAAAATAGTATGATTTGAGTCTTTCTCTCTGGCAACATTCAGAAGTATATATAAATGAATCTAGTTAAACAAATAAGACACTCATTTATCTTAGAAATATAGATAATAAAAATCCTTAAAACCTGCATGTCACTCATGTTGAATTGAATATTAGAGTCTGATCTTAAGGAATAAATTATTTTTTTTAATCTACAGGAAGTATTTCTCTTTGGCTCATTTAGTTTTCTAAAATTATATGACAAAAAATTCTGAAACTGAACAGAATTAGGCCAAATGTCACATATGCCCAATTCCACCCATGAATGTGTGTCAGGAGTTCTAGATTTTAAATATGATACAGCTCAGCTCTTGTTTTCTTGACTTTTGTGACTTAGCATCTTGAAACAAAATGGGGTAGGTATTCCAATCGAGATTATCTGAAAGATGAGCTGATGTCAGAAGCGATGCCTACTTCAGAATATTTAATCAGTCTTCTGACATGGTGATCTTCCAAAAATAGCATTAATTAATTAATGCATTAATTTCCAACAATTGGTACAGAAAAAGTTGGCAGTCTCGTAACTTCTATATTTCATCTAGACTAAGGATTCAAAAATGTATTTACCCAAATATTATAATTACTTAAATTTCTCATTTGTGGTAAAATTTATTAGAATGTAATTACCGAATATCTTAATGCCTTTATTCATATGGTTTTCTTTTTGGACAGAAAATATATTGATTTCTCTGCTATGGAAACTTGCTCTTAATCAAATCTTGATTGCTTTTCTAAGTTCATCTCAGAAAAAAAATATGTGCAACCATTTGGTATAAAGAAAATACTGAATAGATAAAACCAGGTCGATGTATTTCATGGGTTGCAAAATGAGGCACAGAGACTGACTGCGGACGCGCCTGTTTCACCGGTGTCCCGGGCGGCGCCCGTTACTCTAACAAAGCAGCATAGACCTGCGGGTTTGTAAGCAACAGAGATGGTTCTTAAAGTCTGGGAGATTTGAAGCCCAAGATCAGGCTGCCACAGGGTCCGTTCCGGATGAGACCTATCTTCTGGGCTGTGGACTCCAACTTCTTTTTCTCTTTGTATCTCCGCATGTTGGAAAGGAAGCTAGGGACCTCTCCGAGCTTTCTTTGATAAGGACACTAGTGTCATTAATGAGGGCTTCATCTTCTGTACCTAATTACCTTCCAAACGCCTCGCTTCCTAACGTCATCACACTGGGATTTTAGATATCAATACATAAGTAGTAGAGGGAACAAAAACAGCCCCTTACAACCAGCAAATGCCTTTGTTGATATTCAAAAATCTGGAGATTTTGCATACAATGCAGAGATTTCTTTTCTTTAGAAATCTTAGAACATCTGAAGAAATTAGGTTTGACCTGCATTTCTCCACTGTAATTGTATGTTGAGACAGAGTAGAAATATCCCTTTAGATAGATGATTCCTGGCTGTGCATTGGAGTTGGCTCTAGAGATCTGAGAAATACTAATCCCTAGTTCTCATCCCCAGAGACTCGATTTAATTAGTCTGGGGTCTGGCCCACTGAAAGACTCCCAGGTGATTTTAATAAGCACCCAAGGTTAAGAATTTACTGCTTTAGACAGAAAATGACTTCTCCGGTTCTTTATCTATTCACTTGCCTCATTTACATTATCTGCCAAGTTCCTCCAAGTATTTGAATTTTTCAGACATGGTCTTTTAGCAAATGAAAAGTGACATCTCATACTTAAAATGTTGAAAGGAGAATAGGTGGTTTTTAAGGAGGTAATGGGGAGTGGTCAATCTGAATGAAAACAGAAACTTTAGGGACATGTTCCAGGGGAAAGTTATGGTAATCAGACTTAGGGTGATGGCAATAGAATAAAAAAGAAAGTATATCTCAGTGCAACCAAGTGGAAAGCACCCTGGACTTCGAATCCAGTCACAGATCCATTACTACTTAGCTAACTGACCTCAGGGATTTATTTCCATTCTTTCCAAAATGCAAAATAAAGATAAGTATTAGTTTCCTATGGCTGCTATAACAAATTACCACAGGCTTAGTGCTAAAAAACACATACATTTATTCCATGATGGGTTTTGTGGGTGGGAATCCAAAACCAGGATCACTGGGCCAGGACCAAGGTGCCATCAGAGCTGTACTTGCCCTGGAAGCTCTGCTCCGTCCCTTACCTCTTCCAACTAAATTGACTATGGGCACCTCATCTGAGTGTATGCCTCTGAGTTGACGCTGCCTTTCCTTTGTGTTTGTATTCTCTCCTCTTTTGTCTGTGTGATCTCCCTCTGCCTCTATCTTATAAGAATATGTTTGAGGCCCGTGTGATAATTTAGGTTGATTCCTCTCAGGATCCTTAACTTAATCACACCTGCAAATACTCCCCTTTTAAAATTAAGATAAAAATTACAGGTTCCAGGGATTAGGATATGAGTATTTTTTGAGGACAGAATACTTCTTAGCCTATCACAAAAAGGATTGAATTTAAGGGGATCAGAGCTTTTTAGATGGCTTTCCCCAGAGACCCTCCAAAGATTGCTTTAGAAATTACTAGAAACAAGTGGAGATTAGCCTTTAATTGCCACTTATTCAATATCTCATTTGTGATGGTTATTTTATATCAACTTGACTGGGCATGGGGTACCCAGATTAAACCTTATTTCTGGGTGTGTCTGCAAGGGTGTTTCTGAACGGCATTAGCATTTGAGTTGGTGGACTACTCAGTAGAGTAGAAGGATCTTCCGACGTCTACAGGCATCACCCTGTGTGTGTGTGTGTGTGTGTGTGTGTGTGTGGATAGATAGACGGTTGTAGTTGTATAGATAGATAGATATGATGGATTATCCTCCTCCCTCTTTAATTTAACTTAATTATCTGTTTAGTTTACCTGGGTATAAAAACCAGACTCAGAGTCCGCCTGGGTTGTTATAACCCATGATCATCAGTGTTAAGACTCAAACACAGTCTTCTAATTCCTAAACCTGCTTGTATTTTCTAGCAAAGCAAAGATTGACAGAGGATATCCTAAACCGAGCAGATTCAGAGTTACAGAAAACAAAGTCCCTCTCTGGGGAAGGAACTTGCTGATTTTAAGTGGTTATAAAACAAAGGACTGTTTGTGGTTATTAATCATAACAAGGCCACAAGAACAGAATTCAAAGTCCAATTCAAATTCCGTATTGCAAACTTTACTGTGGACAATAACTTCCGTCATCAGTAAATGTTTGATGTGGGGTTTTATTCATGTTGCTTTTTTTTGTTGTTGTTCTACTCAAAGTAGTATTTTTTATATTTGTTCTTTTGGCCTTTTTAAAATTATCTGCTTCCGGGGCAAATTTACCCCAAGGCCAGCGATGAAAATAACTACTTTTGTGGTCATGATGTTTTAAAAACAGAGGACTATTTGCTTCGTGCTTTTGATGACCACATTTGCTCCCTGTGCCTGGGGTTATTCTGACTTGTAGAGAAAGGAAGTGGTTTTTAACCAGGGTGACTAAAGATGTCACTGTTTTACTACTCTTCCTTCCACATGTCACAATGGGAAGTGAGAGGAAAGGAGAAACAATCACAGAAGAGCAAGGAACACCATTCTGGAGAGGGAAAGTGCATGTTCCACGATGTTTCACGTTAACGTCCACTAGCAGACATGAGTGCTTTGCGCAGTTTCTGCCACATGATTTCTGGAAGGTTTTGACAGTACCAGTGGCCAAAGAAAAATTGCTTTCCTGCGGGAGCTCTTCTAAAAGGAGCTCTTTAAAATGAACCTGTTGACCAGTTTTCCACTAACTAGTCATTGAGTGCTAAATAGCTCTAAATGCTGATGGGACAGAAAATTCCAGTCTGCGAGAAAACCATCCCTCAGACTCCACAGAGGGGATGGGCAACAGATGTTCTTTAGGAACAGCTCTCCTTACAATTAAATTGCAGGGAAGCTCAGGACTTCCTGCACCGGGAAGCAAGGGAGACGATGCAGCTTGTATTCCTAGATGTAGCGTCAACTTGTAACCTTGGCCCCTTGATTATAATGGGAGTTGTCAACAGTAAAGTACTGTCGATGTTCAACATTTTACAAGGATTTCTTCGTTGACTCTTTAAAGGCATCTCAGGCTGTAGGTATGATTATCATCTTTACATCAAGAAACGGAGAAACAGAGAAGATATGTAATTTAGCCCGGTTGTAGCAAGTCAGAGTGAAGGCAAAACAAAACCTAATCCTGTCTGACACGTCTTCTGGAAGACAAAGATGATAAGAAAAGAGTCTCGTACATTTTGTATGGAATCACTAAATTTCCCCTCTGTTGTCTCTTTTTTGCTGCTATTATTTGATCTAGTTATGAATAGTTTTAAATTGATTTCTTCAAATTTTTTGACATAGTTTTTTTTTTCTTTTTCCTTTAGTCCTCCTCCCTCAAAGCACAACATTTGACAGATCCTTGTGGGTCCTTTCAGAAATATCCTAAGCTTGTACGTGCATATATGTCAGTAGCTTTTTGTACACAAATGGAAACGTGTTGTACACATGTCTTAAGTGATTTCCCAAAGGTCACACAGCTAATAGGAGATGGAGTTGAGACTTGCAATCAGAAAACCCTAACACTCGTGACTGTGTTTTTAATTACTATGTGAGCCTATTATAAATAAAAGTAAAAGGAAGTAATACCTTGTATGTGATCCTTATAATAGTTGTGTCCAAGTAGCTTATGGTTGCCTCCCCCCTCCTGTGAGAGGAATTTGAGACTCATACTGGGGAAACAAACTCCTCAGGTCATACTGTCGGTATGTAGTGGACTTGGACTACAGGTACACTTCTATGTAGACCCAAATGCACCTGCCTTGTGTGGCATTCTGTTCCTGACTACACACACACACAGAAAAAAAAAAGAAAGAAAGAAAAGAAAAGAGGTTCTTTCTTTTATGTCTGCCTTCCTCCATCAAACAAAAACAAAAAAGGAATACAAACCCTCTCTCATTCTTTACAAAGCCAACTGGCTTTGACTAAGGGTCTTAAAAATAGAAAACAAATTGATATTCCTAGTTTTTCTAGTAAATCTCAGTGTTTGTTGCTATAATATTTAGTAGCAGATTCTGTTCTTTTCTCCATCATATCCCTTATTGATGCTAAAGAGACAAGATGGGAATGACAAACCACCTCGAGTACCTCTCCAAGCAATATATATCTTGAATATTATAGACTAAGCTATATACAAAATCAATCTATTTTTTTCAGCATTGCTCTGTGGATTTGTCTTTTCTTGTAGAGATATTAATTGGACCAAAGGGGCTCTGAGAAAGTGCTTTAGTGGGACTTAAAATCTATCAGCAAATATTTATTGAGCGCCTACTTTGTAACATATTGCCTTGAGAACATCTTGCAAAGTTCTTCCCGCGCTGATGCCTTATTCGTATGTGTTATAGAAAGGGGCGATGGGAAGAGATTAAAGTGAGCAATTTACCTCTTTATTCTGTTCACTGTGTTCTCCATAGAGCTCAGTATTAATGACTTCCAGAGTGTGACCTTGTGGCTCGGTAGAGGGAAGAAGAGAAGCAACCAACAGGGAAGGGACATGAGCAGGAAAGTAAAAAAGATGGGAGAGAAGAAAATAATCTCAAAATGAGAACGTAGAAGGCATTTGCTGTGCGCCTTCCACCATCTATTCCCTTCATATAGAGACCCCTATTCTCCTAGGCCCATCCCATGCTACCGGGGGGAGCTTCAGGCCTGAGCACGTGACCAGTCCAGGCATATCAGCCCACAGGTCGCTGACCGTGGGAAGTGACTCCGTGATTGGTAGACACATGATCCAAGCCAACAAAATTATAGTGAAACTTGTGGCTTTTGGAGGAACTAACAGAAAAAGAGGAAGAGAGGAGAGTGAACCAAGTATGGGCATAGAGCAGTTCCTAATACTGAATCTAGCCCTAACCCTGAACTCTTTCACCCCGATGGTCAGTATTGTTTTGTTTTGTTTAATCTAATTTAGGTTGATTCTCTGTCCATTGCAATCAACAGATAAGTAATCTATAGAGGGAAAATGCAAATCCAAGGAAAAGATAACACACCCAGGTCAGTTCCAGGCAAGTTCCAAAAGATGATCTGAAGCATAGTATCAGAATCCCATTGTAGGGGATCCCTGGGTGGCTCAGTGGTTTAGCACCTGCCTTTGGCCCAGGGCGCGATCCTGGAGACCCGGGATCGAGTCCCACGTCGGCCTCCCGGGGCATGGAGCCTGCTTCTCCCTCTGCCTGTGTCTCTGCCTCTCTCTCTCTCTTTCTCTCTCTCTCTCTGTGACTATAATACATAAAAAAAAAACAGAATCCCATTGTAAAAGTAGGGTGAAGGTAGAAGTCGGGGGGGGGGGCAGGTGCCTCTGAGACACACCCTGCAAATAAAAGGCCCCTAAGCCACGAACCTCTAAGGAACGGGAAAGAAATAGACCATCAGGTACCGTGCTGGGATCTTAAGCAAGGGCTTAGGTGAGGCATGCAGGTAAACTGATTGCTGGGTGTAATAAGCTAAAGTGGCGAGGACTCACAAGTGATTGTCACAAATGTTTTCAATCCTGTTAATTCTGTGAAATACGATGATTCTGCAGAGGGATCATTGACTCTTAGAGGTAAGAAATACTGGATATTGCCTTTGGAAGAGAAGATGAGATGAGGTGGTTTCATGAATGCAGAGAATTGAAGGATGATAAAACTACGTGCATAAAAAAGCAGAGCGGGGTGGGTTTTTATGTCTATAGAGTTGACGGGGGAAGTGAACGGAGAAGAATCTAAAGGAGATCCTTTGAGGTTGAGTCTATATGGGAAAACACCCAGTTTAAATCTGCTGGTGGACTAATTTATATCTTCAATGCTTGATGTTCAACTCCGTCTTCTTGGTTGTGATTTGCTAAAATTTCTCTCTCAATTTTACCCCAAATCATTACTCAGCCTGCTTTGCAGCAAATGCTTCCTAGAGGTGTCATTCCTTTTTCCATTTGCCCAAAATGTATCCTTAGTTCCTTCCTCACATAGAAGAATTCCAGAACAGAGGCAGATGTCAGCATGGAGATTCTAGTGCACCACACGGAGTTTTGGAAATTCCTATAAAATGGGGATTGAAGCAAGGTTGATGTTATAATCCCAGCTTTTCTGGGACAATCCTGGTTTAATTCTGTAATCCTTCGCATGTGTTGCAGTTCATAAAATAAACAACTTGGATACCTAGATTTAAGTATATCTCCTTATATTTCAGGGGACTGAGAGGGGCCCCTTAACCATCTCACATACGAGGTATTTAGCAGAGTGTTTGGTGCAGAGCAATTTCTTGACAATAGTAATGGCGCGTAATATTTAATCACTCGAATTCCCCAAGGTTCCCGCTCTTCATTTGTTAGATGGGGATAATAATGCAACTGACCTTTCAGAATTAGGTACATTCTCCAAGGACAGTTGCCCACTCGGTTACTTATTGACTGACATGCTCACTCAGTCACTCTCTCATTCTCTTTTCGCCAATTCAAACAATTAGCAAGAGGCTACTCCATGCTTGGGAGAAGGCTAGGGCCTAGGGATAAAAAGGTTAATCCAGAAGGGTTTTCGCTTTCAAGAAATTCATGGTGTAAAGGGAAGGGAGATGAGGGAAGTAAATTGAAATGTGCAGTACACCAAATTTGCAGAACAGATGATGATAAAAGAAATAATAGCATTGATTCCAAGATAAATTAAATATGTTTGGACAAAAGTCAATATCAATATCAAAGACAAGAACACATATGTCACGGATAATTTATTTTTCTTTTATAGTTTAACCACAGCTTTCCATGAGTCTCTACTTTCCAGTAAAAGGACATAGTTGCGGGGCTCAATAATTCAATTCCAAAGAAGTAATGGGTGTAATTGTTTGTTTTCTGAACTCTCAAAAACAAATGTGACACGTTTATGTCAAAGACGGCATTTTTTTTTCTGATTCTGATATGAGCCAATATTCTCTAGAGTTTATTTTATGCCATTACTAAAGACAGATGATAACAAAAATAGAAGACTCTCATTTCTCTGGATTGATCACTTACTTATATCACAGACACACACACAATTAACCAAGAGAATTTAAGGTTGAGATCATGGCATATCTGGCCTTAATCAATCACTGGCTCATGGAAATTCGGAAAATATAACCTCTATGAGGCTACATTTCTTAATCTTTTAAGTGAACATATGAATATATGGCTTAAAAGAAGCCTCTAATTATATGCGTGTTGTGCATCCATGCACCTGTCTGCGTGTGATTCCTGGGATATATACTCCATACCTGGAAGCTATTATGTAGGGTGAACATGTTGATTTCTTCTTTTTTTAACAGAGAAGGTAGAGATTGCAGAGATATTGTGGCACGGACACAGGCCAAATCTAGACCTTTTTGGTCCTGGTACTATATCACATTTGGTTTATCAAAGGGATCACTAAAGATTAATGACGGGGCCTAATGCATTTAACTTTCTGTTAAGAGGGCTAGATAAGGAAATGATTATTAATGTGATATCCAGAAACCCAGTATTTTAAAGGAATCTTGGCTTGGCTTCCGGCCTTGTCTCTTCCTCCACCTGCTTCTTCCTGTCTCCTTCCCTCTTCCACTCTCCTCACAAGTTGCTCCCATACCTTCTCCCCCTGACCCTTGTAATTCCTCCACCTGGAATGGCCTTCTTATCTAATTCTATTGCAATAAACCCCAAACCCCTGTGTGTCCTGTTAAGAAGCTTCTGAAACGTTATTGCTTCTATGAAGCCTCCTATAAATCTCCAGGAAGGGGCGGTCACTGTTTTTTACCCAAACTGTCCCTCATAACCGCGTCTTTCAGTAGCTCGTAGTTTACAGGAATGCTGCTAGGTTTTTGTGTCTCCTCCTTGACGGTGAACTTTTGAAAGTTAGTAAAAGTTAGTTTCTCAAAGTTGGCTCTGAATCCTTTAAAACCAAATGCCCTTCAAATTTGTCATATCAGAACTTTTAACCGTTTATATTCTGAAGTCAGCAAAGCATAGTCAGGAGTCTTGATTAATGAAAGTAAGTGAATGAACGGGTCATCACTGAACTTCAAGCGTCTGTTGAAAATGTAGTGACGTCATCCTCGTAGCTACAGTTGCTTGCCTCATTCAAGATGCCATTGGTTATAGGACGCTCGATGATTTTATACACCAGTGTAAAGAAATCTACTGCCAAATATCCTCTAACACACGCTTTCTTAACATTTAGAACAAATACGGTAACCATGGACTTGCCTTGTAGACTTTGGTGACTTTTTATTGTCCCTGTGTGTGTGTGTGTGATGAAATGCACTAGAATCAGAGTATTTATAAAGTACCCTAACCCTCAGGGACAGACCCCTTGAAGCTTTTGGAAAATTTAATAGAGTTGTTAATGTTCCCCTATTATCACTCAGCACCATCCTTTGTGCCATCCAAAGTGCTGACCATGTGGCATTTTCTAAAAGAGGACTTCTCTAGGAACACTGGGATTTGCTTCCAAGCTGCTGATGTTAATTTTCCTTTTTTTTTTAATTGAGGTGAGATTCACACAAAATTAATCATTATAAAGAGTACACTTTTTCTCACTAATCTACTTTGTTTCTATGGATTTACCTATTCTGGATATTTCATATACATGAAACCATAACATGTAACTTATTGTGTCTGCCTTCTTTCACTTATAAAAATGTTTTCAGGGATCCCTGGGTGGCGCAGCGGTTCGGCGCCTGCCTTTGGCCCAGGGCGTGATCCTGGAGACCCAGGATCGAATCCCACGTCGGGCTCCCTGCATGGAGCCCGCTTCTCCCTCTGCCTGTGTCTCTGCCTCTCTCTCTCTCTCTCTGTGTGTGTGTGTGTGTGTGACTATCATTAAAAAATAAAAATTAAAAAAAAATAAAAATAAATAAAAATGTTTTCAAAGCTTATCTATGCTGTGGTATATATTCATATTTTATTCTTTTCAGTGCTGAATAATATTCCACCGATGCACATATCATAATTTGTCTATGGTTGATGGATATTTGATATGTTTTTACAACTATTATGAACAGCGTTGCTAAAAACCTGTGTACAAGCATTTGTCTGAGTGCTTGTCTTTAGTTCTTTGGGGATATAAATGGCGTTTCTGGGTCATATTGTAATTTTATGTTCAGTTTTTGAGGAACCATGAAATTATTTTTATCTACGGCTGCACCATTTTAGATTCCACCAGCAAAGTACAAGGATTCAGATTTTTCCACATCCATGTCAGCACTTGTTATTTTCCTTCTTTTCTCTTTAATTATAGTTATAGTGGGTGGGAAGTGATATTTCATTGTGGCTTTGACTTGTGTTTCCCCAGTGACTAATGGCATTAAACATCATTTCATGTACTTGCTGACCATTATTATGTTTTCTTAGATCTACATTCAAATCTCATACCCACTTAAAAATTATGTTGTGTTTTTGTTGTTATTGTTATTGAGCTATAAGTGTTCTTATTTTTTAGTGTTTACAAGATTTTACTTCTTTATTCATGAGAGACAGAGAGAGAGGCAGAGACACAGGCAGAGGGAGAAGCAGGCTCCCTGCAGGGAGCCCGACGTAGGACCCAATACTGGGACCCGGGGTCACGCCCTGGGCCAAAGGCAGGCACCCAACAGCTGAACCACCCAGGTGTCCCTGAATGTTCTTAATATATTCTGGATTATGTACTCTTATCAGATATATGATTTGCCAGTATTTCTCCCATTCTACAGTTTATCTTTAATTTTTTGATAATGTTCCCTGAAGCACAAATGTTTTAAATTTAATGAAGTACTGTTTATTTTTTTTCTTTTGTTGCTCATGTTTTTGCTGTCATACTAAGAATCCATTGCCAGAATCCAAGACGTACCAAAAGGTTTGCTTCTAAGAACTTCATGGTTTTATATTTATGTTTGTTGATTCGTCTTGAGTCAATATTTATATGTAATGGGAGGTGGATGGCCCAATTTTATTCTTTCGCCTGTGGGTATCCAGTTACTCCAGCACCATTTGTTAAAGATACTGTTCTTCCCCCAACTGAATGGTCTTGGCATCCTTGTTGAAATCAGTTTTCCATGAATATATTGGTTTATGGCCAGACTCTCAACTATTTTCCATTGATTTACATGTCTAGCCTTATGCCAGTACCACACTATTTTGATTACTACAGTTTTGTAGTAAGTTGTGAAATTGAGAAGAGTGAGTCTTCCATTCTTATCTCTTTTTCAACATTACGGACTCCCTCGTAATTCCACAGGAATGTGAGGATTATCTTTAATCCTCAAGGATTATCTTTAATCTAGTTCCAACAGCAAAGGTAGGGAGATGAGTGTTGGAATCATGATAGAGATTGTATTGAATCTTCGGATGACGTCAGATAGTACTGCCACCTTAACAATAGTAAGTCTTTTCAATTCATAAACACGGGATATCTTTTTATTTATTTAGGTCTTCTTTAATTTCTTTCAGCAATATTTTATAGGGTTCAAATTACAAGTCTTTCACCTCCTAGGTTAAATTTATTTCTCAGTATTTTATATCTTGGGGTGTTATTATAAACAGGGCTGTTTTCTTAATTTCCTTTTCAGTAGAGAAGCACAACTCACTTTTTGTATGAGGAAATTTGTACTCTTGTACTTGATTGAATTTATTATTAGGACTCAAAGCTTTTTTTGTGGATTATTTGGGTTTTTATATATAAGATCCTGTTGACTGCAAATAAACATAAGAGTTTTACCTACTCTTCCCCTATTTAAATGCCTTTTATTCTTTTTCTCATCTAATTGGCCTAGCTAGAGCTTCCAGTACAAGATTGAATGGCAAAAGCAAAAATGGCCTCTTGGTTTTGTTCGTAATAGTAGGAAGAAAATTTTAGATTTCACCATCGAGTGTGATGTTGACCATGGATTTTTCATAAACGTTCTTTATCAAGTTGAGGAAATCTATTTCCTTTGCTAGTCTGTTGAACACTTTTATTGTGAAAGAGTGATGGATTTTGTCAAATACTTTTTCTGTCAATTGACATGATCATGTGTTGTTGTTGCTATTGATGTGTTTATCTAGTGTATTACCTTGATTTTTTTTTTTTTAATGTTGAAACACCTTTGCATTTTTTTTTAGGATAAAAAACACTTGGTCCAGAGGATATAATCTTAATCATACTGTTGGACTCAGTGCACTCCTATTTTTTGAGGACTTTTGCATCTATAGTTATAGGGGGTATTGGTCTGTTTGGAGTTTTTTTTCCTGTTTGTTTTTTGGTGTCTATCTGGCTTTGATACCAGGTTAATGCTGGCCTCTCAAGATGAAGAAAGAAGTGCTCTCTCTCTTTTATTTTTAGATGAATTTTAGGTAGAATGGTCTTCATTCTTCATTAAATATTTGGTGTTCATTTGGTGTCCGTTCTTAGTAATTATTTCATGGAGTTTTTCTATGAAGTCACCTGATTCTAGATTTGTCTTCAGGAGATTTTTGATTATTGATTCAATCTCTTTACTTGTTACAGATCTATTCAGATTCTCTATTTCTTCTTGACTTAGTTTTGGTAATTTTTGTGTTTCTAGAAATTTGTTCATTTTATCTAGTTGATCTAATTTCTTGTATAGAGTTATCCATGGGCTTATTTTATGATTCTTTTTATTTCTGAAAGATGAGTAGTAATTCAAATTTTAGGTATTTTATATTCATATTTTAGTTATTTTTAACTTCTTTCTTTCTTTCCTCAGTCATCTTGGTTAAAGATTGGTAATTGGTCTTTTTAACCAACTTTCAGTAAATTGGTCTTTTTAACCAACTTTCAGTAAATTGATTCTCAGTAATATTTTTCTATTCTTTATGTTTTCTGCTCTAGTCACTATTGTTTTCTTTCTTTTTCTAGCTTTAGCTTTAGTTTACTCTTCTTCTACTTCCTTAAAGTGTAAAGTTAGGTTTTTGATTTGAGATCTTTCTTCTTAGTATAAATATTTAGCTATAAATATCTATGTATGCACTGAGTTCATTCCTTTCATAAATTTTGGCATGTTGTATTTTTGTTTGCATTCACCTTCAAGAATTTTTTTTTAAATTTCTCTTTGATCTATTCTTTGACCTATTGCTTGCTTAAAGCTGTGTTGTTTAATTTGTACATATATGTGAATGGTCCAGTTTTCTTTCTGGATTTCTAGATTTCCTCCATTGCAATAAGAAGATACTTTTCATGATTTCAATTTTAAAGAGATCATTCAGGCTACTTCAGCAGCCTGGTATATGGTCTGTCCTAGTCATCACTATTCCACATGCACATGACCACTTGAGAATAATGTGTCTTGTTTTGCAGTGGAATATTCTATACATGTTAGGCTTGGTTGGTTCATAGTGTTATTTAAGTCCTGTATCTAGTTACTGACC